>NC_091119.1:185331542-185654042 GCF_040183065.1 Periplaneta americana | reverse complement strand
TTCCCCTCCCCCTCTGTTGTACTCGGTCGGTGACGTGCAGCAGTGCTCTGCGTTGCAAGATTTATTTTAATGATTTTTGCAATTATTCAATTTAAATTCATGGCTAAACGGTTTAATTTGGATAAATAAATAAATGAATAAATAAATAATAGATTTTACAGCACTGTAAATATTGTAAATAGTGAAAATTCTACTCTACTTAAAATTAGTATTAGTATTAGTATTCAAGTTACATATGTTAAAATAATTATAAGCAATTCACGACCTTTATTAAGTCAATAGGCTTCACAGCAGTGTATTATATTGTAAATAGTGAAAATACTACTCCAGTTAAAATTGGTATTAGTATTAATAATTGTAAGTAATTCATAAACTCTGTTCTGTCAGCTGACTTTACATCCTTGTAAATATTGTAAATAGTCAAAGCACTACTATTGTTACAGATAGTTTACTATTTGTTTTTGTTTTAAATTCAGACAGAATGTAAAAACAGTGTAGCAACAAAATGTGTGTAGTATTGCATTACTGCAATGGAGCATACTGAATAAAAAGGGCACACATTTTTAGAAAAAAATGATAAATAAATAAATAAATAAATAAATAAATAAATAAATAAATAAATAAATAAATAAATAAATAAATAAATAAATAAATAAATAAATAAATAAATAAATAAATAAATAAAATATTCAAGACATTAACTCTGCAGTGCTTGGGAAAAGTGACACAAGTCAGTTTCCACAAACCTTTTTTGATGATTTATTGACAACTTACGGAACATCTGCTCGCTTGGAAAAAAATACAGAAGTACAGGGACAACATTTTATTTTTACTTCAATTTTTATTGTATCTGAGTTTCTGAATGTACTTCACTCCCACCCCTTCTACTAAGGAAGTTCCAACTCAACACAGAACCAAGACCGCAGATAGTAAGCAGTACTGAGTTACTGAGTATAGTACGTTCCAGAAATATGTTCGCGTTTTCCAGTGACGAAAGAGCTTTCAATATTGAATCATATTTTCGCACAGGTACTGTCCGTTTGCCTACGTCGCATCCCGAATTCCCCCACCTGCTTCTGCACGGCCCTCTGTAATAGCTGGGCTGTCTTAGCTCTTTTCTGAAAACATTAATGTCTCTTAGGAATTGGAAGTTTACGTAATATTATACAGCTGTTTAATTTAACTTAAATAAAAGGACCTCGTTAAGTAATTAACTGTCACGTGATTTCCTCCCTTTCTACAATCCTGCGGCATAACCACTTGGACGGACAGTAGATAGCATGTCTGAGTAATTTTATGTTTTCGGGTCGGGCAGAAGTGAAGATTGAATTTACAGTACGTAGAATTATTTCAACATGAGTTACTAGTACGAAGGACGAAACTGGCAATTGGAATTAGATGCAATAGTCTATAGTGCGATAATATGCACAAAAGAACTGAAGCCTGTATCGAAATGAACGGCCACCATTTTCAAAATTGTGTTTAAATATTCATATTATGATTATTTTTCAATTTAACTTCTTTCTCCATATTGTACGCTAATGTGCTGTAGACAGTATAATATACACTGGATAATGAATACGTTCGCATGGATAACTCACTTCGTGAGTAAAAACACTTATTCTTAATACAGTACTGTACTTTGATTAAAGAAAAACCTAATGAAAATTATCAAACTCAAAATCGCGATATTTCCTAGTTTACGTAAATGGATGAACTACTTTTCTTCCTTCCTATACCTAGTAGAGTGATTTGTGTTTTACGCCAGTATCATCGAACTCCAGTCTTGGAGGGGGGAGCAAGCGGTGTTTCCGGTTCTCTAAAGGTATAGACAGGTTAATATTAAAAATGTTAGTAAAAATAAAATGATGTCCCTGTATTTCTCCCATTACAATAATTCATACAGAAAAAAATCAAATCGACATAAACCAGTGTAAGTTGTCAATAAATTATCAAAAAAGGTTTGTGGAAACTGACTTACGTCACTTTTCCCGAGTACTGCAGAACTGTTCAGATTATTTTTACCCATCTGATTGTATAGCAATAAGCAATTTCTATCGGGCCATTACCTCAATAGAGCGCTGCAAACATTGCGCGAAGACTATTTATTTCCTGCTTTACGGTGCTTCATCGAAGGAAAGATGTAATAGAAGTTCTGTTATATTTAACACGTACAGGGACATCATTTTATTTTTACTTGCATTTTTATTGTACCTGCATTTCTGAATTTACTTCACTCCCACCTCTTCACTAATGTCCTTGCTCCCGTCAGAAACACAAACTTACGGCCGCTGTTGCATTCAAAGTCTTCAAGCAGTGAAGTAAACACTGCAGTGTATAGTGTGTTTCAGAAATATGGTTGCGTTTTCTATAGAAGAAAGAACCTATATTAATAATATCGTACTAAGAAATTATATTCAAGAAACGATAAATTCAATTTCGGAGAATATGCTTCAAAATGATTTTAATAATATGCATAAAGAATTGAAGCCTGCATTGTAATGAACGGCAACCAATTTCAGCAACTTGTTTAAAAATTCAGATTAGCTTATTATGAATTGAGGTGGCTAGAAGCAAAGGAATGCTAGTGACATTTGTAATAACATGAGTTAAGTGCATCCAGTGTAAGCTAAAGTATCTAAAATTTTAGTGGCAAAGGGATATTTTAATCTCATCACACATTAAAATTTAAATAAAAATTTCACCGATTTTACGAAACCTTAAATATTTAAACCCCATTTTCTCAAAAGTAACTTAATTGCACTTACAGTCCTTTACTTATGACCCCCTCAATTTAAATGCACTCTCTACATTGTATGTTAACACCAGTAATTAATATGCTAAATAAAGTAGACATTACATAACGAACATAGCCGCCTGAAAAGTTGAGTTTTTGAAAAAAAAATGTTACTACTCTACTGCATTTTGATAAATTCCATAAAAGTGATGATCAAACTGAAAATCGTAATATCGTATTTCCCTACAACATAAATGGATACACTATTTTTCTCTCCTTCTATACCTAGTAAAATGATTTGTTTACATATTGCACTACTAACATCAAACTCCTATAATGTAAAGGGGCAACAGTGTTTCCGAGTATAGCCAGGTTAATGTTAAAAATGTTGGTAAAAATAAAGTGATGTCCCTGTAGAACCACCTCTTACATTTTGGTGCATCGGTCCCCTCCCAGTCTGTATATCAGTGTACGAACTAATATTTACGAATATATGGATAATGGTTTCTTCATAGGCTAAGGAAATGAGAAATTAATTATAAAACAGATAAATCCATATATATTTTTCTGAATGTGGAAACAGTGACCAGCATTCCCGACACAAATATTTTACATTATGAGGACAGTGGGAATCATTTGTGTTGTAAATTGAAAAATCAATAAAGCCGATGGAGATGAATGACAGTAAGTGAAATTTAAAAATACGCACACCTATTCTGAATTCCACACGCATCATGGTCATTCCATATACGTAGTCCTACAATAATTTAATGTTTTGAAAAGTCAACTTCCGATATTTTCAATTTTAAAATTATGCGAATGTCACAATAGTTTTATTTTATTTTAATTGTTATTTAACGACGCTGTATCAAATACTAGGTTATTTAGCGTCGATGAGATTGGTGATAGCGAGATGATATTTGGCGAGATGAGGCCGAGGATTCGCCATAGATTACCTTGTATTCACATTAGGTTGGGGAAAACCTCGGAAAAACCCAACCAGTCAATCAGCCCAAGCGGGGATCGAACCCGCGCCCTAGCGCAACTTGAGACCGGCAAGCAAGCGCCTTAACCGACTGAGCGACGCCGGTGGCGTCACAATAGTAAATAGTTAAATGTTCTAATATGAAATTCATCTCAAGAGTGGTATAACTGCAATTCATAGTTTTCTGCCCGAAGACAGGTATTCCACTGCAAATCCAACATTCTCCAATCTTTCCATTTTCCGCGTTGCATACGATCCATATACAGGGTGATTCACAAGGAGTCACTATCACTTACGAATCTTATTTCTGGATATATTCTGATCAAAAACTATCATATAAACATTGTTCTATTCTCAATATTTTCAGAGTTACATTAATTTCAAGTTGTTAAAAAAACCTTTTTCTTTAGATTTAAGGGTAAAAGAATGTTACAAATAAAAAATGAACTATTCAGAAGTGTACTGTCTTTAATTGGCTAGTAATTCTTAGGTTGCTTTCTAAAGTTTTTTTTTTTTTTTTTTTTTCAATTTTTAATTAAAATTAAATTATTCTCATCACAACATTGTTACAGATCACACGATTTCTAGCAACTTGATTCTTTACAGTTAAATTTTGCATCCTAATGTACAGTCTTAAAGAGTTTATAAGAATGACGTGATTTGCAACAATTGTTGTTGTGATAAATGAGGAAGAAAAATGTAATTGTAGTTAAAAATTAAAAAAAAAAAAAAAACAACTATAAAATTAACAACACATTTTTAGTGTGTTTTTAGTAGGTTATTTTGCGACGCTTTATCAACATCTAGGTTATTTAGCATCTGAATAAATTTAAGGTGATAATACCGGTGAAATGAGTCCGGGGACCAACACCGAAAGTTACCCAGCGTCTGGTCATATTGGGTTGAGGGAAAACCCCCTTAAAACACCTCAACCAACCGTCCCAACCGGGAATCGAACCCGGGTCACCTGGTTTCGCGGGCAGACGCGCTAGCCGTTACTCCACAGGTGTGGACTTTTTAGTGTTAAATAATACAATTTGTATTAAAGAAATTATATTTCATAATAAAGGACAACTGACATATTAAAAATAACAATTATATTCTACAGACGTTATATTTGGAGAAAGATCATATTCTACAGATGAAAAGCAGTCTTTTTGACAATCGGCTTTTGAAAGTACTCAATGTCTGACAGCTCATTACACTATGTGCACTAAAATATGCTATTTTCACTATTTACAATATCATAAAGAATTTAGGCTTACATTGATAAAACATATTATTTCTATTATTATTCATGAAATAAGTAGGCCATAGTAGGTTTATTATTAAATAAAATACCTTGAATAACAATAGACAAACTACTCACTTACTTACAAATGTTTTTAAGGAACCCGGAGGTACATTCAGCCCTCACATAAGCCCGCCATCAGACCCTATCCTGAGCAAGATTAATCCAGTCTCTACCATCATATCCGACCTCCCTCAAATCCATTTTAATATTATCCTCCCATCTACGTCTCGGCCTCTCCAAAGGTCTTTTTTCCTCCGGCCTCCCAACTAACAATCTATATGTATTTCTGGATTCGCCCATAAGTGCTACATGCCCTGCCCATCTCAAACGTCTGGATTTAATGTTCCTAATTATGTCAGGTGAAGAATACAATGCGTGCAGTTCTGTGTTGTGTAACTTTCTCCATTCTCCTGTAACTTCATCCCCCTTAGCTTTAAATATTTTCCTAAGCACCTTATTCTCAAACACCCTTAACCTCTGTTCCTCTCTCATTGTGAAAGTCTAACAGTACACAACACTGTACATAATAATGTAAATGAGGCATGTTGCAAATGCAAAATCAGATACATCACTTTTTTTTTTTTTTTTTTTCCGAAAATGAGTTATGTTACATTTCATATCTTCATATGAGCCCTTCAGAGCAGAAGTGGTGTAAGTCAAGAACGGGTAATGAGGATTGAAGTAAACATTCTGTAAAATACAGCGCAAAGTAGCAATTAATATTCATTTTATTTAAACTATTAGTAGTCAGTGGATAGCAAGAACGACATATTAATAGTTAGTTTGCGCTGTATTTTACAGAATTTTTACTTTAAACCTCATTATCCAATTCTGACTTACACCACTTCTGCTCTGAACGGCTGATATGATTCTACAACTGCTACAGCACTGTTATGCTCCAAAGCCAGATACATCACATGGATTTGTATGATGAAAAATAGTATTGGTAGCAAATCCTTGGTACCTTGCAAACGTTTTTCCGTCATACTGAAAAATTATGTTTTAGTAATGTACCTGATTTTGCAACTAAAAAATGTTATGTTTTATTTAACGACGCTCGCATCTGCAGAGGTTATATCAGCGTCGCCGGATGTGCCGGAATTTTGTCCCGCAGGAGTTCTTTTACATGCCAGTAAATCTACTGACATGAGCCTGTCGCATTTAAGCACATTTAAATGCCATCGACCTGGTCTGGGATCAAACCCGCAACCTTGGGCATAGAAGGCCAGCGCTATACCAACTCGCCAACCAGCTCGACTGCAACTAAACGCCTCAAATAATGTTTGATGAACATACGCCTACATTCTTTATCATAGTATAAATAGTAAAAATGGCGTAATTTATTGTACATAATGTAAATAATATAAATATTTGTGTAATAATTATTAAAGTGGTCCATGTTTTGTTCTGCCCAACTTGACCAAACAGGAGTCGCGTGAGCAGGCAGAAGTACTTCGCTTACTAGATGCACGCACGTCACCGGCTATAGTAAAAACTCCAGTAATACTTAACCTTGCAGCCTCCTTGGATAAAGTTCGGTCTCTAGTGATGACCCTAGGATCACCAATCCACTACTGGATACAGAATACATGCACGTTGGAAGCCGCTCCTTGTATTCGCAATCAATTTTTTATTAAATTCTGAATTACCACTACGGAAAACAGCGCTCTGTGAAAGCATTTGAACTTTTCATGCTTTCCATTTTTACAGCGGATTTTTAAAACACGGCGGCACAGGAAAGAGAGAGAGAGAGAAACGGAGAGAAAAGTGATTTTAATGTCCAGTTCGAGTGTGCGCAAAGGCCGCATTAGCAGCACCTGTCCCTCTGCATCCGGCTAGCTGGCGCCAGGAAGTACAATTCAATTTTCATATCGACCTGCCCGGTTTCCAGCTTCGCCCACCCGCCCCGTAATTTAGACTTCCCGGCAAAACGTAACATTTGCCGTAATCAGTGTTTGGAAATCACGGCAGCTTTTGTGTGACCGCATGCAGTCTTTAGGCGCGCGCTATTTGCCAATCAATCAATTAGCGAGCGAATCGATCAAAAGCCTTCTCAATCAGGCAGGGGACCGACCAACTTAATCCATCCGCAGCAGTCTTTCACTCAATTTACCTGTCGTTCTCATCGCTTGTAGTTAGACAGAGGGATTTTCCACCTCTAAGTTGTTTGATGAAGCGGTGGTTACAACCTGTGAGATACAAAGTATCTGATGCTTACATCATCTGCACCATTCAACTGACAAAGGATCATTTAGGCCTATTATAAATTACAGCAAAACCTGGATTGTACGTAACTAAAAGAGAATGATTTAAATTACGCACAACTTAGAACTATACAGGGTGGAAGTGAAATAATCCTGCAGGTTGAAAGGGACGATAGGATACACTTAAATGAACAGAAAACCTGAATCATCCTGATTCCTGAAACATTTGTTGTTTTATGTTTAAAGTTCAATATAATTCTACTCTTAAAACGGAAAAATACCGAAATAATTATGCAGGTTATAGTTAGGGCACAAATTCAGGTGTATTATACTATGCTTTGGATCTCTGCACATATAGTATAGTATGCTATACTCTCAGAACTCAGGAGGATATTACATTTTGTTATTAAATGCACGGTTAATTGAAAAATTGAGTTGGAAGTTTCAGCAGACTGGCAACATCGTCGCTAACAACATTGCTGTTTCTTCTCGTAATATACAGAGTGTTTCAGAAATACTTTGACAAACCTTGGGAGCATGTTTCTCAGAACAAAAAAAGAAAATAAGTTCATATGAACATATGTCCGAAAACCCTTAGTTTTGTAGCTATTAATGAAAGAACATAATGAAACATCTGTTAGATATTGCCTGCTTGGTAGCAAGTGTTGCAACTTTAATCAATTCAGGAACTCATAACAATGAAAGTTTACGTTCAACGTGTTTCGAGGTACAATCCAACAACTTAACTTAAGTTTGTTGTTAGATAATCGAATGATGGTATCGATACAAGTCTGCTGATGCACTCATTGTATCCTAGATGGCTTTGTGTTGCCAAGGAGACTTGTTTACTATAGTCATTCGTCATTTGAACATTTGTTATGAGTTTCTGAATTAATTAAAGTTGCAACACTTGCTACCAAGCTGACAATATCTAACAGACGTTTCATTGTGTTTTTTCATTAATAACTATAAAACTAAGGATTTTCGGACATAAGTTTATATGAACTTTTTTTTCTTGTTTTGGTGTGAGGAACATGCACCCAAGGTTTGTCAAAATATTTCTGAAACACTCTGTATATACGTAAGTGGTCAACGAATCCAAGTCTGTCTGCTTCCCACCTCCCTCTTTCACCACATCGTTGCAATCTGTTCACATTATTCAGTGGGGGACATTTTTTCTGAAAAAAAAAAAAACTATGTACTTTCTTACTTAACAGATTAATTGCTGATTAATATTTGTTACTTATAATGAAACTAATATCTGTCCATTCTTATTATTATCATTAATTTCTCTAAATAGATTTACAAAACCTCTAATGGCAATTACATTAATATTCTCATTATAGAAATATATTTTAGATATATATATATATTTTTTTTTCTCCCTGTAACATAGTCCTAGTAAGCTTATATTAAATTAATTTTCATAATTTTACTAGCTATCTCAAATCTCAAATTAATTATAATTGGTTGAATTAAATTAGCTCATAAATTAAGTTACTACTTTACCTTATAGGTTTATCTAAATTTAAATAAATATGTAGTCTACTAGTCGTTAAAACTGAAGAATATTGGTGGAGAACCTTTTAAGTGTAGTGTACATATTTGTAATTTAAATATGTATTGTATTGATTAAGGCTGGTTGAATGGAAGAGAAGGCCTTATGGCCTTAACTCTGCCAGCGAAAATAAAACATTATTATTGTTATTATTATTATGATTATTATTATTATGATTATGATTATTATTATTATGATGATGATGATGATTATTATTATTATTATTATTATTATTATTATTATTATTATTATTTCCACCAATATATTACACATTTTTTTTACATACAACATTCAGGGTTATTTCACTTCCGCACTGTATAAATAAAGTTTCAATAACCTATAAAGTAATTTTCAAGTGACTAGAAATCAGTTTAACAGAACGTTTCCCATCACGATTCGACAGATGTTTATGTTTACCGCTCTCCTGTGATATAGAAATTAAAGACTTGAAAATAGATCAAATTTATATCAATGCATTTTTAAATTTTATACATAAAATTCAATCATATTTCAGATCATATACTCACAAACACAACACCAAAGGCATGGATACAATACGTTTGTTTGAACACAAGTGTTTAACGAGCACTACTTTCAACCATAGTACTAATATCGGCCCTAGAATTTATGACAAATTAATAAAGAAACAGCCACACCTATTTACCTCCAACAGTTTGCTATTTTAAAATGTATATAAGCAATTTTTTATAAGTAACTATTAATTTTTAGATGTTGTTTAATTGCAAATTATGCATGTAAATTTAATATGTGCCGAATCCTCCCCTGAGCACGTGAACATTCTCTTTTAGAGGAGTGCTAGAATTTTTGCAAAATTTACAATTTTTTGTATTGTGTTTTTCTGGCAATAAACAATATTATTTTAATTTTCATTATTATTATTATTATTATTATTATTATTATTATTATTATTATTATTATTATTATTATTAGACACACGGGAGGAAATTAAACGCAGAATAAATATGGGAAATGCCTGTTATTATTCGGTTCAGAAGCTTTTGTCATCTAGTCTGCTGTCAAAAAATCTGAAAGTTAGAATTTATAAAACAGTTATATTACCGGCTATTCTGTATGGTTGTGAGATTTGGACTCTCACTTTTAGAGAGGAACAGAGATTAAGGGTGTTTGAGAATAAGGTTCTTGGAAAAATTTTTGGGGCTACGAGGGATGAAGTTACAGGAGAATTGAGAAAGTTACACAACGCAGAACTGCATGCATTGTATTCTTCACCTGACAAAATTAGGAAAATTAAATCCAGACGTTTGAGATGGGCAGGGCATGTAGCACGTATGGGCGAATCCAGCTATGCATAAAGAGTGTTAGTCGGGAGCCCGGAGGGGAAAAGACCTTTAGGGAGGCCGAGACGCAAGTGGGAGGATAATATTAAGATGGATTTGAGGGAGGTGGGATATGATGATGGAGACTGGATTAATCTTGCACAGGATAGGGACTGATGGCGGGCTTATGTGAGGGCGGCAATGAACCTCCGGGTTTCTTAAAAGCCATTTGTAAGTTATTATTAACTTAATTTGAGAATTGACTATTTTCATTTCGTTCATTAGACACTCTTGAACCTTACACGTAACAGATTCAATTACCCTATTCCCTGTATAGACGTTGCACTCAATCACACGGATTTACCTGAATCCCTTGCCACTTTTTTTTCAGAGGTTCCTCCCAATTGAAAGGACAATCCTTGCGAAATCCTCGCCAAAGCACATTATACACATCAATTTGAACTGTCCAACAAAATAATTAAAACAACTACCAAAGAATTAAAAGCTATAAGCTCCAGTCCACACTTATGGAGTAACGGTTAGCGCGTCTAGCCGCAAAACCAGATGACCCGGGTTTGATTCCCGATCGGGGCAAGTTGCCTGGGTGAGGTTTTTTCCGAGGTTTTCCCTCAACCCAATATGAGCAAATGCTGGGTAACTTTCGGTGCTGGACCCCTGACTCATTTCACCGACATTATCACTTTAATCTCATTCAGACGTTAAATAACCTAAGATGTTGATAAAGAGTCGTAAAAACCTACTAAAATAAATAAAAAATAAAAGCTCCAAACACTAACGCTATCATAACGAAAAACTGCGAATTTCTTATAATGCTGTTACATATTCTATTTAAAAAAAAAAGGATAAGGCATTGAGGGCATTCATAATCATAGCAGAGATGAAAAAAAAAACCTTCACAAAGACGAAAGAACATAAAGCATTTCACGAATTGTCTATAAAAATGGGTTTATTATTGCAATTCAGACGTACGTAGCAAATAGCAGTTTCTTTTGTCCATCTTCTATCTTGGTTTAATCGATTTGTAGGAACTTCGAAAGAAGAAGGGGAATTACTGAAGGGGAAGAAAAGGGATGAGGCACCCTCATCTGGAGTTTTGCGAGGGCTACTTTCAGTCCAGAATGACCCTGATCGATGAAGGGAGGAAAAAAAATCTGTAGAGAAAAGTTTCTGGTCGTGTCTTGAAAGCTTTCTAAGTTTTCTACTGTATAAACCATAATTCAAAAACCGGTCTCGTGTTAATGATCCTATCTATGCTTCCTCGTTATACTTTTTAGCATTTCGTAAACATGTAATAATTATTCAAAATATTTCTCATTATATTCGTCTAATTATCATGGATTTATGGATTTGGGTCGTCTGATCCTTACCGGCCTATATCCAGAACTCTCTTCAGACGACATCCTTGATTTTTTTCTGCAATTAATTGTGGAATTTTGTCCCATTTCATTCTCTGACCTCATTATGGATCCAGTTAGTTTTGCACTTAAAAAATTGTTTGTCAATAATTTTTTCGGTTAATAATTAATAATTGTGAATGTCTGAGCTGTTTTCCTTAAAAATTTAATTTCTGCTGCTGTAGTTCTTGATTTGTCTCGTTTGAAAGTCCATATTTCGCATACATATAAAGTTATAGATAAGTAAGATAGGTACTACTAAATTGTTATATACATATATATATACACAGAGCGTTTCAAAAATACGGGGCATAATTTCAGGTATGTATTTCCCACATGTAGACAATCAAAATAGTTCATTATAACATGTGTCCGGAAATGCTTTATTTCCGAGTTATGGCCTTCACAACATTGAAATTCACCGGAACGTTTTTCTTTCCACAGGTCGTTGCCGTCAAAGGAGACATTAAGAGGGCACTCTGACAGTTCATTCCGAGGCGAAGGTTACATTCAGTGTTGTGTAGGCGTTAGACTGTGCGACATGTATTCAAATCAAGAGCTGGCAGAGATACACTTCATGTACGGTAAGGCGGACGGCAATGCTGCGCTGGCTCGTCGTTTGTACCAGGAGAGGTAGGCTACCCACAGTGACAATGTCCAGATCGGAAGACATTTGTACGTCTCCATTACCGTCTGTGTGAGTATAGGAAATTTAACTCTCCTGGTTTGGGAAGGGGACGACCAAGATCTACAACTCCAGAAATACAGGAGGAGATGGAGATTCTTGAGGATGCGAACATGACTCCTTCTATCAGCACACGAAGGGTAGCGTTGCAAGTCATTGTTCCTCATACGACTGTCTGGAGACTTGAAAGAGTATCAATTGTATCCTTATCATTTGCAACGTGTACATGCCCTGTCACCAGCAGATTACCCTGCACGAGTTAGGTTCTGTCAGTGGTTCTTGCAGCAGTGTGGTGTAAATCCGAATTTTCCTGCCTTAGTATTATTTACAGATGAAGCACAGTTCACACGAGATGGCATAACAAATTTCCACAATCAGCATGTATGGGCGTATGAAAACCCACGTGCAACTGCTCCATCTCATCACCAGGTGCGGGTCTCCCTCAACATGTGGGCCGGTATCATTAGTGATCGATTAGTTGGACCCCATGTACTTGTAAACAGACTTACGGGGCAGGCGTACACAAACTTCCGGAAAACACCATACCTCATGCTTTAGAAGACACTCCACTGATCAATCGTCAACACATTCACTTCTTGCATGATGGCGCTCCTGCACACTTCAGTCGTACGGCTCGCCGGTACTTGGATCGAAGGTTTCCTGATCGATGGATAGGTAGAGGTGGCCCAATTGCTTGGCCTCCACGCTCACCTGATCTGAACCCTCTCGATTTCTACTTGTGGGGCCATTTAAAATCATTGGTTTATTCGTCTCCGGTGCCTGATTTGGAATCCCTTCGGAATCGAATTGTGGCATGTTCTGAGGACATACGCAATACTCCTGGAGTTTGGGATCGTGTTCGCAGGTCAATGAGACATCGATGTGAGATCTGTATTCAAGCAGGAGGTGGACATTTTGAACATCTTCTGTAATGACAACGACCTGCGGAAAGAAAAACGTTCCGGTGAATTTCAATGTTGTGAAGACCATAACTCGGAAATGAAGCATTTCCGGACACATGTTGTAATGAACTATTTTGATTGTCTACATGTGGGAAATACATACCTGAAATTATGCCCTGTATTTTTTAAACATCCTGTATATATACTGTATATATTCACGAGGATTTACCGTCACTTACGAGCTTATTTCCAAAGACATTCTGAGCAAAAAATATCATGTAAACATTTGTCCTAATCTCAATATTTTCAGAGTTACACTAATTTGAAGTTGTTAGTAAAATACCTTTTCTTCTTTAGTTTTAAGGTAAAAGAATATTACAAATAGAGAACGAACTATTCAGAAGTATCATTTCTTCAATTGGTTAGTGTTCTGAAGCTAAAAATATGTTCTTAATTGCTTTGTACAGATTTTGTTTTTCAATTTTTAACTAAAAATTACATCATTCTTACGCACTTATCACAAAACTTTTTACAAATCATACGGCTTCTGGAACTTGATTCCTTACAGTTTAATTATGCATCCTAATGTACAATAGTGGCGTGATTTTTTCTGAGGAAGAGGAAGAATTTTATTTCTGAGGAAGAATTTTATTTATTTATTTAACCTGGTAGAGATAAGGTGATCAAAGTACTAAAAGATTAAGGGCCATATTCATAGACATTTTTAGCGCGGGTTTCCAGTGGATAATCAGCGTTTTTCGTATTCATAAACCAGTGTTAGCGATAGGATATGACTTGAATTCTGTACTAGTAACCAGTGGATAGCCGGGGCTAGCTTAGTACGCACGTAGCGCGTGCTGCGAAATGTTTATGAATAGCGCCCTAACTGATTAATAAAAGCTAGACAATTTATTGTAAAAGTTAAGAAGAGAGAAACCTTTTTTTTATTAATTAAGTAAAAATTAAACCTACTCTACGTAGTAAGAAAATGCTTAATAAGTTTTCTTTTGAACGCTACTAAATTCCGACATTCTCTGATGTCACTGGATAGGGTATTCCACAAGCGCGAGAGCGAGATTGTGTATGATGATGAATACGATGATGTCTTATGTGTTGGTAAGGCTAGTATGCGGCTATTTTGCTTGCGTGTGAAGAGATTTGTAACAATTGTTGTGGTAAATGGTAAGAAAATATAATTTTGTAGTTAAAAATCGGAAAAATAGTTCTGTGCGAAGAAATTATGGAATTCACATCACATTTTTAGCTACAGAATACTAGGTAATTAAAGAAATGATACTCCTGAATAGTTCATTATTTATCTGTAATAATCCTTTACCCTTAAAACTCAGGAATAGTGGTATTTTACAAACAACTTAGAAATTAGTGTAATTCTGAAAATATTGAGATTAGGAGAAATGTTTATATGACATTTTTTGTTCAGAATGTCTTCGGAAATAAAATCCGTAAGGGACGGTAAATCCTCGTGAATCACCCTGCATGTCTTTCGTATAGTATGACAGTACGGAAGTGGACTAACTTCAGAGGCGCTGTTGTTTTGTTTACATTCGCAGAGAACTATTGCACGAGTATACTCAGACTATCAAGGAAAATGAAGCACTAGCTCCAGATTATCACACTAGGGAAAGTTTTGCGAGATTAGATGTTTTATTGGGAAAATTGTTGAAGAAAGTAAAATAACAATAATAATAATAATAATACTAATAATAATATTAAGGGTGTTTGAGAATAAGGTTCTTAGGAAAATATTTGAGGCTAAGAGGGATGAAGTTACAGGAGAATGGAGGAAGTTACACAACACAGAACTGCACGCTTTGTATTCTTCACCTGACATAATTAGCAACATTAAATCCAGATGTTTGAGATGGACAGGGCATGTAGCACGTATGGGCGAATCCAGAAATGCATATAGACTGTTAATTGGGAGGCCGGAGGGAAAAACACGTTTGGGAAGGCCGAGACGTAGATGGGAAGATAATGTTAAAATGGATTTGAGGGAGGTGGGATATGACGGTAGAGACTGGATTAATCTTGCTCAGCATAGGGACCAATGGCGGGCTTATGTGAGGGCGGCAGTGAGCCTCCGGGTTCCTTAAAAGACAGTAAGTAAATAATAATAATAATAATAATAATAATTTTAATAATAATACTATAATAATAATAATACTAATAATAATAATAATAATAATAATAATAATAAGCCCATAAAATTCCTTCAGGGTAAGTACCTCCTACCTACGTAGAGTTGGTTCGGTTGTTAACTCACATGGGGAGCCAGTCCGTGTGAGTTTGAGTGATTTTCCTAGATGTCTGAAGACCCCATTATCTAATCACTTCCTGAGCTAATTATCATGTAATCTAACACTATTTATAATACTATATAATACTAATCTTATATACTATACTATTTGTGTCTCTAGTTTTTAGTATTGGTGACTTTAGTTTTTGGTGTGCGTGTTTGCCTCCTAGTCTACATTTCCGTCACACTATTTTGACACTTTGTGTATGAAGCACTTTCACTACAGTGCACTACAGCTTGTTTTCTCCCTCCCTACAGTTTTCCACTGCACTCTATCCCTGGCGATCCTTGTCCAGTTTGCTCCAGCTGCTGTCTGGAAGTCATCATTAAAAAAAGTAAAAGGATAAAGTAATTCGCTACAATGGTTATGTCTCAACTATCTTTAAAGACTATTTTATTTTATTTTTGTAGGTTATTTTACGACGCTTTATCAACACCTTTGGTTATTTAGCGTCTGAATGAGATGAAGGTGATAATGCCGGTGATATGAGTCCGGGGTCCAGCACCGAAAGTTACCCAGCATTTGCTCATATTGGGTTGAGGGAAAACCCCGGGAAAAACCTCAACCAGGTAACTTGCCCCGACCGGGAATCGAACCCGGGCCACCTGGTTTCGCGGCCAGACGCGCTGACCGTTACTTTAAAGACTATTACACTTTTACTACGCCATACTACTTTTGACCAATAAAACAGTATGGAACGATGTGTTTCAACCAATCATGGCTGCTTATCCTATGATTTTTATCACCTTCATAGCATTTGTTTTTCATCAACTCCCTAGCATTTGTTTGCTTTTATCATCTCCCTAGAATATGTTTTTTTGTTTGCCAAAATAGTACTTTCAATAATTATCATGTTTATTTCATCATCCTTAATTAAAACTTTTCTGTCATTTGTCTTTTTTATATTATTTAGATTATGTTACAATTTCTGTTATATGAGATTATGGATAGTCAAGTATCAGAGATTGTTTAATATATATTGATAATTGAAGTGGAATGCAATTGTTTTCATGAACATGAAACAAAATCAGCAAACCTTTCTTGACTAGTAATCGCCCATAGAGTTCAATGAAGACTGTATAGTTGGCACAACTGGTAATAAGAGAACAGTCCATCATAATATCACAGTCTAGCATATACAGTCACGAAGTTTGAGTTTATGAGGGTAATAGGAACAAAAGACTGTGCAGGTAGTATTTCGCATTGTCTGTAATGAAGCGTTAGTAGCGATCCTAGTGGTTAGTAACTGTAATGAAGCGATAGTAGCGATCCTAGTGGTTAGTAACTATCTATGGATGCATATTTACTACATATTGAGCTCGTGACTATATACTAGACTGTGATAATATATTAGTACAATCTATCGATAGTGGCGAAAAATACAGCGACTTTAGGTCTGCTCCTTAACGAAATTTTTAAACTGTCGTTGGCGATATTATATAACCAATAACATTTTTATTTATACATTTCTGTATGCTCGACCATGCCGAAATGTAGTAATTATACACCTGGTAGCAGTCCTTTAATGCATGTCATTAAAGTATACCTATTCATTTAAGTTCAGGTTTTCGATTATTCTCGGATATGCAATCGAAAGACGAGGGAAACGTCACGGAGGCTGGAAATCCAATACTGTCGCAGAAGGTTATGTTCTGTTACTATAATAATTAGCGTTAATTGTAAATAATATTCGAATAAATTCAATTTGTCATCTCGTTTTTCAATTCCAAATCAATTTCCAGGTTATACATTCTCTGCATTACATCAAGGTCAATGACATTATTGTTCCTCGGAAAAAATCAATACTTTCGCGTCTGCGCACATCTCACAATTCAAGAGCTATGAACAAGGTCACTTCCGATCTTCTGTCAGATACAAATTAAATGTACACTTCTGAATAATTTAAAGTTAGAAATATGGTCGAGCATAAAAAGTCGTATGAAACTTGCCTATAATGGTAATTAAGACGCTCGTATGAAAATTATGAAATTCGCATGCGCTCGTTTCATAAACAAACATACTTGCGTCTTAATTACTATCATCATAGGCTCGTTGCATAATGTACTATTAGCTAATTTTTTAAAGTTCGTTAAACTTTACAAAGTAATAAGATAGCATTGCGAAACACAGTTTACAAGCATTTGGAATCTTTTACTTGTGATTTGTAAATTGTTAATTTGTAATTTGTTAACACTGTGAAACGGGTCCCTGGCCTAATTTGTATACTATCTAGCGAGCATATGTGGCACATTTTCAACTGAAGCAATCGGTTATTTACACGAATTTCGGACTAAGTACGATAAGAATTTTCTTGTGTTAAATTTTAACGTACCTTGTTAACATATTTTGGGTCATCTTCAGAACTGGTTGTTGTTGGTCTTGGCGCATCTTGTTTCCTGTGAGGGTGCGTTCGTAGTGTAGAGTCAAAGAGTGTATATGTTTTGAAATTGAGTTTTGTGTTGAGAATATCGTTGGGGTGTGTTTTCGTGTGTTTGTATATTTCATATTGTTCTAATGTGTTGAGTTTCTGGCTTTTTGGTTGGATGTGCAGTATTTCCATGTCTGTGTTGATGTCTCTGTAGGTGTGGTTGGCATTTGTGATGTGTTCTGCATATGTGGAGGTGTTTTGTAATTTTGTTATGGCTGTGATGTGTTCTTTGTAATGTGTTTGAAATGATCTGCCTGTCTGTCCTATGTAGAAGTTGTTGCAGGTGTTACATTTGAGTTTCAAATTACAAAACACCTCCACATATGCAGAACACATCACAAATGTCAACCACACCTACAGAGACATCAACACAGACATGGAAATACTGCACATCCAACCAAAAAGCCAGAAACTCAACACACTGGAATAATATGAAATAAACAAACACACGAAAACACACCCCAACGATATTGTCAACACACAACTCAATTTCAAAACACACACACTCTTTGACTCTACACTACGAACGCATCCTCACAGTAAACAAGAGGAGCTAAGACCAACAACGACCAGTTCTGAAGATGACCCAAAATGGGTCGAAAACATGTTAACAAGGTACGTTAAAATTTAATACAAGAAAGTTCTTATCATACATATTCCGAAGTGATACAGTGTTAAAAGTTCTGTAATCAAGATGTATACACGAATTTAAAGGTTTACCACCTACCAAACTTTCGTGCACCTCTGGTGGTATGCCTAACATACTTTGAAAACCCCTTACTTACAGCGTATCAATGAACCAAGCCTCTTGCTTTTAGTGTCGTTAACATTTATTTCGTGTTCCACATGGAGTAGGAAACTGAGTAAAATATTAAAGCCTTCATTAAAGCAAATTGAAATGAATTATTGCACTCCCGTGACTAAGTGCTAACACGTGACCGATTGGTCGCCAACTGGATATAAATATGGAGGCGAACATACGTTTGAAATGAATCATGAATGCTTTTTATTGCACTCCAAGTTTGGCTAAAGTACCGATATTGAATATTCATCTGCTTTTGACATTTGAACATCCTGCTGAACTATTTTTTGACGTGGAATACGTTTTTCACCTCGCCGACTATGTACATCTGTTCCGTGATCTATAGTGAAACAAAACATGGCCGAATTTCAAATATTTACGGTCGGTTTCATCAACAAATGTTACAATTTAATAAACTGTTATACTGATTGAACAAATGAAAGAAAATTGTGGATAAATTCATTGAATATAATAGCCTGCACCGGCATATCTCTGTTTTGTTGATATCTCTGTTCATTTATACAGCGTCGTCAAATAACCAAGTAAAACATATATTTGTGCTCATATGAATAGTCAAAAGACACTGATATTTATGAATAATAGGTGCCCTCGGTGGGCTATATGTTATAGCCAAAGCTCGGAACTTGGGGACTTGTTGTCGTTACAAGTACAGCGTACACAAAGCTCAAGCTGCAAGAGCTCAGGGACAGTCATATGTACTAAGAAAGTGGTCACATCGAATGGCAAGAAGACGAACGAAGAAACTGTGTCATGTCGAAGCCAATGACATTAAGAGAATTACAGGTAAATGGTCTGTCTGAGGAATGAGAAAATACGTGTTATTCGAATGGGTGTTATGGAAGTTTGAAAATATATTTCTTAAATTTTAGGTACAGAATTTCGTGGAGGAATTCTGAGGAGATACATTATTTTCTTCTAATGCAGAGTTTATATTTTGTAAGTTGTGCCACACATAAACTAGAGCTGGAAACGGGCATTCATTGAAAGACATTGCAGTCCTTTAAATTGATGGAAAATTTGTCCATAGCCATGGATCAAGTCGTAGAGGGACCTTCCCTAATAGTGATACACTAATTGAAAACTACTTGCGAGAAAAATTTAGGATATACTTATCTTTCTCAGATACGAGATCTGCTGAAAATCGAACAGGAAACAGTGACAGTGAAAATATTCAGTATTTCAAACCATTTTCCAAATTTGAAATTTTTTAAAATTTAAACTTTTAAAAAAGAAATTTGTAAAATTATCCATGATATATAATAGTAACAAATGTATTTTTTTTTACCTTTTATTTCTATCAACTATATTCATGTTTTTATTGAATATCACTGGCTTCTGTCGGATTGTCAACTTATATTAAATGTGTATTTTTCTCTCGTTTTCTCTTTCTTCTTTATTCTTGCTCTTGCTCTTGTGTTGTATTTATTGGTTTGAATTAAGTTACTTACTGTATTTAGTAAACTGTCCTTGTAAATTTTATGTTATATTATTCACTAAGACCGTACACGAGCCTGACTCTTACGGTAGTGGCTAGAAACATTTTTATTTTATAAATGCAATTTGTACTCACTAGGTAGCTAGTTAAAATAAAATAAAAAAAAATTAAAGTTTGCTCCCGTCACTTCATGTGACGTGGAAATAAGTTTTCTTCGTTTCAAATCATGTTTAACTCACAGACGAAGAATTTATGGGTTCGAAAATCTTCGAATGCATGTAGTCATACACTGTAATGAAATGTACAGAGCAGAACTGTAAATTTGATGTATTTTGCATGTTTATTTATATATATGCTATAAAATTAGGTGTTTTAACCTACCATAATATTATCAATATGTTGTTCCAGCCAGGAACCACTTTTATAGCAGACCTGGCAGTACCTCCGTGCTAGAAGCGGGAGCTTGTTGACATTGAAGTCAGGTCGCTTAGCCACGTTCAAAGACACAAGTCCCCAAGTTCCGAGCTTTGGTTATAGCTCTTACCGAAGGCAATTAGTTATTAAGGACGATAGAATTTTTTAAAATGGTTTCCTTCTAAGAAGGCGGCTGGTTCGATTCCCGATGGGGTATTAGATTTTTGCAATTGACTTATTGGCCTCTAATATGAGACTATGCCCGGGTGTAGATTCCAATTCCCTGTAGGCATATTACCTCGTTTGATTTTTTCAGAAGTTTCCCTAACATCCCTAACAGGGACCTGTTCTATCACCACTACTATTCACTATTTACGTAAATGACATCC
Source organism: Periplaneta americana (assembly GCF_040183065.1). Classification (NCBI taxonomy): domain Eukaryota; kingdom Metazoa; phylum Arthropoda; class Insecta; order Blattodea; family Blattidae; genus Periplaneta; species Periplaneta americana. Next base: position 185,633,157 of record NC_091119.1, on the reverse strand, counting down.
CCTGGACTCTACAGCTCTGTAAGCATCACCTCTACGCAGACATTTACACATCTGTATCCATACAACCCCTGACTCACTCAATGACGCAATACAAAATCTTAACGAGGACCTTGAATCTATATCTGCATGGGCCAGAAAGTTTGGTTTGACTCTTAATGCAAGAAAATCACAAGCAATCCTAGTGGGACATCACCGTCTATTATGCAATATTATCCTGCTTTCCAGTCAAGTTCAACGACACAAAAATCCCTTTTGCTTCCTGTGTCAGAAACTTTGGAGTTTACTTTGATACGCATTTAAACTGGAATAACCGAGTAACCCATATTACCAAAAAAGTGCTTTCCATACTACATTCCTTAAACAACATTCGAAAATTCCTTCCGCTATCACTCAAGAAAATACTAATGGAAACACTAGTAATGCCCCACTTCGATTATTGTGATTTTCTACTGACTGACCTCAATGTCAACCAGTCGCAAAAATTACAACGTGCTCATAATTCTTGTGTTCGCTTCGTCTGTGATGTCCGTCGCGCTGACCACATTACCCCATTCTTCCAAACTCTAAACTGGCTACGGCTTAACGAACGTAGAAATTTTCATTCTCTTGTTCTCCTTTTCCAAGTCCTTCACACCTCTACACCTACATACCTTGCCTCCCGTTTCAGTTACCTGCGATCATATTGTAACGTTTTATTACTAACAACAATAAACTGTTAATTTTAACTAATGTTCACAAAGCACTATTTACAAATCAGAATTGTCAATTCTCAGTTCTTCTAGCTCAGTCACTAGAGTTCACAGTATCTCGAACCACAGACCTTCAGAGACGGTCCACTGCACTCGAACTCAGGTCCCTCCAACTGCGGTCCACTGCACTCGAACTCAGGCCTTCGGATGCTGACACAGTTGCGGACGCACACTCAAGTCGAACTCCGGTACACAAGACTGGCTGGCTTGCTCTGTTCACTGGCTTACTCACTGAATGGCTGAATAAACTAAAAACTGCTCAAGTTCGCTCGCGTTTCTTCTTTTATAACCACAGCGACGCAGCCTGGAAAGTTCGACGCGTGTCCAGAGATAGCACCCCAGAGAACAATCCAGATCCCTCTCCTCTCTGCCAGCACCAGATGCGCGCGCAAACTCCCTCGCCGCTTAGGCCCTTTCCCCTCTCTTCTCTCCGCCGCGCGCCGTCCCTCAGTGCTCCGTGGAGCCCGTGTCGGCTCACGCGCGATCTGCTCTCTTGCGGGACGCTGGTCGTGAGTTCGAATCTCACGTCGGTGTCACAATATCATAATCTCTTCACACGCACGCAAATTACCGCATACTAGCCTTACCAACACATAAGACATCATCGTATTCATCATCATACACAATCTCGCTCTCGCGCTTGTGGAATACCCTATCCAGTGACATCAGAGACTGTCGGAATTTAGTAGCGCTCAAAAGCAAACTTATTAAGCATTTTCTTACTGCGTAGAGTGGGCTTAATTTTTACTTAATCAATAAAAGAAATGCTTCTCTCTTCTTAACTTTTACAATAAACTGTCTAGCTTTTATTAATCAGTTAATCTTTTAGTATTTTGATTTTTATTGTATTTGAAAATTTAATATTAATTGTAATTATAATTGTAATTGTATTCTTAATATTGTAGTTGTAATCCCCTGGTAGAGGGGAAGAGAAGGCCTGATGGCCTTATTTCTACCAGGTTAAATAAATAAATAATAAATAAAATAAATAACTTTTAGGCTTATGTCAGGCGATCTATGGCGAATCCTCGGTCCCATCTCACCAAATTACAATTTAGCTATTACCAATTCCCAGTGGTGCTCTAACTTGAGATGTCACAGTTAAGATTCCGCTGAGGAGTATGTTATTTTATATTTGTTGTTGTTTAGTCAACTGTCCGAAGATAGGTCTGGACCTCGCCGACTAGCTACATATTATACCAGCCGTGGCGAAAATGCGACTCACGAGCACATTGTGGCTCGCAGTGCATTTCCCTTGCTTCCTATCTACAACCCCCACCCTCTCACTCACTGGAGTCAAACTCCGTTCCATCTGTATTTGTCTCTGACCTGCGAGTGGCGTATCGTCGCAATGTCTCTCTCGAAACCATGTACCTCTATAAAAACGAATGTTTCAAGTAGGATTGAAGGACGCATTTTTTTGCTGACAATATTATGAGAATATTAAATGTATGATTTGTTCACAAGTATTACTAGGAAAACGGTTGTATAAACATAAAACGGCATTATAAGTTACATGTTACTAATGAAACATTAAAAGGTTAAGTGTTGTTATTATTATTATTATTATTATTATTATCATCTCTGGACGTTGATCCTTTTTCAGCAAATGTACGAATAATGCGGTTAGATCTTCAAATTAAACTCACAGATTTACAATGTTATGTTAAATGAAAGCTAGATGTAAGGACTTGACAAATGTTGAACTTTTCAAATCTTTGTCAAAAAATAAATATCCGAAGCTTTGTTCTTTCTCTTGCTCTGTTGAAGCCATGTTCGCTACAATTTACGTTTGTGAAAAATTATGTTCAACAATGAAAATAGTAAAAAACCAAATTTAGATCACGACTGACAGACAAATACCTTCGTGATCAACTACGACTGGCAGTAAGTGACATAATTCCTGATTTTGAAACTTTGTCGCAGAGACATTCTGAAGACAGTTAATTTTAGGTTGTGATAATGTGTCCTATGTTTTATTGTTCATTTCTTTCTTTGTTACACGTACTAAACATTAGTTTGTAACCTTATATTGTCTAAAATTATATTTAAGTGCTTGACGTAAGGAAAATGAAAATTCGTTAATAAGTCAGACAGTTTCTTCACTTCCCCTTCGGGTGTCCACCTCCCTCCATAGGTGCTATGGACGTTGCAGGTTACACAGTGGCTCGGCGCACGAAGGCATTTTCGCCACGGCTGTATTACACTAATCAGACTTCAGGAAGGAAAATAAAATATAACTGTCTCTCTCTATAATACCCATTTACCTCTACTAGGGAAGCACGTAAGAAAGTTTCCAGAAAGTTCTTCATAAAGTAACGGATAATTCACGTCGTCGAATTTTGTGCCAGATAATTAATTAACTCGTTACATAATATACGTTGACTTTTGTCAGCGAAGTTTCCCCTTGAGTTATGCAAGTTTAATACAGTCAAGATACTTGGAGCTGAAACTATTTAAACATTATTCAATGGAATACAAAGTGTTGTTTTTTCACAATTCTGAAACTCTCTGTTCTTCTTATCGACATAGCATCTGATCCATCCTAGACTAAAATATCTGAAGGAGTAACTTCCATTTTAGCTAAAGATATTTTATACTTACTGTAAGCTTATAAGGCCTAATAAAGTTTCAATGTAATATACAGGGTGGAAGTGAAATAATCCTGCAGATTAAAAGGGATGATAGGGTACACTTAAATGAATAGAAAACCTATATTACGTTTTGCGATTAAATGCATGGTTAATTAGAAAATTAAGTTGCAAGTTTCAGCAGTCCGGCAACATCGCCGCTAACACACCCCTCTTTCTTCTCGTAATACAGATGTAGGAGGTCAAGCAAGTCAGGTCTGTCTCCCTACGCGAATCCCCTTCTCTGACTACAACGTTGCAATCTGGTTGCATCGTTCAGTGGCTTGAAATTAGTCGTTTTTTAAACTCAATTTACACGAAAAGAGTCCACGCTATGGAAACACGCCAGAGGGATAAATGATTCTTTATTAGTTTTCCTATCAATATGGACAAAAGTCGCGATCCTACTCGCAATAGTTACTGAATAAGAGAGTGTTAAGCATTTGAAAAAAATAATAATAATAATAATAATTTCTGACTATTAGGACCTACAGTCCACAGTCCACACCTGTGGAGTAACGGTCAGCGTGTCTGGCTGCGAAACCAGGTGGCCCGGGTTCGAATCCCGGTCGGGGCAAGTTGCCTGGTTGAGGTTTTTTCCGCGGTTTTCCCTCAACCCAATACGAGCAAATGCTGGGTAACTTTAGGTGCTGGACCTCGGACTCCTTTCACCGGCATTATCACCTTCATTTCATTCAGACGCTAAATAACCTACATGTTGATACAGCGCCGTAAAATAACCCAATAATAAAAAAGGACCTACACTTTTACTACTTCATGCTACTTTTGGCCAATAAAACGGTACGGAACAACGTGTTTCAACCAATCATAGCTGATTATCCTTCAAATTGCATCACCTCCCTAGCATTTGGTTTTGTCACCTCTCTAATATTTGTTTGTTTTTATCATCTCTCTACCATTCGTTTCTTTGTTTGCCAATATTGTACTTTCAGTAATTGCACCTTTTAAAATGATTCATGTTTATTTCATCATTCTTAATTAAAACGTTTCTATCATTTATCTTGTTTATATTACTTAGGTATGTTATAGCTTCTGCTGTATGAGATTATGGATAGTCACATATCAGAGATTGTTTAATATATATTGATAATTGAAGTGGAATGCAACTGTTTTCATAAAAATGAAACTGAATCAACAAACCCTTCTCGACTAGTAATCGTCTATACTGGGTGTTCAGTTCAAAGTGTGTCATGGCTCGCTGTATGACATCATGTGGCTAGCCGATGAGCCTAGAAAATTCAATCTTCCTACACTTCTGCAGAGGCGTATTACCTATATGCCAGAGAAGTTGCCTAGCAAGTACGGCGTTAATTCTGAAGAGTACTTACCGATACGTACGATAACGCCGGTAGTGGCAGAAATGTGAACTGTTTGGAAAAAGTACTGAGGTGAGTTTTTTTCTTACTGTCAGGATATGGGAAGAGGGTTAAGACGATTACTTACGTATTTGTTGACATTAATTTCGACGGTGAACATGGACACGGAGCATTTGATTTGTATTGTGGAATGTTGCCGTACGCAACCGATGATAACAAATACCCTGCGTACGACTTGCCCGCGCAAAACACAGTTCGAAAGAGGTTATGGTAGCACACAGACCGTATAGACCACCATCTGTTGCTACGACGTTCAAGTTATACCGTACACGTTCTCAAGTTCAGATTGAACGCCTTGATTAATAGGCAACTTCTCTGACATAAAAGCTGAAACTCGCTTCAAATCGCTGACTCACAACAGTGACGTCATGACACACTTTGAAATGCACACCCAGTAGAGTTCAATGAAGATTGTATAATTGGCAAAACTGGTAACAAGAGAACAGCTCATCGTAACACGCTATTGCCATCTAGCGGAATATTTTTAATGATGAGATGGTACAAAAGTACATTTTATTGTATTAAAGCATTTCATTTCTTCTAATCTTCATATAGCTACTTTCTTCTAATCGTGTAATAGTCAATTAAGTCCCACTCGAGTTTTGATTTTCCCTAGATAAATCAAAACCTCTAGTGAGATTACTGTTAAGAAAACTATTAACTTTCCACCAATATGTTATTACACCTTTTTTATATTCAACGTGAGCTATTCGCTCTGAAAATCTGCAGGGTTTTTTCACTACCACCTTATACAGGGTGCGTCAGAAAGAACGGATGGATTTCAAACTATCAATACGCAGCGAGGGGAGGGATAGAGTGAGGGGGACCACGACTGTTGAGTCAGCGAGAGAATGCAGTTTCAGTTGAGAACATGGTGTTGGTCTGGTGTACAACGTGCTTTCATCGCAGAGACATTTTTGAAAAATGAAGAGTCTGTGATCGTCACTCAGGACTCATTTCGACATCGGACGTCACGCTAGGATTCCAACTCGGGCGGCTTCATTTCGTACCACAGGTTCAACATTAAAGAAGAAATCACCTGGACGAACACGGAGCGCGTGTACTCCTGCAAATGTGGAGACAGACAGTAGGTTGTCCTGCCACCTCAACCATCAGCCCGCAAACATGCTATTGCACTGAGATTGTCGAGGTTACGATAAGATCTCGCGCCGTGCGAGTTCTTTCTTTGGAACCATTTGAAGGCGTAAGTAACCACATACACTGGACGAACTGAAGACGACGATTCGTGAAGAAATTGCGGCAATCCCACCAACTATGACTGTGAAAGTTACGGCGAACTTCAGAAAACGCCTCGATGCCTGTATCGAAAGCCAAGGACATCATATGGATGATGTTGTATACCGTAAATAAACTGCATGTATTGGTGAATCTGTTGATAACAATACATTTTTGATTTGATGAATCCTTACAATTTTCTTGCCCTGTGAAATCCATCCGTTCTTTCTGACGCACCCTTTATATTAAACCACTGCACTGTAATAAACCATACGCCTAAAAAAAATTATCGTTCGTAATAATGAGGCGTTCAGAGCAGAAGTGGTGTAAGTCAAAATTGGGTAATGAGATTTAAAGTAAAAATTCTGTAAAATACAGCGCAAAGTAGCAATTAATATGTCCTTCGTGCTATCCACTGACTATTAATAGTTTAAATAAATTGAAAAATAATTGCTACTTTGCGCTGTATTTTACAGAATGTTTACTTCAACCCTCATTACCAAAGCTCGGAACTTGGGGACTTGTGTGTCGTGCGCTTGAGTAAGGTTACAGGTACAACGTACACAAAGCTCAAGCTGCAAGTGCTCAGGGACAGTCGTATGTGCTAAGAAAGTGGCCACATCGATGGCAAGAAGACGAACGAGGAAACTGTGTCATGTCGAAGCCAATGACATTAAGAGAATTACAGGTAAATGATCTGTCTGAGGAATGAGAAAATACGTGTTATTCGAATGGGTGTTATGGAAGTTTGAAAATACATTTCTTAAATTTTAGGTACAGAATTTCGTGGAGGAATTCTGAGGAGATACATTATTTTCTTCTAATGCAGAGTTTATATTTTGTAAGTTGTGCCACACATAAACTACAGCTGGAAACGGGCATTCATTGAAAGACATTGCAGTCCTTTAAATTGATGGAAAATTTGTCCATAGCCATGGATCAAGTCGTAGAGGGACCTTCCCTAGTAGTGATACACTAATTGAAAACTATTTGCGAGAAAAATTTAGGATATACTTATCTTTCTCAGATACGAGATCTGCTGAAAATCGAACAGGAAACAGTGACAGTGAAAATATTCAGTATTTTATTTAGGCCCAAGACTTTATAATACAATTTCAAACCATTTTCCAAATTTGAAATTTTTTAAAATTGAAACTTTTAAAAAAGAAATTTGTAAAATTATCCATGATATATAATAGTAACAAATGTACTTTTTCTTACCTTTTATTTCTATCGACTATATTCATGTTTTTATTGAATATCACTAGCTTCTGTCGGATTGTCAATTTATATTAAATGTGTATTTTTCTCTCGTTTTCTCTTTCTTCTTTATTCTTGCTCTTGTGTTGTATTTATTGGTTTGAATTAAGTTACTTACTGTATTTAGTAAACGGTCCTTGTAAATTTTATGTTATATTATTCACTAAGACCACACCGTAAACGAGCCTGACTCTTACGGTAGTGGCTAGAAACATTTTTATTTTATAAATGCGATTTGTACTCACTAGGTAGCTAGTTAAAATAAATAAAATAAAAAAAATTAAGTTTGCTCCCGTCACTTCATGTGACGTGGAAATAAGTTTCCTTCGTTTCAAATCATGTTTAAGTAACAGACGAAGAATTTATGGGTTCGAAAATCTTCGAATGCATGTAGTCATACACTGTAATGAAATGTACAGAGCAGAACTGTAAATTTGATGTATTTTACATGTTTATTTATATATATGCTATAAAATTAGGTATTTCAACCTATCATAATATTATCATTATGTTGTTCCAGCCAGGAACCACCTTTATAGCAGACCTGACAGTACCTCCGTGCTGGAAGCGGGAGTTTGTTGACGTTGAAGTCCGGTCGCTTAGCCACGTTCAAAGAAATGCTCATTACCCATTTCTAACTTACACCACTTCTACTCAGAACGGACTGGTTAGGAAATGCGTAAAATGTAACGTAACATAAGGAATTATGCCATATTTAATACATTAATCCTTCTTATCGACATGTCGATGGTGTTGAACAGCAACCTCAAATTAGAAAGTATTCAATTTTACAGGAGAGCGAAAAAAAAATTTAACATGTTGATAACGAACAGATATATTATATAAGAGGGTATTTAAATATCATCTCGTTAACTTTGTATCCATGCTTTCAGATAAGATGTGTTTTCAGGAGATTCGGAATGACTTTTTCAATAAAAATAAAGCTAAATCTCATTTTGTTCACACATTACACACGAGGTTGCTGTTGAACACCGTCAATATAATACGATATTTAGCCTCACATGCTAAACAAAATCAAGTGAAAAAATAACTTATTTCATAGTTCAAGCTTCAGAAGTTCAAGAAAGCGTTAACGTAAGTTCAATTACTATAAATACGCGCAATATATAGTTCGAAACCTCTGGCTGTCATTATCTTGAATTCTAAAAATGCAGACGCGAAATCTCCGCCTGGAGCACAACATTCCACTGCTACCTTTCTTCAATTGCTGCTCTTTTACAGTTTATTGATTCTCTGTCATGGACCACCGACGCTTCCTGGGAACGCAATTTTGTGTAAAAAATAGTGGCCCATATCAAAATTCAGATTAGTATACGTCTGAAAGTTCTCCCCTACTTCTTTTTTATAAATCGCTGTCAAAATATTTCATACTCTGAATGTGTCTCGTCACTTTAAAATAAAATCTATAAAGTCTTTTTATTTGCAAACATTTTTATAATGATTTACGTTTAACTTCACAGACAGAGAACTATTAATCCATTTGCAGTAATTTCCTCTCCAGCGAAACACAGTATCGGAATCAATACACACTGATTTGTAACTAAATAATTAATTTCAACGGTGGTCTGTCATATTTACTGAAAAAGACAATAGGGATATATGCATTGTTATTGTGGGGCATTGTTTTATCATTTTTATCGGGATATCTGCGTAAATTTTCTGTTATTTATCTTTCATTATACCATTTGTTTAAGCTTGACGTGTTAATACAATGAAATCTATCTGTGAAGCTAATACACTTCTCCGTCGATTTAGTAGAAACTCAATGTTCGCCTACTTAGATAACAACACGCGGATCAAGTCCCCTGCAATCTGCAAGCACAATCTTTTTGTAGAAGAACAAGAAAGTGAAGGAATATTATGAACAGTAAAAAAATCGATCATTCGGGAATAGGCATTTAATAGCTATTAATTCATCAATAAAGCGAATCTGATACAACGTTAATACGTTAACGTTAATTTCATTTCCTAGAATATATATATATATATATATATATATATATATATATAACGGAGTAACGGTTAGCGCGTCTGTCCGCGAAACCTGGTGGCCCGGGTTCGAATCCCGGTTGGGACAAGTTACCCGCTTGAGGTTTTTTCCAGAGTTTTCCCTCAACACATCAAAAGCAAATTCTAGGTAACTATCGGTGCTGGAACCCGGACTCATTTCACCGGCATTATTACCTTCATTTCATTCAGACGCTAAATTACCTGAGATAAATATACATACAGGGTGATTCATGAAGATTTACGCCACTTACAGAGCTTATTTCTGACTATATTCTGACCAAAAAGTGTCATATAAACATGTGTCCTAATCTCAATATTTTTAGAGTTACACTAATTTGAAATTGTTAGTAAAATATCTTTTTTTACTTTAGTTTTAAGGATAAAAGAATATTAAAAGTAGAGAATGGACTATTGAGAAGTGTCATTTCTTTAATTGGGTAGTGTTCTGAAGCTAAAAATGTATTGTTAATTGCTTTGTACAGATTTTATTTTTCAATTTTTAACTAAAACTTACATTATTCTTACCCACTTATCATAAAAACTGTTACAAATCATACGACTTTAAGAACTTGATTATTTACAGTTTAATTATGTATCCTCAAGTACAGTCTTAAATAATTTACAAAAGTGGGTTGATTTGTAACAATTGTGTGGTACATGCGTAAGAAAAATGTAATCTTATAGTTAAAAATTGAAAAAAAAAAAAAAAAATCTGTACGAAGCAACTATGAAATTCACAAGAGATTTTTAGCTTCAGAATACTAGCTAATTAAAGAAATGATAATCCTGAATAGTTCATTTTTTCGTTTAATATTTCTTTCTTAATTTAAAACTAAAGAATAATGGTATTTTTCTAACAACTTCAAATTAGTATAACTCTGAAAATATTGAGATGAGGACAAATGTTTATATGACAATTTTTGCTCAGAATGTCTTCGGAAATAAGCTCCATATGTGACGGTAAATCCTCACGAATCACCTTGTATATCAAGAAAATACAATCATAAATGAATTAATATATGAATAAATGAGTAAAAGAATAAATAAATAAATATACATATAAACAAATACATTAATAAATAAGTAAATAAGTAAAGAAAGGAAGAAAGAGTGAGTGAAATTATGAAGGAAGGATTGAATGAATGAATGAATGAATGAATGAATGAATGAATGAATGAATGAATGAATGAATGAATGAATGAATGAATGAATAAACGAATGAACGAAGGAACGAAGGAACGAATGAATGAATGAATTAATTAAGGAATAAATAAAGAAATAAAGGAATAAACAAAGAATTAAATAAAGAATGAAAAAATAATAAATATAACCTTACTCTCTCCATGTGCGCCGTTTTCAAGCGGAGCAGTCTGAGATTGGAAACCAAATGGTCGGAAATGCCTGTTTCAGGTGCCATAAGATCTTAAACGACAAATACGTTTGAGGAACGTTTTTGTATTATGCTACTTCGATTTTCATAACAAACACATCTCACCGGGACTCGAACCCGGTCCGCTTGTGGGATAGGTTTAAAGTCTGACAACTCAGCCACCGCAGGGGCTAGAAAATATGAAGATACATAGCTAAATGAAAGAAACTCTTTATTGTTTACTTTGTTTATAATAAAGGAAATAGACTAAACTAACCAGAGGTGATTTGTTTTAAATTTATTTTCATTTACATCCCAACCGTAAATGAAATAAAATTGTGAATTTATGACTATATTTTAACAAATAATAACTGTAATTAAGATCTTAGAATGACATTCTTTTTTATTTCTTTACTTAACGACACTGTATCAACTACTGGGTTATTTAATATCAATGGAATTGGTGATAGCGAGATGATATTTGATGAAGTGAGGCCTAGGATCCGCCACAGATTACCTAATATTTTCCTTACGGTTGGGAAAGCCTCGGTAAAATTTCCAACCAATTAATCAGCCCAAGCGGGGATCGAACCATGCCCGAGCGCAACTTCAGATCAGCAAAAAAAAAAAAAAAAAAAAACGCTCTACTGGCTGAGCTACGGCGGTAGCTACGATATTATTGAAAACGAGTGATTTTCCTTTTTAACATGAAGAATGAAATTGAAAATATTTTACAACAAATATAAATGAACTGATTTTGAATAATAACAAAAATAATTTACTCGTAAATATTAATCTTATGCTTCGTATGAGACTACATCGAGAGAAAAACATTTTATCAGCCTTTTGGTCTCACCGAAGGCAGGTGCTATTCCAAAATACTGACAAATGATACTGTCATATGAATCGAGCTTAAGGGCCATATTCATAGACATTCTGGATGATCAGCCAACTAAAGTTTTTCGTATCCATAAACCAGTGTTAGCGATATGATATGATATGAATCCTGTACAAGTAATCACTCGATATCCGGGGCTAGTTTAGCACGCTGGTAGCGCAGGCTAGCGTAATGTCTATGAATAGCACTTATAGAGTTTAGACTTTTCAGTACCAAGAGTCAGCTATCCTTTCCTTGGGGAAAAGTATGTAGCCTTACTCTCCCATTTTCTTACCAGCTTTCTAGCTTATTTGTTGTCTCATTCTTCCATTCAACTCCCATTCATTCACGTTTATGTTCGCTTACTACGTCACTCGCTCTCCCATCCCATAATGTTCATTATTTCTTTAATAAAAGCATCCTTCCATATCGTCATTCACTTATTTGTTTATTTTCCCACTGGGAGATGTTCATAAAAATGACAAACGCGAGGCGAATGCTGTCCGCTCTGTGCTATTGATCCTCTATGTATGCACGGCCTGCCATCTTGATCCATGCACGTATTTTACGACGGAGGTCCTGCGCCCCGGCTCGGGATCAGAGTTCGGTACACATATTGAAGGGCTCGTAAAACGCTCCTACGTGGGTACTTGAAGCCACATAAAGCATTCATACCAATCGTAAAATTTCCGACCGATGTGCAAGTTATGCCACGTGACTGGCATGGCATTTTGATGGAGAGGCTGATGAAAACCACGAGACGCTTCACTGCTTGCAAATATATCCGAAATTAACCACAATTCAACATTTATTAATGGAGAAAAATTCGTTCCGGCACTTTGAATCGAAACTAGGACCCTCAGTTTAGTGCTCTGAGTGCTCTTTCCATCTGAGCTATGCCGGAACCCGATTCCCAGTGCGGACTGTACTCTCCTCCTTTGTGTTGTCATTGGCATACTACCTGTATTTAGACATAGGTATATGTTATGTATGCAGGAGCGCATATTTTAATGACTTTAAGGCCATTTCCACCACAACCAATTTTGTGCAAAGCAACTAAGGAATTAAAAACACATTTTGTCCACACTTGTGAAGTAATGGTCAGCGCGTCTGGCCGCGAAACCAGGTGGCCCAGGTTCGAATCCCGGTCGGGGCAAGTTACCTGGTGTGAGGTTTTTTCCGGGGTTTTCCCTCAACCCAATACGAGCAAATGCTGGGTAATTTTCGGTGCTAGACTCCGGACTCATTTCACCGGCATTATCACCTTCATTTCATTCAGACGCTAAATAACCTAGATGTTGATACAGCGTCGTAAAATAACCCAATTAAAAAAACAACACATTTTAGCTTCAGAATTCTAGCCAACTGAAGAAAATATACTTCTTAATAGTTTATTCTCTATTTGTAACATTATTTTACTCTTAAAATTAAAGAAAAAATATATTTTTTAACAACTTCAAATTAGTGTAACTTTGAAAATATTGAGAATGGGACCCATGTTTATATGACAGTTTTTGTTCAGAATGTTTTCAGAAACGAGATCCGCAAGTGGCGATAACTCCTTGTGAATTACCCTGTATTTTGGTTGTTTGTTACCTGTTGTTAAGAATGAGCGTATTCCGAATCTCAGCGCTGAGCAATCTGATGGCATCACGGTGTTCCGAATTTCACCGATGGCTTCACTGATGCTCCACCGGTGTCGCACCGGTGCCATCAGCTTGCATTGGTGGTGGCAGTCTCCATCAGCCGCCATCAATGAATCTGATTGGTTCTTGTATAGGGCGGGAATTAGCAGACGAATGACATCGTGCACTGTTGTGTCATGGCGGTGTGTTCTGCTTTAGTTCTGCTGTATTGTTTGTAATGAGCACAACGTAAAAACCATATGTTAATGGCTTATGAGCGAACATGTCAACGGACCAGTTATTACTACCGGTTCAAGAAATAAATTGTTTATGCTCTCTTTTCTTTGAACGAGATGACAGTACGGAAATTTCGCCAAATTTTGCTAGCATAGCAAAGACAACAACTTATACAGTCGCCATGACAGCCATCAATCCTTCCAGCAGTTTTGTTCCTAATTCGCTGCAGCGTGAAGTAATTTTGCAGCAGTGCTTCTGATGCCAAAACAATCTTTTTTTTATTATTTTATTGTCAACAATGTCAAATGCTTAGAAATAAATTTTTGTGTAATCTCTTTTATAAAATGAATGACAATTAAAAAACGTCTGACTTAATTGTTACACGTACATAAGCAACAAATTTTTTTTTTAATTTACAAGCACTCTTCAGACAGAATAAGATACAACATAATGGAGAAATCGTGAAATCAGAATTGCAGAAAAAATAGGAGGGAATCAAAGACAAACTTGCTTCACAATCCCTTAGATCATCGCAGATCTCGAAGAATTTGCCCAGTCTTGAATATCGGGACTTTCAATTAAAACTTCACATTATCATATCTCAAATATTGTTTTAATCTCTTTCTAATGTATGCAACTGTTTTTGCTCTTTTACACCTTCTTAGTATTCTGTGAGAAATTGTAATGATAATTAGTTGAAATTTTCTGAATTCATTCTTGACTGATGCTGTCTGAGGTATAAACAAATGAGACACGCGTAGCGCTGCGAGCAAAAGGTCAATACAGAACTTGAAGAAAACAAAGGAAAGGAGCTCAGAACAAAAACAATTACTACGTTGTAAGATAAGGAGCTTTGAATGAGATTAATTACAGAGACTAGAATCTGCATAATAATAAAGACACTAATGCCTTTTTAATTCCACTTCCAGGAACAATTGCTTGTGGGAGGAAGTCTATTTTCACAAAGTGTGAATGTTATTTTGAATCCTTAGACAAAAGACTAATGCATTTCGTTGCCGATCTTTGCCTTTAACTACTAAGTTGAGAATTCAATTCTTTGTTTAACTAATGTACTAGCTTTTCGTGTATCTGTTAAGTACAGAAAAATGCATAGAGGTGAAATTGTTCGCTTTAAGCTACTGAAAGCCTTTGCTATACCAAGAAGAAAAGATCTGCTTTCCCGGTTCCATCGCTAAGAAGTCCTGAGAGGATATTGGGCTACGGTCGCGTTTTATCAACAGTAACCTCACTAGAGATTTTGATTTATTTCAGAAAAACAAAACTCGAGTGTAATTGAACTATTTCACGGTTAGAAGAAAGCATGTAAAGATTAGAAGAAATAAAATACTCTAATACAATAAAATTCGTGACTAGAATATTGTACGAAATGGAAATATAAAAATTGAAAATTTATCTTTTGAAGAGGTGGAGAAGTTCAAATATCTTGGAGCAACAGTAACAAATATAAATGATACTCGGGAGGAAATTAAACACAGAATAAATATGGGAAATGCCGTTATTATTCGGTTGAGAAGCTTTTATCATCCAGTCTGCTGTCAAAAAATCTGGAAGTTAGAATTTATAAAACAGTTATATTACCGGTTGATCTTTATGATTGTGAAACTTGGACTCTCACTTTGAGAGAGGAACATAGGTTAAGGGTGTGCTTAGGAAAATATTTAGGGCTAAGAGGGATGAAGTTACAGGAGAATGGAGAAAGTTACACAACACAGAACTGCACGCATTGTATTCTTCACCTGACATAATTAGGAACATTAAATTCAGACGTTTGAGATGGGCAGGGCATGTAGCACGTATGGGCGAATCCAGAAATGCATATAGAGTGTTAGTTGGGAGGCCTGAGGGAAAAAGACCTTTAGGGAGGCCGAGACGTAGATGGGAAAATAATATTAAAATGGATTTGAGAGAGGTGGGATATAATGATAGAGAATGGATTAATCTTGCTCAGGATAGGGACCAATGGCGGGCTTATGTGAGGGAGGCAATGAACCTCCGGGTTTCTTAAAAGTCAGTAAGTAAGTAAGTAATACAATAAAATATTAATTGACTTACCACAATTCTATTTCACTAATGATAGCTTCACAAAAACTTTGAACGAAGTCGCCATTTTCAATTGACTATCTGTGCGGGAAACAAATATGACGATCGCAAAGCGTGCTTTGTAGTAGAATTTGCAGTTTGAAATGTTGGCAAACAAAGAAATGCTAGGGAAGTGATAAAAACAAACAAATTGAAGATTTCTCACACCAATATCAGATTTTATTACATATAACTCATGATCAACTATTTAATTATTTAAATCATTGTTATGCTTATTACTGTTGAATACCTGAATTGACTTACGTTTAGATTTCGTTGTAACATTTTGAATATATGACGATGCCGTATAGGCGAATACGTTCATAAACTTTCGTCTGTAAGATGTATTAGCAAATAATAATTTGCAAAAATGATATAACATATGACTGAAAAACTTTAAAATAAATTTATAAATGCTAGGGAGGTGATAAAAATTGTAGGGATAAGCAACCATGATTGGTTGAAACACGTCGTTCCGTACAGTTTTACTGATCAAAAGTAGTATGACGTAGTAAAAGTGTAACAGTCTTTAAAAGAGCGTCCTTTATATACCCATTTATTTAGATTGGTCGCGTTGGAATTTACGGAGGAGGGTACTGTGGCCCAGCAATGTAACGATGTATAGCGCTAACCCTCAAGCTAGGCGCATTCCCAAACCCACACCGGCTGACTACACTAAGGTTCGCTGCGTACTCAGGTTTTGAGCAGGCATTCTCCCTCGTCCCTAGGCCAGCCTTCTCCACGCATCGGGAACTGATCGCGGTAGTCTAATAGTTATCGTTCTAGTCACTGAGTCGGAGGTTTTCGGATTCAGACGCGCTCAAGGGAGTGGAATTTGAAGGACGATTAAGTTCTTACTGGCTTTCTTATTTAAACTGGAGATATTTTTTCCTTCTCAATATTTATTATGCTCGTAATGTTTTTGTATAGACTAGTCCCTTGTGCAGACGCTTGTATTTCCCTTTTTTGACTATGCTGACATATTACTGACTGACCTCTCCAGCGACAACAAAACGAAACTTCAACGTGCTCATAATTTATGTGTAGCCTACGTTTTGTAAGCAATGTTCGTAAATATAATCATATCACCCCATCTCTGTAAGCAATAGGTTGGCTTAAACTAGATAAGAAAAGAAATTTACATTCACTTCTCTTTCTCTTCGAAATCTTGAACTCTTCTATTCCTTCGTACCTGTCGTCTCGCTTCATTTACCTTTCTTCCCACCATAATCTGAACACACGCTCTCGTCACGAAACAATACTAACAATACCATCCCATCGCACATCCTCATACTCATCCTCTTTCACAATAGCCCTGCCAAGACTCTGGAATTCGCTACCTGCTAGCATCAGGGACTGTCGAAATAAAATTGAATTCAAACGCAAACTAACTAGGCACTTGGTCAGTAATTGATTTCTTGTAAATAGTTTCCTTAATCTATTACAAAATATTTCAATATCCGATAATTTCATCACTATAGAATTTTGTTATTCTAGGTTTAATTTGTAATTCAGTAAATATAAAATATTCTTTGTTTTTCTATGACTATTACACTTTTACTACGTCACACTACTTTTGACCAATAAAACGGTACGAAAGGACGTCTTTCAACCAATCATGGCTGCTTATCGCACAATTTTATCGCGTCCCTAGCATTTGTTTAATTTTATCGCGTTCCTAGCATTTGTTTATTTTTATCACTAACCTAGCATTTGTTTCTTTGTTTGTCAACATTTCAAACTGCACTGGTCTGGAAGTAAAAAAACAGAAAATTACAAACCACTTCAGTCGATGCACAGCACTTTCAAATATGACTCGCATTGGCATTCAAGAACAAGAATTAATAAAGATCACTGGTCATATATGAAGAGCACCATTCGGAAATCCTGAATCAGTTGAGGGATACACCAGGTACATCAACGAGTTCACTTCTTTTACGCACACGTCCAATATAACATTAACTGAACCACCAACCACTGAAACATTCAAATTTTAAAATTGTACTTTCAATAATTGTTTCTTTTAAAATTATTCATGTTTATTTTTTATTTCATCATCATTAATTAAAACGTTTCTTGTTTATTTCATCATCCCTAATTAAAACTTTTCTAACACTTGTTTATATTATTTAGGTTATGTTTGTTATAGCTTCTGCTATGTTATTATGGATAGTCACGTATTAGAGATTATTTAATACTAAGATTTATTGAAAATCATCTGTCAAGTGACGTTGATTACTGGGATCCGGATGATTGAAGTGGAATGCAAAGGTTTTAATAAAAATGAAACTGAATCAACAAAGCCTTCTTGACTAGTAACCGTCTACAGAGTTCAATGAAGATTCCATAGTTGGCACAACTGATAACAAGAAAGCAATCATAAAACACTGCTGCCATCTAGCGTAATATTGAGATGGTACAATAATACATTTGAAGACAGTTGTATTTTCGTAAGCCGATTAATATTTTATTGTATTGGAGTACTTTGTTACTTCTAATCTTTATATACTTTCTTCTAATCGTGTAATGGTCAATTAAATCCCACTCGAGTTTTGATTTTCTCTATATAAAATCAAAACCTCTAGTGAGATTACTGTTGATAAATTATCTAGCTTTCATTAGTCAGGTAATATTTTCGTCCTTTGATTTTTATTGTAATTGTAAATTTAATATTGTAATTTTATTTGTAACTAGCCGTACCCGTGCGCTCCGCTGCACCCGTTAGAAATAAATATAAAGTAATTACATAATTAAAATAGGACGTTTGATCCAGGGAACATTCGTGTTTGATAAATGGATAAATCATTTAATATGTTACTTAATTGAAATTGTATTTAAAATATTAAAATGCGATCATTTTGATCCAGAGACCACTCATTTGGTGCAATGACAATTCCTTTAACATGTTTCTTAATTGTTATTACCAATTATTTTTGGAAAAGCGAAAATTAACAGAAAAATTTTGGCTACAGATTTATTATTATGTTTATATTATATTATATTATATTATATTATATTATATTATATTATATTGTATTATATTATATTATATTATATTATATTATATTATATTATATTATATTATATTATGTAAAAAGTGTGTTGATAACGGATGTACTCGAATTAGAAAGTTTTTAATTTGTTGTGGGAGCTCTTGAATCTCAGGAGGAACAGCTTTTACAACAGCGCAACATAATCTGCTTGGCTCATTACCCAATTTTTTTGCATTGCATTTATCGCATATATATTTCATGTATTTTAACACGATTCAATTGAGCATAGTTAAAATTTGAATTATACAATAATGGATTTCTAAGCTAACGTACTATTACTGCATATTAAATCAATACACTCTCGTTGTTCGTTAATTCTCTGAGATAAAAATGATTATGTTCATAAACATTATTTTCAGAAATACAGGAAATGAATATAAAGAATAACCTATCAAGTTTTCTGTGCATAAGAAGCTATTTTAATCTTACCTGTCCTCGATTCATTCACAAATTACTGTAATAACATTATAGCATTATGTCCATCCAGAGAAACTACACTTTCCAATGATGAAATAATAATTAATTATACAAATCGGTTAATTTAGCTTCTGATATTACTTCATACAAACACAGAAACATTGTCTGTAGGCTATGTTTCATAGCTTTCGATTGTTGTGTCCAAGGCCCCTTATAGACGAAGTCATTTGTTTTTTATTTCAATACACCGCCTTAGATGGCAGTTATTTCAATTTTAAAACTCATTTATCTCATTAAATATCAGTCCTGTCAAAATGTTTCAAAGAATAAAACTTATCGGAAATGATTTTTAAAGAAATGTATGTTATGTAACATTTTTCACAAAAATCAATAATAAGAGAGATATTTCGATTTATTCAATTCAGACCCCTTATAACCCCCCTTTTAAATAATGTATTTTGAATGCCATATAGCCTAAAATCTAAGTTATAACGAACTTAATTTATATTCCAATTTTCATCGAAATCGGTTCAGCCATTATGGCGTGAAAAGGTAACAAACATACAGACAGACATACAAACATAAATGTCAAAAATGCGATTTTCGGTTTCAGGGTGGTTAATTATATATGTTAGGACCAATTATTTTTGGAAAATCGAAAATTACTAGAAAAATTTCGGCTACAGATTTATTATTAGTAAAGATAGAGAAATAAGCAAATACATAAATTGAAGGAAGAACCTAGATATGAATTGCGCATTATAAAACGCACTTCGCTAACCCGTTAAATTTACGGTTTTGCAGTCCTCGTGCGACCTCTTAGCGCTCTCTGGCACGGCCCCCCGCGTCAATACCCGTCACGGCCACCTGCAAGCCGCGCTGTCGCAAGATGAAAGGGAATATATGAGCAGATCATTACGGGATTGACAGGTCGCGAGCTAATTCCGGGCGTGCCATCTGATACCGATAGGTCGAGCCGATATCGCTCGCCAGGCTGACTGCCATCGAAGTCATGTGGCTTTATGGTGATGCGATACCCGAAAAATGCTGTGAAAAATGCAAGAAATACCTCACGCAATCGGCAACATAGTTCACTGATCTGCAGAGGACGTTAAAATATCTACGGGCTACGGTAGCCTCTGTTTCAGGTGTTGGCAGCGCTGTCAATGTCTGGTTGGGAACAAATGGATATGTTCTCTGAAATAAAAGTCAGAAGCTCAAAACCTGAAATATCGCAAAAGGAATTTGTGTAATAAAGATGATATTGCCACAGTCCTCGGTAATATTGCGGTTATCGTATTGATCGTAAGGTCCACTGTTCGCTGTTTCAAACCCAACCAAGGCTAAAGGGCTTTAAAGGGCTATGAGATTCTCAGCACGACTTCCTATGAAAGGAAAGTAAACCTGTATTCTGTATATAATAATAATAATAATAATAATAATAATAATAATAATAATAATAATAATAATTCTTTATTTATACTGGCAGAGTTTAGGCCATAGGGCCTTCTCTTACACTCTACCAGGTCACAAAGTATACAAGCAGTTAAAATTTAACAAAAAGTTAAAGAACGGAATACTAACATATTACAAAAAAAATAATAATAATAGCATAATAAAATCGACACTAAACAACATGAAAATAATACCATAATAGAAAAAAGAAAGTAAAATACATTGGAATATAGCAAAAGCAACTCATTTAGTACAAATGGTTAATATGGAAAACGTAAGGAAGATATATAATTTATTTCAAGAAATAGTCTGCCCAGGCATCCTGGGATGCCAAAAACACAGAATAACACACATATAAGAATAGTAATGATTACAGTAAGATGGATGAGCCAAATTTAAATGTGAACTAGGAGCTTAAGTTTAAGAAATAATAAATTTGTACATATATTTGTAACAAAATGGAATGTAATAATAGTACGAGTATATTATACAACGAGCCTATAATGAAGGTAATTAAGAAGCGAGTATGGATATTTATGAAACGAGCGCTTGCGCTCGTTTCATAATTTTCATACGAGCTTCTTAATTACCATTATAGGCGAGTTTCATACGACTTTTTATGCTCGACCATATTTCTAACTTGAAATTATTCATAAGTATTCATGTTATGGTTATGTAAGTGAAGAGCGGAACTGACCTAAATTGTGAGATGTGCGCAGACGCGAAAGTATTGATTTTTTCCGAGGCACGAATGTCATTGACCTTGATATAATCTAGAGAATAACATGAACATTAGTCTTGATATAACCTGGAAATTGATTTAGAATTGAAAAACGAGATGACAAATTGAATTTATTTGAATATTAGTTACAATTAACGCTAATTATTATAGTAACAGAACATAACCTTCTGCGACAGTATTGGATTTCCAGCCTCCGTGACGTTTCGCTAATTGTCTTTCGATTGCATATCCGAGAATAATCGATAATGGTACAATGGTGATTTCTCACTGGCTGAACAACTGAATTATAATGAATAGGTGTACTTTAATGAGATGCATTAAAGGGCTACTACCAGGTGTATAATTACTACATTTCGGCATGGTCGAGCATAAAATAATAATAAAAAGAAAAAAAAAAGAAAATTAAATAAAATTCACAATAAAAAGGCTATGATAATAAATTCATCAGCTGATAAAGAGAACAAAAAGGGGAAAGTAAGGAAAAGAAATATATAGCCTATATTTTTACAAAACTATCGCAGAGAAAAGGGCTTATAACTGAAAGGAATCTGAATTGAAAAAGTGAAATACTTATATCATGCAATATAATACTCGTACATCCTGTTTTGAGAGAGATCAAAGAATTATTTAACTAGGTTGTGAATAACGATTATGTGTTCATTAAAAATAACAATGAATTGTCAAATATATGTAAAACAGTTTCCAGTATTGTGACATTTGGCTTTGAGACACTTCGACCAGGTGGCCCGGGTTCGATTCCCGGTTGGGACAAGTTACCTGGTTGAGGTTTTTTCCGGGGTTTTCCCTCAACCCAATATGAGCAAATGCTGGGTAACTTTCGGTGCTGGACCCCGGACTCATTTCACCGTCATTATCACCCTCATATCATTCAGACGCTAAATAACCTGAGATGTTGATACAGCGTCGTAAAATAACCTACTTAAAAAAAAGAGACACTTCAATCGTTATAAATAATGACTTCCAGTAATCTAACGCCTGAATTTACAGCGGTTGAATGCAGATTAACTATTATCATTCCTAATACTAATTAATATATTCAAGTTCTATTTTGTATAGTATGTATATTTAATTTATTTTGATATTTTAGCATGTTTGCTTTGACAGTCACAAAGATATTGTAACAATTTTCTTTTGAAGTTAAATATGAAATTTGTGAATCAAGAGATTATAACATTAAGCTTTCATTTTAATGTAATGAAGTAATGATAACCGACAATGAAATGCAACAAGAGAAAAAAAAAGTCTCTACCATCATATCTCACCTCTCTTACATCCATTTTAATACGGGCTTCCATCTATGTCTCGGCCTCCTCAAAGGTCTTATTCCTCCGGCCTCCCAACTAACACTCTATATGCATTTCTGGGTTCGTCTATACGTGCTACTTGCCCTGGCCATCTCAAACGTACACATAAAAATAGAAATACATACATAAACACATATAAATACAAATACACATAAACAGAATACAAACACACCAACACACACAAACAAAGCCACATACACACAAGCACTTAAGGTAAACAGGGGTAAGTGGAACCCATAAATTTAATACGAGTAGTTCAACGTTGGCATTTAATAACTTGCTGAACTGAAATTAAAAATATTTGAAATTTGAACAAGTGACCATCAATACCTTTTGTAACTATGGTGAAAAGGAAGAAAAATTACGTTATTAACTTGAGCTCCACGGACGCAAAACATATTTGTCGGCTTATAGGTTACACTTGCCCCCCAGTGCCGGGGCTAGTGTAATCTAGTATCTTTGTGCAGCAAAGATCAGAATATATCTTCAGGAAAGTGGATATGGAAAAACATTACATTCTGTATAGTAACTTATGGGAATTTTATATTTTGGGCATTTAAAACACTGCAAATACAGTATTTAAATGACAAAATGACACACAAACTAAATAAAAAGCGTTATTTATATTTCAAAGAACTTTACTTCAAGACAAATTCAAAGAATCAAAACACACATAGAACCAGAACAATTTTATATTTTTGACACGAAAATATTTCCACTCAAGAATATATGGGACGTAGCTTCTAGAAGCATGAACATTCGACAGCTGGCGCCACTTTACAAATTTGTCTCAAATATACACTTACCATGATTCACTTTATACAGGGTGTTTAAAAAATGCGGAGCATAATTTCAGGTATTTCCCAAATGTAGACAATCAAAATAGTTCATTGCAACATGTGTCCGGAAATGCTTCACAACATTGAAATTCACCGGAACGTTTTTCTTTCCGCAGGTCTTTGTCATTACAGAAGATGTTCAAAATGTCCACCTCCTGCTTGAATACAGATCTCACATCGATGTCTCATTGACCTGCGAACACGATCCCAAACTCCAGGAGTATTGCGTATGTCCTCAGAACATGCCACAATTCGATTCCGAAGGGATTCCAAATCAGGCACCGGAGACGAATAAACCAATAATTTTAAATGGCCCCACAAGTAGAAATCGAGAGGGTTCATATCAGGTGAGCGTGGAGGCCAAGCAATTGGGCCACCTCTACCTATCCATCGATCAGGAAACCTTCGATTCAAGTACCGGCGAGCCGTACGACTGAAGTGTGCAGGAGCGCCATCATGCAAGAAGTGAATGTTTTGACGATTTATCAGTGGAGTGTCTTCTAAAACATGAGGTATGGTGTTTTCCAGGAAGTTTGTGTACGCCTCCCCTGTAAGTCTGTTTACAAGTACATGGGGTCCAACTAATCGATCACCAATGATACAGGCCCACATGTTGAGGGAGAACCGCACCTGGTGATGAGATGGAACAGTTGTACGTGGGTTTTCATACGCCCATACATGCTGAATGTGGAAATTTGTTATGCCATCTCGTGTGAACTGTGCTTCATCTGTAAATAATACTAAGGCAGGAAAGTTCGAATTTACACCACACTGCTACAAGAACCACTGACAGAACCTAACTCGTGCAGGGTAATCTGCTGGTGACAGGGCCTGTACACGTTGCAAATGATAAGGATACAATTGATACTCTTTCAACAGTCTCCAGACAGTCGTATGAGGAACATTGACTTGCAACGCTACCCTTCGTGTGCTGATAGAAGGAGTCATGTTCACAGCCTCCTCCAGAATCTCCTCCTGTACTTCTGAAGTTGTAGATCTTGGTCGTCCCCTTCCCAAACCAGGAGAGTTAAATTTTCCATACTCTCACAGACGGTAATGGAGACGTACAAATGTCTTCCGATCTGGACATTGTCGCTGTGGGTACCTCTCCTGGTACAAACGACGAGCCAGCGCAGCATTGCCGTCTGCCTTACCGTACATGAAGTGTATCTCTGCCAGCTCTTGATTTGAATACATGTCGCACATTATAACGCCTACACAACACTGAATGTAACCTTCACCTCGGAATGAACTGTCAGAGTGCCCTCTTAATGTCTCCTTTGACGGAACGACCTGCGGAAAGAAAAACGTTCCGGTGAATTTCAATGTTGTGAAGGCCATAACTCGGAAATAAAGCATTTCCGGACACATGTTGTAATGAACTATTTTGATTGTCTACATGTGGGAAATACATACCTGAAATTATGCCCCGTATTTTTTAAACATCCTGTTTAAACAATCACACAAAACATATAACCTTAGCACATACTGTACATAAACACAAGCAGATATAAATGCACACAGACACATAAACATACATCAATACACAAATAACATACATAAACACACAAAAAACAAACATACATACAAACACATATAAATGTGCCTATACACAAAAACGCATAAACTCACATAAACACAACAAACAAATATATAAACACAAACACATGAAACACACATAAACACGTAAAATACACACAAACGTTTAAACACACACAAAGACGTAAACACACAAAACACACACAAACATATATAAACATACACATAGGCGTATACAAACAAACATACACATAAAGCAACACATACAGGTAAGAATATACAAAAACATACACACAAACACGCACATACATATGTAAACACAAACATAATAAACATGTACAAGTACACACAAACACACATGAACAGAAACAAACACACATGAACAGAAACAAACACACACAAATACAGCTCACTGATCTTGCCCTAGGACTATTTTTTTTTTCCGTTGTTGGTATCTCTATAGCATCTATTAGATGCTTTGTAGTTGTGCTAACAGATGGAGTTACTTGTCAACAATGTGACGCTGAGACGTGTGTTCAGATTACTGCCCAGCGACAGTCCTTATGTATCAACAACAACAATAACAATAATAATAATAACAATAATAATAATAATAATAATAATAATAATAATAATAATAATAATAATAATAATGTGTACGATATGTACAGGGACATCATTTTATTTTTACTTCAATTTTTATTGTATCTGAGTTTTTGAATGTACCTCACTCCCCCCCCCCCTTCTACTAAGGAAGTTCCAACTCCACACAGAACCAAGACCGCAGATAGTAAATACTGAGTATAGTACGTTCCAGAAATATGTTCGCGTTTTCCAGTGACGAAAGAGCTTTCAATATTGAATCATATTTTCGCACAGGTACTGTCCGTTTGCCTACGTCGCATCCCGATTTCCCCCACCTGCTTCTGCTCGCCCCTCTGTAAAAGCTGGGCTGTCTTAGCTCTTTTCTGAAAACATTAATTTCTCTTAGGAATTGGACGTTTACGTAATATTATACAGCTGTTTAATTTAACTTAAATAAAAGGGCCTCGTTAAGTAATTAATTAACTGTCACGTGATTTCCTCCCTTTCTACAATCCTGCGGCATAACCACTTGGACGGACAGTAGATAGCATGTCTGAGTAATTTTATATTTTCGGGTCGGGCAGAAGTGAAGATTGAATTCACAGTACGTAGAGTAGGTACAGAATTATTTCAACATCAGTTACTAGTACGAAGGACGAAACTGGCAATTGGAATTAGATGCAATAGTCTATAGTGCGATAATATGCACAAAAGAACTGAAGCCTGTATCGAAATGAACGGTCACCATTTTCAAAATTGTGTTTAAATATTCATATTATGATTATTTTTCAATTTAACTTCTTTCTCTTTATTGTACGCTAATGTGCTGTAGACAGTATACACTGCATAATGAATACGTTCGCATGGATAACTCACTTCGTGAGTAAAAACACTTATTCTTAATACAGTACTGTACTTTGATTAAAGAAAAACCCAATGAAAATTATCAAACTCAAAATCGCGATATTTCCTAGTTTACGTAAATGGATGAACTACTTTTCTTCCATCCTATACCTAGTAGAGTGATTTGTGTTTTACGCCATTATCATCGAACTCTAGTCTTGGAAGGAGGAGCAAGCGGTGTTTCCGGTTCTCTAAAGGTATAGAGAGGTTAATATTAAAAATGTTAGTAAAAATCAAATGATGTCCCTGTATATCTCACTTGACGATATGTGTCAGAGGAATAACAATTATTATTTATTGTTTGTGTGCATCTGAAGTCTGACTAGTGGAATACGTAGGTAAAGTCGGTGATGTATGCAATGGAGGGGGAAAGGAACTGGCCACACTACTCCATTATTTCCTGGCCTAGTTGCCACATAAGCGGTCTTCGGACAGTTGATTAAACAAACAATAATGTGTAGTATATTTTGTAAGTTATTTCTAATTCGAAAAGTTAAAATAATCTGTTGTCAAGAGTTTAATAATATTTACATAGTATATGTCGGCAATAAATGTTGGTTGCCAACTATAGCGCCCCTCTAATTACACACGCACGTTGCCAATATTTTGATCTCGGCCATTGCTCGCTACGAAATGTTTGTGTATACACTTGGTGGCAGGATTAACAGCTTGCTAGCGTGGTGCGGCTAATTGGGTAAAACTGCAACTACAAAAGGCTGTAATTGACCTCGAGACCGGCCGGCGGGGCGGCGTCGCCAGTTTTATGTCCGAGTGCTAAATGCTTCCACGACGCCGGGTGTCACAGCCGTTCAGCAGAACAACGTCGTTATTGTTTTACGGATTCTCCAGCTACAGAGATCGTTCGCTGCAAATGAGACACAGATTCTTCCATTTAAGTCGCTGCTTTACATTTACGTTCAGTTATTCGTTTCTTCAACAACGATTATGTGGCTAAACTTCCGTTGTAAGGGCAGGAGAAATACTGACTTCGTGTTGAGGAGAGATTTCGTTAGGAGTCTTCTGCTGTTCAACCCTAGTGTTACCACAATGCATTTATCAAGTGCGAAACAGAAAAAAAAATTGGAATAATAATTTTTTTTTAATTTACGAACGTCGCCGTTTTCTTTTTTCGTAATATAAAAAGTCACAATCAAAACTGCCTAACTTTACTTACTAAGTAAAGATCCATTAAGTGGACATTTATTGGGTTTCTGCCGAAAGACTGAGTTACTGCAGGACAACCGTCATCACACGTCATTACAGGATAAGGACAATGTTTGCCAACACTCTACCATTAAGATACCATGGATTAGAAGTCCATGAAGAAATGCATTGTGTCTGAAGATTATTTATTTATGTACTTATGTACTTATTTATTTATGTGCTTATTTATTTATTTATTTATGTATTTATTTATATATGTACTTTTGTCCTTATTTATTTATGTGCTTATTTATGTACTTATTTATTTATATATTTATTTATTTATGTACTTATTTATTTATGTGCTTATTTATGTATTTATTTATTTATGTACTTATGTACTTATTTATTTATGTGCTTATTTATGTACTTATTTATTTATGTATTTATTTAAGTACCTATGTATTTATTTATTTATGTGCTTTTTTATGTACTTATTTATTTATTTATTTATTTATGTACTTATGTACTTATTTATTTATGTGCTTATTTATGTATTTATTTATTTATGTATTTATTTATTTAAGTGCTTATGTACTTATTTATGTACTTAGGTACTTATTTATTTATTTATTTATTTATGTACTTAGGTACTTATTTATTTATTTATGTACTTATTTATTTATATATTTATTTATTTATGTACTTATGTACTTATTTATTTATGTGCTTATTTATGTACTTATTTATTTATTTATTTATTTATTTATGTACTTATGTACTTATTTATTTATGTGCTTATTTATGTAGTTATTTATTTATATATATATATTTATTTATGTACTTATGTATTTATTTATTTATGTGCTTATTTATGTACTTATTTATTTATTTATGTATTTATTTATTTATGTACTTATGTACTTATTTATTTATGTGCTTATTTATGTATTTATTTATTTGTGTATTTATTTATGTATTTATTTATTTAAGTACTTATGTACTTATTTATTTATGTACTTAGGTACTTATTTATTTATTTATGTACTTATTTATTTATTTATGTACTTAGGTATTTATTTATTTATTTATTTATTTATTTATGTACTTAGGTACTCATTTATTTATGTACTTAGGTACTTATTTATTTATTTATTTGTTTATTTATGTACTTGGGTACTTATTTATTAACGTACTTATTTATTTGTTTATGTACTTATTTATTTATGTACTTATGTACTTATTTATTTATTTATATACTTCTGTACCTATTCATTCATTCATTCATTCATTCATTCATTCATTCATTTATACTGGACTCATTTCGCTGGCATTATCATCTTCATCTCTTCAGACACCGGATAATCATGGCAGTTAATAAAGCGTCGAAAAATATTCAATAAAAATCCACAGTCCTATTTTCAATATTTTCCAAATTATTATGTGAATTTTTTAAAGCCCTGCCTCAATAATGAAAGTTAGACAATCTTTGAAAGACTTGGAAAGGGTATATTATATTTATAGGAAAGGTATTCCCTATGTTTTGTTTCTTTTCCTTCAAATGATTTGCACTTTTATAAACTCAACCTAATTCAGAGTGATTAAGCAGTGTATGGAGAGCTGTTCTCGGATTCCGCGGCAAGTTAGTTGAACAGTTCGATGCCAGGTAATAACAGATATCTAATACGTATGATATACACCAACACACTGCCTAATCACAAATCATGTTTATTTGATATCGCAAGAATTATTTGAGTAGAAATATTGAAACCTTTTGCTTTTGTGTTTTCCTTTTAATTAAAAGACATTCCGTAAAATGTCGGTTTATTTCTGAGACACCCTGTACATACATACATACATACATACATACATACATACATACATACATACATACATACATACATACATACATACATTACAGTCGCCCTCGGTAGCGTAGTTAGATAGCCTTCTATGCTCGAGGTTGCGGCTTCGATTCCGGCCGAGGTCGATGACATTTAAGTGTGCTTAAATGCGACAGGCTCATGTCAGTAGATTTACTGGCATGTAAAAGAACTCCTGCGGGACAAAATTCCGGCACACCGGCGACGGTGATATAACCTCTGCAGTTGCGAGCGTCGTTAAATAAATTATTATTTTAATTTACATACATACATACATACGTACATACATACATACATACATACATACATGTTGTTAAATGTTATGTTTTATTTAACGACGCTCGCAACTGCAGAGGTTATATCAGCGTCGCCGGATGTGCCGGAATTTTGTCCCGCAGGAGTTCTTTTACATGCCAGTAAATCTACTGACATGAGCCTGTCGCATTTAAGCACAATTAAATGCCATCGACCTGCCCGGGATCGAACCCGCAACCTTGGGCATAGAAGGCCAGCGCTATACCAACTCGCCAACCAGGTAGACTACATACATACATACATACATAGACCTACATACATACATACATACATTACATACATACATACATACATACATACATACATACATACATACATACATACATACATACATACATACATACATACATACATACATACATACATACATACATACATACATACATACATACATACATACATACATACATACATACATACATTACATACGAGGTTTGCTTTAAACGATCTCTAAAAAGAAATAATGAAAATAAAATGGAAATATTTTGTTAGGACTATTTTTGGGCAAAAGCGCGTGATGTGCCCAAGAGCCAGCAACATATCTCAAGACCATGTCCATGTGTTTACACATCTTTATTCTTTCTCGGACAGGCTTTACACATACGTCATTCTCAGATGAATTAAGTCGTGGATAGGAAATCCAATGCTAGAGTATGTCATATTGCATTTATTTCAGAAAATGCCTCTTTTTTGGTGTTACTAAAATATTTCGGCGGTCGGAAAAAAAATAGTCTGTTGAGCAACTTACTACAGACTGGAATTTTCCGAATTCAATCCCGGATGATGGTTGATTTTTTCTCGTTGCAAACTTTCAAAACAGCCAGCCCCTGCATCAACTCAGCCTAGAGCTGCCAGATGAATTTAGAATCGCCCGTACTATCACCCCTCAAAGTATTGTCATTTCCTCATGAAACACTATATTTTCAAACAGCCTGAAAACATCGCATTTGTTGAATAACTTGCACAGTTCCTGTCGTGAATGCTGTGAATAGTGCAGATCACGTGATACAGCTTCTACCAGGCAGAAGGCTGCTCTGTTGAGATTGCGAAGTTTTACGTTTCTTATTCAGAGCTAAACGTTCTCCAATCACCCATTCAGCCAACACCCGGCGAACAATGAGCTTGTTTTCGAACTTGTGAGAGATTCTGTCACGTTAAGAAACAAGCTTCTATCTTTTGTAACTTCCTGAGGCTGAGAACGGGTTGCTAGCAATTTCACAGTGATTAAACAATGAATCAAGAGAGTAGGGTGCAAGAACATAACAAATCCGCGACTTTGAGGAGAAGGAATTTGTGTAGACTGCTTCAATCAGTTCTAACTTCTTTCAGTTTTAAAAGTAATTGCTTTTGATTGAATCAAGGGTGCATTTCAACAAATAATTTTAATGACAAATCAAGTTCTGTTCTGTAATAGTACAAACGTGAACAAATTATTAAGTTAATATAATTATTTACATACTACTTTATTTTAATTGTTTTTAAATGGAGTACAGTTCAACGGCCCAGTTCAAAAGGGAAACAACTCAAAATTTAAAGTTTAGAGAAATCTGAATTTTAAAGCTCCATGCTGCTGTGAAACATCCAGGTAACACTCTGTAATTTGAAACTTATACTTATTCACTTACAAATAGCTTTTAACGAATCCGGAGGTTCATTGACGCCATCACATAAGCCCGCCTACTAATAATAAAATAGTAAAACAACAGTTATTATTATTACTACCGTTATCATTAATTATCACAATTACAACTAATCTAACTTCAAACCAAATTTCACAAAAAATAATAGAAATAAAATAAATGTAGATATGAAAAGAAAGAGAGACAAAAAAACACAGTGAAACATATATGTAAACAATTCAATTTCTTATTGAGACTGCACGAAATAATCCAACTAATAAATATAAAGGTAATACATAAAAAAACATGCGCACAATATAATACAAATAGAAAAAAAAGACACAATAAATACAAAAAGAACATCATCCCCTAATTACTTCATTCGCTCAGTGTTGATCCTACTCATTACAAAACTAATTAATAACTCTTTCCCTTATTTCCTCGGCTCCCTCCCCCTCGACCAGTTCCACCCTCAACTGTCGAATTTTTGCCATAAATTTTCCCACAGTGTCACAAAATTTAATGTTATTTAGCATATTGTATGTTGCAAGTGCCCCCTGCTAGATGCAATGAAGGACTCTGGCAGGAATCGTTTCCTCAGAGCTTCTGTCGCTTCACACTCCGATAAAATGTGGTGTGATGTCTCGCCTTTACCACAAAGAGCACATATTCTCGCCCCCTCTTCGTTGACGATTTCAAGTGCCCTCCAGGCTTCTAGACGAAACCAGATTAAACCCAGTCTACCTTCTCTGCCATCTCCATAGAGATATAATTCGGCCCCCTCTAGCCAATACCACAGTCTACTATATACAGTCGCGAAGCTTGAGGTGTTTTTTTGCAAATCTCGTGATAAAGCGCTCCAAGTGGTTAGCAACTAGAAACAATAGACTGTCCATGGTCGACTTTGGACTATGTTGTATTTCTATCGAGTGCTAGCTCGTTGCGTATTTCACATTGATGCTTGCGAAATGTTCGTTATTGGTTGTAATGAAAATGTTAATGGCTAAAATATAATAATTGGAATAATAATATGGGACGAGGAGGAGACGTTTGTAGTGCTATAAATTGTAGCAACAGTAAGAGAAAGAGGCCAGAGTTATCCTTTTTCCGATTTCCGAAAGATTCAGAAAGGTTCCTGGTTTCCACAAGAATGCTGTGCAGAAACAAAACTGTTAATTTTGAAGTTCTTTGTGACTGTTAGAATACATTATATCCTTAAATTTCACAATGAAATGTTTCAGTCTAACCGAAAGGACATTAGATACCGGTTAACGTTCTGTCACTTAGGCTGCTAAATTTCCAGAGAAATAAAGGTTAGGTCTACTTTTTTTTCAGAGGATATATTTTTAATTGTAGCTATTAATTTTGTTATTATTTTTATGTGTTATTTTACTAAAGTCGTAGAAAAATTAAGTTTGTTTTAATGAAATTTATTGATCACGTTTTATTTTCAATTCTGGTAAGATTATTATTGCTTAGGCCTACTTTTTTTTTTTCAAAGGATATGTTTTAACTAGGTCTAGGTTTTTAATTATAGCTGTTAATTTTGTTATTTTTATTTGTTGCTTTACTAGAGACGTAGAAAAAGTCTGTTACAATAAAATTTATTGATCACGTTTCATTTCCAATTCTGGTGTGATTATTATTGCTTAACCTCATCTCACTTTGTAAACTACGTAAGCCTACACTACAAGTACCGGTACACGTAAGTTACTCCATTAATTCATATTTCCATTTTTATTGTTGTAAAGAGAAATGCAAATTAATATTTATTGGTTTCATAGTTAATTATCGCTATAATCTTGAATGAGTGAAGCTATTATAGTAAATATCAGTTCGTTTTGAACAAACAAAAATTATATTAACTTATTTCTTGCAGGTATCTTCGAGTTTATGGTGGAATTTAATATACTTCATTAAAATAATAAATTAACTTTATGCATTTAATATTTCAATAATGGAAGGAAGGTGTTAATTTTTCCAAAAGAACACGACAACGAAAGTGTAACATATTTTGTTGTCTGCTAGGAGACAGATCTGCGATGATGAGGCGATAGTAGCGATCCTAGTGGTGGGCAACTATCCATGTTTGCATTTTTACTACATATTGAGCTTCGTGACTGTATATAGTAGACTGTGCTAATACCACAATGTAGTATATACAGTCACGAAGCTTGATTTGTGAGGATGCTGGGAACAATAGACTGTGCCGGTCCTATTTCGCATTGTCTGTAATGAGGCGATATTAGCGATCCTAGTGGTTAGCAACTATCTATGGATGCATATTTACTACGTATTGAGCTTCGTGACTGTATATACTAGACTGTGCTAATACTCTATATTCATTTCTGGACTCACTCATACGTGCTACATGCCCTGGAAAGTCTGGATTTAATGTTCCTAATTACGATAGGTGAAGAAGAATAAAATGCTGCAGTTTTGCGTTGTGTAACTTTCTCCTTTTCATCCCCAGCTCCAAATATTTTCCTAAGCACTTTATTCTCCAACACCCTTAACCTCTGTTCCTCTCTCAAAGTGAGAGTCCAAGTTTCACAACCATACAGAAGAGCCGGTAATATAACTTTTATAACTTCTAACTTTCAGCTTTTTTGAGAGCAGACTGGATGATAAATGTATCTCAACCCTAATAATACCAGGTATTTCCTATATTTATTCTGCGTTTAATTTCCTTTCTAATAGGTCTATCATTTATATTGTTACTGTTACTCCAAGGTATTTGAATTTTTCCACCTCTTCAAAGGATAAATTTCCAGTCGCTAGAGAAGAATTCCGAGTTACGAATAGGTCTGGAATACACAATAGCCTTTAATTGACCACATAAGTAGAAATTCAATGGATTGAGACAGGGAGAACAAGCAGATAAGATTGTCGTTCCCTCACGACCTATCCATTTATTAGGGCTTAGAGTACGGTACTGCATTTTGACCATTAGTTGTAACATAATTAATTGTTTTTTTTTTTTCGTTGTTGGTA
Organism: Periplaneta americana; assembly: GCF_040183065.1. NCBI lineage: Eukaryota > Metazoa > Arthropoda > Insecta > Blattodea > Blattidae > Periplaneta > Periplaneta americana. Next base: position 185,598,834 of record NC_091119.1, on the reverse strand, counting down.
ACTCTATAGCATCTATTTGATGCTTTATGATTGTGCTAACAGATGGAGTTACTTGTCAACAATGTGACGCTGAAACGTGTGTTCAGGTTACTGCCCACCGACTGTCCTGATGTATTTTTATATTTGAGATGATTGGTTAATTAATATTAACCCGGCACACTCACAATCACACTCACATTCATAAAAATAATTAATTGTTACTTTCAAAATAACAAATTTTCACAATTGTCAATATATGCTCTAGCATATGTCTTGTGTTTATTTTGTTGTGGCAACTGTCATCAGGTGGCTTTGAATACAAAAGCAAATCAACATCGACTTGAATATAGAATATAATTACACGTGGTTTGTTTATAATCAAAGGTAGGGCCTATTGTGTACACCACAAACAAGGACTGTAACTAAAAAACAAAGCGAAATAGACCACATGTTTATATGAACTCTTTTTGCTTGTTTTCAGGTCCTCTGTCAATATCCCAGAACTTTCCTAAATGTTTTGATACACCTGTATTGGTATCAAAGATAACTTAGACTTCCGGATAAAATCTTCACTATTGTTCGAGTTTGTGTACTGCTAAAGCAACGTGTTTAACATTTAACAGGGAAACACGAAGTTGCTTGCGTGTTTACGGGCGTGGGCCAACAATCTCGAAGCGAAAAGAGGGAGGGACGGAATCTAGTGTGAAATAATATTAATCACTTACAGTTGCTAATGAAATCCTGAGGGCAGGCAGTAAAGTTCAGCACTTGAAGAAAAGATCTTTCTTAGAAGCAGTTTTGTGTTACTTTCGGGAAACGCAGGAGTTTTTAATCTTGAGGTGAGAATTGGAGGTTCCTCGTGTAGGTAGAGGCAAGAATAATGAGGTTCAGGTCTGCCAACCCTCGTTAAGGTCTCCGGTACTGAATTATGCCGCTGTTTCCGAGATAAAGCAAGTCTTCAATTAGGATAATTAAACCGGTATGAGGGGCGAGAGAATGAGTGTAGAAAGGAAGGGAAATGAAGAGCGAGAAAAGCCGGTAAATATACAGAGAGCTATAAAATGCTGTTATCCCCAGTCACTTGGAGAGAAGAAAACATTAGGAGGCCGACAGAGATGGATGGCGGAGGAGGCTAATTCCGCAGAAATAAAGCTCGAAGGAGATGAGCTGAACTTTTAGGGAAGAAGGGAACAGAGATGAAGTTGGAGGGGATGCAAGTGACGAGAAAGTGAGTGATGTGTGGGAGGCGAGGGAGGTCACAACACACGTAACAGAAGACGATCAATTGCCGCATTAATCTAAACTTTCATCCTTTTTTTTTTTTCTTGCCGTTATTTTAAACAGGAATCTGCGCAGAGCTCCTCTGCAAGAGCGCGCTGGAGTCTGGAAATCAGTTTCCATGGTAATACATCAGGGGTTTATATTTTAATTAGGTTTTCTTTAAGAGAATATAAGCGGCTCACCCAGGCTGCTTTTCTATAGTATGTGTTTCTAAAAGCTGCAGGACTTCCTTGAAATTTTTAATGGGGGGGGGGACTTTCTATATCGTAGCAAACAAAGAGTTCTGCTAACTTAGCAGGAAGGAGGATTCATTATTGACACAAATATTGCGAATTCTTTAGAGGTTATACAGAATGTCCCCAAACTTTAGAGCCAAAATTATACAGATGATAATAATACTAATAATAATCCGTGGCGCTACAGCCCGTGAAGGGCCTAGACCGACCAGCCGGCTGCTGGCCTCACACCCACATGCCGAAGCAGAGGTGGACGATCATCCAACCAGAATGGAGGTATCGTGTGGTTAGCACGATGATCCCCAGCCGTTATAGCTGGCATTCGCAACCAGATTTCGTTACCTATCGTAGCTCCCCAAGTGCATCACGATGCTGGGTGGGCACCGGTCCCATACACTGGCTGAAATTTCATGAGAAAATTTCTTCCCCCATGAGGACTCGAACCAGCGCGCATTCCGTAACGCGAGTCCTAGGCGGGATGCCTTAGACCGCGACGCCACGGCGCGGGACTTATACAGATGATAGAGGACCCTAAACTGAGCATGTTTACATAAGAAACCAGTGGTCGGAAATTGATATTTCGGACGCCACGAGATCTTGAAAATGTGTGTGAGGGACGTTTCTGTAAGCTGCTTTAATTTTCATAACAAACAACTTCCTGGCGCTTTCATGGTAAAACAGTAGAGCGTCTTGTTTAGGCACAGTGGAAACGTAAACAAAGTGTAGGTAGCGTGTGGAGGAAGAACGAGCCGTACGATAAACACAAGGGATGCACAAGGTCAAGGGTACGCTACTAAAAGTGGGCTAGAGCTGAATGTTTTGAGGATCACAGTATTTTCACAGTCTACTATATACAGTCGCGAAGCTTGAGGTGTTTTTTTGCAAATCTCGTGATAAAGCGCTCCAAGCGGTTAGCAACTAGAAACAATAGACTGTCCATGGTCGACTTTGGACTGTGTCGTATTTCTATCGAGTGCTAGCTCGTTGCGTATTTCACATTGATGCTTGTGAAATGTTCGTTATTGGTTATAATGAAAATGTTAATGGCTAAAATATAATAATTGGAATAATAATATGGGGCAAGGAGGAGACGTTTGTAGTGCTATAAATTGTAGAAACAGTAAGAGAAAGAGTTATCCTTTTTCCGATTTCCGAAAGATTCAGAAAGGTTCCTGGGTTTCCACAAGAATGCTGTGCAGAAACAAAACTGTTAATTTGAAGTTCTTTGTGACTGTTAGAATACATTATATCCTTAAATTTCACAATGAAACTTTTCAGTCTAACCGAAAGGACATTAGATACCGGTTAAAGTTCTGTCACTTAGGCTACTAAATTTCCAGGGAAATAAAGGTTAGGTCTACTTTTTTTTTCAGAGGATATATTTTTAATTGTAGCTATTAATTTTGTTATTATTTTTATGTGTTATTTAGCAAAGACGTAGAAAAATTAAGTTTGTTTTAATGAAATTTATTGATCACGTTTTATTTTCAATTCTGGTGGGATTATTATTGCTTAGACCTACTTTTTTCTTCAAAGGATATGTTTTTAATTATAGCTGTTAATTTTGTTGTTATTTTTATTTGTTGCTTTACTAGAGACGTAGAAAAAGTCTGTTACAATAAAATTTATTGATCACGTTTCATTTCCAATTCTGGTGTGATTATTATTGCTTAACCTCATCCCACTTTGTTAACTACGTAAGCCTACACTACAAGTACCGGTACACGTAAGTTACTCCATTAATTCATATTTCCATTTTTATTGTTGTAAAGGGAAATGCAAATTAATATTTATTGGTTTAATACTTAATTATCGCTATAATCTTGAATGAGTGAAGCGATTATAGTAAATTTCAGTTCCTTTTGCGCAAACAAAAATAATATTAACCTATTTCTTGCAGGTATCTTCGAGTTTATGGTGGAATTTAATATACTTCATTAATATAATAAATTAACTTTATCCATTTAATATTTCAATAATGGAAGGAAGGTGTTAATTTTTCCAAAAGAACACGACATTACGACAACGAAAGTGTAACATATTTTGTCGGCTGCTAGGAGAGAGATCTGTGATGATGAGGCGATAGTAGCGATCGTAGTGGTGGGCAACTACCCATGTTTGCATTTTTACTACATATTGAGTTTCGCGACTGTATATAGTAGACTGTGGTATTTTCTCTTATTATGAAAAAGTAAAAAAAAAACAAGTTAAATAAATAAGTAAATAATATATAATTAATTAAATTAGTAATATACAGGGTGTTTCTAAATTAGACCGACAAAATTAGGGAGGAGATAGATAACCTTCGTGGAAGCATATTTTGTTAAGGCACCCATGGGCTGCGACGCTTCGTTTCATTGCAAGAAGGCGGGAACGGATATTAATCATTCTTTTCAGTCCAAGGGGGTGTGTCATTAGTAGGCCTGTGACATTGGAGCATGTTTACAGTGAAAAGAAGCCAATTCACTACAGGATATACACAGAGTACGCAAGTGTATGTGTGTACGGAGGGACACAATCGCCGCGGTACAGTTCTTTCAAGTATAATACAAACTGTCGTGAAGTGTAGTGTGCTCGGCAAAATGACTCAGAAGGAAAGAAACACGTCTCGAAACTAGAATACTTAGTCTCACAGTATGGTGCAGTTTGCATTCTAAATTACAATCTGTATTGTAAACTTTGCAGTGTCAGCATTACATCTGCTAAAAACAAGGAATATAATGTTCAAAGGCACGCAAGTACAATGACACATAAACGGCTGGAACAAGGAAATGTGCAGAACGTTTTTCCAGCGTAAAGAAGGTGATAGAGATGTTCGATAAGAATGATGCAGCTTTTATAGCTATGGTTCAATTACCTCTTAGTCAGTGGCGGCTCGTGGGTATTGAATTCAGGGGGGCTGCATACAAAAATAAACCATACAACTTACCTTATTTAAAGATTAGTTCCATGCGCCTTGTCTTGTAGGTTGCAAACTTTTGAATCATCTTCTTATTAAAATCCGATATGTCGTTTAACATAGTCCTTACAATGGAGAACATAGCTAATGCGGTCAGTCTCTCTTCTCTTATATTTCTAAGATAGGATTTTACTCTCTTCAAACATGAAAAGCAACGTTCTGGTTGGGAAGTTGTCATTGGTATGGTGATAGGTATGCGTAGTAGTTTCACAACTTCTGAAAATGAGGCCTGCAAGTTCTCAGATAGAAGAAACTGCAAGAGCTTGACTGCGTCACTGATATTTCTGAATTCTTGTCTCTGATACAACACAGTGAGTTCCGTTATTAGTTTGCCTTTATCGAACATTAGAAAAAGCTTCACACAAACATACATTCAGGTCATTTTCGACCTTACGAAGCTTTTTAGGATTTTGATTTTCACAGATCTCGCTCCTCAACTGTGCACTGTTCCGTATTGTCTGTATGGCATTAACAAAGCTTGATATGCAGAGTCGGCTTCGGTAGCATAGTCGGTTGCGGATTCGATCCTGGCCCAGGTCGATGGCATTTAAGTGTGTTTAAATGAGAAAGGCTCATGTCAGTAGATTTACTGGCATTTAAAAGAATCCTGCGGGACAAAATTCCGGCATACCGGCGACGCTGATATAACCTCTGCAGTTGCGAGTGTCGTTAAATAAACCATAAATCAATTTTTTATATTTAGTGAACATTTGAAATATCTAACTGGCGATGTTGTAGTTGGTTGTATAATATATCTACATGATACATCAATAAATGAAAAAAAAAAAAAAAAACAGCCAGAAATTGAATTCAGGATCTTCAAGAGTACGCACCAGGGCGCTTGCCTCATTTATTATGATGTTGTTTGATGTTTCAGATTCAATTACGGTTTGAAAACATTCTAGCAATGGCTCCTTCTTCTCATGAACAACATTTACTGTTCTTATTTTAAATCCATCTTGTTGCCCCAGCTGATGGAATTGTCTTTGAAACACATTAATCTAATACAGACCGTGTGGAGATCGAGAGAAGAAAGCAGGGATACTGCATAAATTAGCGAAAAATATGCGAGCCTTTGCATTTTGTTTAGCGGCTCTTTCCATTATGAGATTCAACTGATGGGCACTTAATTTCACATTTCTCCTGAATTGTTAAGGTACTGAACTGAATAGACTGTAAATATTGTACAGAATTAAACATTGTTGCACTTGTTATACTCACAACATTAAAGAAAATGTATTTAAAACTGCGCGCTACTGATAAGCTGCTGTAAATTTTGCAGCTCTTGGAAACTCTGGATTCATGGCCAGGGGCAACAGGGGGAGGGGTAAAACTAACGCGCAAAGCAACCGAGACGAGACTGGCAGCTCCAGGGGAGGAAGTGGCTTCATCCACAGTCCTTGTCTCTGGCTTCGCTCTGGCAGCACCAGGGGAGGAAGTGACTTCACTAACGATTGCGTGCATGTCAATGAGAGCGAAATTTAAAAAAAAATCGAGCCGCTAAATAGAGACTGTATAATAAATGTATTTCACAACATAAAACGAGACAAGAGCCACAAATGTCTGGGGGTGCTGCAGCTCCGCAGCCCCCCTTCGAAAGCCGCCCCTGCTCTTAGTGACCCAAATATTGAACAACAATGTCATTTATTGTATCAAATTTTGGATTTATTCCTCATCCGATTCAAAGTTTAGAGAAGAGTGGAGTTAAACTGGTGGAACAAATTTCAGTAATGAGTAATATTGTGTCTAAACTAAATAGTATCACCACGGCATGGCGCGTCCTCAGGTTGCGGATAGAGGAGACGGCCTCCAGATATGGAGGGTAGCTGCGAATATATTGAATAAGCAGTCGTGGACAGCCGATAAGGGGTGGTCCTCCAGCTTGGGGGTTGGGCGAAGGACTAACAACCCATCACCGTAAAAAAACAGCTTGTTACGTATCCCTATAATAAGCAGAATAAATATGGGAAATGCGTGTTATTATTCGGTTGAGAAGCTCTTATCATCCAGTCTGCTGTCGAAAAATCTGAAAGTTAGAATTTATAAAACAGTTATATTACCGGTTCTTCTGTATGGTTGTGAAACTTGGACTCTCACTCTGAGAGAGGAACATAGGTTCAGGGTGTTTGAGAATAAGGTGCTAAGAAAATATTTGGGGCTAAGTGGGATGAAGTTACAGGAGAATGGAGAAAGTTACACAACACAGAACTGCACGCATTGTATTCTTCACCTGACATAATTAGGAACATTAAATCCAGACGTTTGAGATGGGCAGGGCATGTAGCACGTATGGGCGAATCCAGAAATGCATATAGAGTGTTAGTTGGGAGACCGGAGGGAAAAAGACCTTTAGGGAGGCCGAGACGTAGATGGGAGGATAATATTAAAATGGATTTGAGGGAGGTCGGGTATGATGATATAGACTGGATTAATCTTGCACAGGATAGGGATCTCTGGCGGGCTTATGTGAGGGCGGCAATGAACCTTCGGGTTCCTTAAAAGCCATTTGTAAGTAAGTAAGTAAGTAATACAAGGCGACATAGGCAACAAAATCTGAAACAAAAATGAAATATGTATTACAAAAATAATGGGTTCAGTTCACTCTGCCAGATAGCTAATTTTCTATCGGGTGACAGATACACAGTAGATAATTTAGATGTCGGATTGAATGATGTCAAATATTTCACGTATGCACCTGTCGTTTCGCAGTTTTTCTGCATTCAAATCCATACTAGACAGTAGTAGACACTCATTCGCTTTCGAACTTTGAGAATGCATCTTGTTGTTCACTGTAATTACAAACTAAACACGCAATAGACAATATATCTAAGCCCACGTGTGTTGAATGGGAATTTCTAATAGTTGAAATAAGTTAAATAAAGATAGAAAGTAATTCAAAGGGATGTGTGTATTATTCTATTCTATAGACTGTACTGTACAAGACGGAGAGGTGCAGCGTACTCTGTGTACCTATATATTCTGGAGTATATATTAATGACATTTATTCAATTCTGGAGCACTGCCGATATCATTTGTATGCGGACGACCTTCAAGTATATATACACTCTCGGCCTGATACTCTTAATGAACGTTTGTCGAGCCTCATTGACGATCTTTTGTCAATTATTAATTGGGCAAGGAAATATGGGCTAAATATCAATCCAGATAAAACCCAAGCCATTCTACTGGGGCAGCAAAGGCTTTTATCCTCTATTACTATGAACATCCTTCAGCCTGTCTCTCTGAACAACAAAATAATTCCTTTCAGTGCTACTGTAAAAAACCTCGGCATCTATTTCGACTCTAATATGAACTGGAATACGCAAATCAGATATATCTGTACAAAAGTTTTCTCTATCATGCATTCTTTGAAACGCCTGAAAAATTTCCTTTCTACTAAACCCAAACAAATTCTAGTACATACCCTTGTAATGCCTCACTTTGACTATTGTGATGTTTTATATAGTGACCTAAGTGCTGAACTTTCTCAAAAACTTCAACGTGTACATAATGTTTGCGTCCGATTTATTTTCAATATCCACCGACATAATTATATATCGGAATATTTTCTACGACTCTCCTGGCTCCGCTTGCAAGATCGACGTTTGGTACATTCTCTTTGCCTGCTATATCGAATTATACATGATTCCACACCCAACTACCTTGCCTCTCGGTTTACTCTCCTAGCTTCACATCATAACCGTAATACATGTTCACAGCACAATCTGCTGCTATCAATACCACGTCATCAGACATCTCTGTACTCAAATTCTTTCTCAATAGACATGGCCCGCTCATGGAATTCGCTGCCGCTGGAAATCAGGGGTAGTCTTAGTCCTCAGTTGTTTAAAATTAGGTTGTTTAGAAATATTTTAAATGCACAGAACTAGTTTTTTTAGGTATAATTTTTATTTATTATTATTATTATTATTATTATTATTATTATTATTATTTTACACAGTTATTACTTTATTTTTACATTAACACTAATATCTAGGTAATTGTCATTGTCTCTCAATGTAATATGTGCTGTGCTGATCATACTAATAGTACTATTCCTTTAGTTGTGAGATTATATTCATATGTATTAATTCTTTTTTTTTTTCTTTTAAGTTAATACTTGTATACTAGAATGTATTTTCCTGTTTGTGATTATTTATTCAGTCTCTATTTTATTACACATATTTTTTTATTGTTGTTATTTCAAAGTTAATACTGATTGTGTATATGTATTCAGTCTCTCTTTTTTACTCAATTATGTTTATTATTATTAAGTTCATATTTGTATACCGGTATGTATTTTTTCTGTATGTGACTTGATCCTGGTTGAGTGGAAGAGAAGGCCTGATGGCCTTAACTCTGCCAGGGAAAATAAAACTATTATTATTATTATTATTATTATTATTATTATTATTATTATTATTATTATTATTATTATTATTATTATTATTATTAAGTTGGCTTACTTTCACCGTAAACATGCTCCAATGTCACAGGCCTAGTCATTACTACTATCACTGGTTTGTTTACGTCCGGAGCCCAGTATCATTTTGTATGGATTATAGCACGTTTGTTTATTCCAGTGATACGACCTCTTGTTATCCGTGTTATTCGTCCACGTAGTTTAGTATTTGTGCTGCAGTCATTCTTTTTTTTTTCTTTTTTTTTTTTACAATTCATTTTTATATTTCAATATGCCTAGTGAATTATTAAATAAGTATATAATCAATTTTCAATCTTAAGACATATCAACTTGCAAATGTTTATTTGGTATTTAATAAGATATATGAACGTTTTCGCCGTTTGGGGCATCTTCAGATATAACAAAAACATATAATCTGAACCTATAATAATAATAAATTATGCAAATAACAAGAATAACGAACAATGTATGTATGCAATGCATGAGATTCATGAGCTTTATGTAAAATGTGAAATAGTACAGGATAATTGTTGATATAATCTTTAGATTTGAAATTGAATTGGACGGATATTTTATACATATAGCTCATGTTACAAATAAAATATACAATTATGATTAAATTTGTCAATAATGTTAAAATTTATAATGATGATTGATAAAATAGATTTTAAGAATAGTCATTAGTTGAGGATTGTCGTAGGGTATACGATAATTTGCGTAGACGATGTTCGTGTGTTATGTATGTATTTCATCTGAAAATTGAGATGGAGAAATAATAATAAGTGCAAAAATATATGCAAGTTATTATATAGAGACACAGATAATTATTATAAGACTACTTACTGAAAAACGTTCGCTAATGAACTAAATGTTATTTTATGTCGGAGATTACTATTTCAATTTATTATCTGACTTGATGACATCTTATTGATTATAAATGACTGTTACGTGCAATCAGATTTGTTGAGATATTATTTGAAATGAATGCTCGTTGGTTATGGATGTCGTAGAGTTTACGATGATTTTCGTATAACCAACGAGCATTCATTTCAAATAATATCTCAACAAATCTGATTGCACGTAACAGTCATTTATAATCAATAAGATGTCATCAAGTCAGATAATAAATTGAAATAGTAATCTCCGACATAAAATAACATTTAGTTCATTAGCGAACGTTTTTCAGTAAGTAGTCTTATAATAATTATCTGTGTCTCTATATAATAACTTGCATATATTTTGTACTTATTATTATTTCTCCATCTCAATTTTCAGATGAAATACATACATAACACACGAACATCATCTACGCAAATTATCGTATACCCTACGACAATCCTCAACTAATGACTATTCTTAAAATCTATTTTATCAATCATCATTATAAATTTTAACATTATTGACAAATTTAATCATAATTGTATATTTTATTTGTAACATGAGCTATATGTATAAAATATCCGTCCAATTCAATTTCAAATCTAAAGATTATATCAACAATTATCCTGTATTATTTCACAATTTACATAAAGCTCATGAATCTCATGCATTGCATACATACATTGTTCGTTATTCTTGTTATTTGCATAATTTGTTATTATTACAGGTTCAGATTATATGTTTTTGTTATATATGAAGATGCCCCAAACGGCGAAAACGTTCATATATCTTATTAAATAGCAAATAAACATTTGCAAGTTGATATGTCTTAAGATTGAAAATTTATTATATACTTATTTAACAATGCACTCATTCTGTTGTAATGATCATAACAGTTGCGTCGTTGGTCTCGTTCTTCTGTACGTATTTTTTCGCTCCCTAATTTTGTCGGTCTAATTTAGAGACACCCTGTATGGTAACGAAATAAAATACGTTATGAAAATGAAATAAATAAAAATAGATACAGAACTGAAGGAATATAAAAATAAAGCCAAGGAATAGAAGAGCAAAAGAGAATTAGAGAAACAATGGTAATAGAAAATAAAGAGAGAGAGAGAAAAGGGTCAGGAAAGAGCGCGAAAAAATACAAAGTTAATTAAGGTATTGGAGGAGGGCGCAGAATAAACAGTTGCAACATGTAATGCCTATCAATGCCCAGGTAATCACCTTTTTGTGACACCGGATCACAACGCTTACAATGTTTTGAATCAACAAAAGCGAATCGCGACCGCCGCCATAATCCGCTGGTTCGTAGACACCGCACAGACCATCAAGCTAGAGCACATGGCCTTACATAAACAATCAAGCACGATACACGACGATCCCGCCTGCCCTCTGTGGTGCGATTAATGTACTAGTTATGAGCGCAGGCGGTAATCGTGCTGATAGCAGGAGCAAAGGGCTTGCGAGAATTGGAATAATTTCCCCACCCCATTCCGACACTCACGCCCGCCTCTGTAATAACCCATGGCAAAACTCTCAATTTATTGTCTGCCGGGAGGTGTAACTAACCCGTCACACACAGAATCACCTTGTTCGGAGTGCGATAAAAATTACATTTATCACCAACTACAGGAGTGTTTTTAGTGCTCTATCATTCGACCGCTGCAAGCATAGGTAAAGTCACGGCTATGCTTTCCGCAAAGTGATCCAGAAATGCAGCGATAAGTGGTGCGCTGGGAAATAATGACCCTGTATTTAACGGCATGTTTATTGTTATTGTGGTACTGCAACATTTAACCTTTCCTATGCAGTAACAGACGAATGCCTACATTTTCTGACCATGTTGTTGGCACAGCGAAAGAAGTTCTCTTGCAGTGGAGAAGCTAAGGTGTAAATATTTATTTATTTATTTATTTATTTATTATTTTATTTATTCTGGCAGAGTTAAGGTCATGAGGCCTTCTCTTCCACACTACCAGAAGTAAAATACATAATGAAACAATGACAAAATTAGGAAAGTCATACATAAATATAAAAATAATTTTCATTCACATTAACAAGCTTACATGGGCTATAATGAAATATTAACTGAATATGATACATAATTAAGTTATTTACAATTCATATCCTAATTTTACTTCATGATAGGCCTAAAAGACAATTTATATACACACAGAATAACCTATAAAAATCGGCTAACACAAATCGATTTCATGTAAAAGTATGTAGTTCTTAATTCTTAATTTAAATTGATTAACCGTTCGGCAATCCCTTACATGACCGGGTAAGGAGTTGGGTAGGCTGAAAAAATCTTCTTTCTTTATACACGGCCCGGCATTTGGTTCTGACGAGTTTCAACATGCTGTTGTAAAGGGACTACAACGTTTAAAAAAAATAATAAAGAACAGTATGTAATATAATTTCTTGGAATGTCTTTTTTTTTTTTTTTTTTTTGAAAATTACGTCCCTTTGGTATTTTTAGTAGGTTATTTTACGACGCTTTCTCAACAGCTTAGGTTATTTAGCGTCTGAGATGAAGGTGATAATGCCGGTAAAATGAGTCCGGAGTCCATCACCGAAAGTTACCCAGCATTTGCTCATATTGGGTTGAGGGAAAATCCCGGTAAAAACCTCAACCAGGTAACTTGTCCCGACCGGGAATCGAACCCGGGCCATCAGGTTTCGCGGCTAAAGTAAAAAAAAAATCAACTGCTAGGTTATTTAGCGTCGATGGAATTGGTCATAGCGAGATGGTATTTGGCGAGTTGAGGTCGAGGATTCGCTATAGATTACCTGACATTCCCCTTACGGTTGGGAAAAACCTGGGATAAAGCTAAGCAAGTAATCAGCACAAGCGGGAATCGAACCCACGCCCGAGCGCAATTCGGGATCAGCAGAGAAACGCGCTAGCGCCTGAGCTACGCCGGTAGAAAACTGGGTGAACTCGGACTCAGACTTTTATATAACAAGAAACAATGAGAACAAACAAACACGCATACTTTAGGCGAGATTCTAGGCAAAGTTAAAACTATGTCTTAAGGCTGGTTCACAATAAACCGGGAATGAGAACCAGAATGAAAACGAGAAACAGAGGACGTGAATATGAACATTTTTGATTCACAATAAACCGAGAACGTAGACGACTATGCATATCGATATGTATGTCAATAACGATATGTAAAGTCGATATTACACATTCTGATGTTATTTGTGTATAATTGACCAATGGCGTTCTCTCATGAGTACAAGGCAGCCAACATAAACACAGGTTAACCAACTTCGAAATTTCAACTGAAACAATTCTTTAGGTACGGTACTATAAATATGCCCATGCATCTTTATTATCACAACCTATTTTTAGTCTACCATAACGTAAAATAATTAGAGAAGAAAGATTTGTAATAGAACAAAAATGAACACAATAGTAGTTATTGAATTGAAGCGTGAATATGTAGTGTGTAATACAACCAATACAGTAATAAAATATGATTCGCTTCCGATCGGTGTTCAAAGATGCAACTAATGAAAGCCACGTGTTTTCCTTCATTTTCTCATCTTTATACGAGGCGCGCCGCTTATCGTAAACATGAGGATTTTCCTCAACACTCAATATTAGAATCTCATCAAATAAAACTTGCTCCATGATGCACAGCACAGAACAAAATAATGCATAGGTTATGTCACGGTCTTCTTGCTACAAAATATACGACGACAAAATAGCTTTTAGATGGCAATAGAATGAATCTCGTGGGCTGTGATCGGAAACGTGAACGCCAAAGTTGAAACTTGGCCAACACTCCGTTCCCGATCCCGGGCTCCGGCAAGCTTTTCGTTAATTGTGAATGCTCACATTTAAATGTATACATTTTAACAATTTTACCGTTTTCGTTTTCGTTCCGATTCTCGTTTCCGGTTTATTGTGAACCAGCCTTCATTCGTAGCGCACGCCACTGCCTGCGGTAAGAACCGGTAGTGATCAGCTAGGATCATTATGCACTGCCGCTGGAATGGATTCCAGGGAGTTCGGAAAACTAAGGTAATACCGGATCGACATAGTTCACGAACTCCAAGCAATGAGCTCAGATTCCCAGACGCTGCTTGCGAACCGAAGGAACGAGGTTCGATCGTCTGAAATTGCACTCCTCCTTCTCTACTCCTCGTTTTCTCCACATACACATATATCCCAGTCTGCTTCAGATAACCGTAATCCGATCCGCATCCTTCAACTAGTACTCTAGGTCCCAGAAGTTAAATAAAAGTCATTACCCTGTCTTTCCACTACCAATCATTAATATGATATCGATGGTGTTTAGGTAAAACACTATTTTGTCGTAATTAGTGAAATTAGTTAAAATTTAATTACAAAATGAGGAGATATATTCCTGATAACATTGTTTTGCTTGCCATAATTTAAGAGATGCTGAAGTTTGGTTTAATGCAAATGAATTTTTGTTGAACCCAGCTAAAACTGAACGTGTGGTTTTTACTCTTAACCCAGATATGCCTGAAATATTTTTTTTGCAATTTTTGTCTATTTTTCAATTCTCATTTAATGCATTGTATAACTGAAGTATTTGTATGGTGTCGAAACATTCTAGTTGTAACTGGTTGAGATAGAAACGGGTGTCCCTTTAAAAGGACAGTAGGCGTATGAGCATACATTTTGTGGAATAATTGTATAGTATGCTTATATGAAAGGAAACAATGTAATTGTTGTAATTTACAATTATTATTATTGTTATTATATTATTATTATTATTAACAAATTATTACGTTGTTATTTTATTATAGTTTCTTTATTATTACTACTAATAATATTCTGAAGAATGATGCACTGTGGCTAAATTAGTTTTAACTCTGGAATGCTTTCGTCATTGAATAGTACTGTATTGCTACTGATACTTAAAAATAAGTAATAGGCGAAAAGAGTGTTGAAGTTTCGAGGAGGAGGTTGTATTTGGAGAGAAGTGACGATACATATAATGAAGCAATTGCTATGGCAATGTCGAAAAACAGATTTCAGTTCATTTTGTAAAATCTACATTGTTATGACAATGACATTTTAGATAGAAAATAAGACCTCTTCAAAAAATACTAAATGAAAAACAATAGAAACTTATGTCCGTTCAATACCTCCCTCCAGAACGTCACCAGTCCTCCACTTGTAAACAGATCTTGCTGTGCAAATCTGGCTTTCAGGTATTTCTCCCTGTGAAGCAGACTAGAATAATTTCAAAGGAAAAATTGTTCCGGAGCTGGGTATCGATCCCGGGACCTTTGGCTTAGCGCACCAACGCTCTGCCGACTAGCTACCCAGCAACTAATCCCCATTTCAGTTTGGTTGATAGGCTTTCCCCTCTACTCACACTCTTTACCATCCGTGAAGGGGAAGATGCTACTGTCTATCTTACTAACGTTCGACTAATTGACTTTGAACATTGTGAAAATTCTTATTATTGAAAATGTTTACCGGTAATCTATATTTCGAAAATCTATACTAAGCGTTTATATTTCATTTTATTGTTGTTTATATTAACTGGCACATTAAAAAGCTACCGACAGCAGAAGATAAATGTTTTCTTCACCGCTAGTTGCTACTCTACAGCATACACAACGGAACAATCTGCACTGTGTCACTCCCCCCTGACTTCATAATACAAACTGAGATTCCTTTATTTAATTAATTATTAGTTGAAAATTTTGTAAAAATGACACTAAAATATACTGAAACATGTAATTGTCAAACATCTGTGTCACTGTATTTTATATCCATTTATGTACTTTATTTAATATTTTATTTTCTTGTGTGTACAACTTGGGGGGGGGGAGTGCAGGTATAAGAGGTAACAGCTACCGGTCTGTTATACTGACGGACTCAGGGCAAGTAGAAGGGGAAAGAAATGCCTTCGCATCCTCTCAACTTGTATGAAATGTCGTTTACACCCGACACTGTCTCAACTTTTCCCTTCATATTCACACACTTCAGTGAGCTGACAAGACGCCAGAAACCCAATTTTGAGTGCACACGAACTCTGTGTGGCATTTGTAGGCTGCATTATAGTGATATGTCTGTATTCGAGATGAAATTTCACCCGTAGCATAATTTTCAAACGTAGATAGCATTTCATGCAGGGAAAATCCACTGAAATTGAAAAAGCGAAACAATTTCAAAATATATGGGGATATGCCTACTGTCCTTTTAAAAGGACACATAAGTTTTCGTCATTGTCATGTCGCAATGAATAGATATTTCGAACACATTGTGGTTTCACGTTATATTTATGTTTATTAGGAGTCATTTGATCTACAACAATTTGTAAAATAATTCCGAACTGGAAAAATATTTAACATTCTTATCTGACTTGCATCTCGGATGCCATAGCTGAAATAAACGAACAATTCTCACGTCCACATCTCAAACTCAGCGATGATCAGAACTCTAATTACCAGTCTTACCACACATAGCAAGCCTCTAATTAAGACCAGTAATAGTGACACCTGTGAAAAACGTAAATGCGTTGACTGTAGAGAGGATAATTTGAAACATTGACAACTGTCCTTTTAATAGGACAGTAGGCATATCTGGGTTAAGAAGACCAATCATGAACAAAGTCAGTTTAATATGTTAGGAATTATTGTTGATTCCAAATTGACATGAGAAAGTCATCTTAATCATATTTCTACTAAACTTTCAAGAACTTTGTTTCTCCTTAAGAGATTAAAAACTGTTGTACCTGAATGAGAATAATATTAAAGTAACGAGATTTTGTCATTAGAGGTTTTGTATTATATTTAGATAAATTAATGATAATAATAAGAATGGACAGATGTCAGTTTCATTATAAGTAACAAATATTAATCAGTAATTAATCTGTTAAGTAAGAATTTATGTAATTTTGATCTAAATGAAGTTATTGTCCAACAACCCCTTACATCACTCGGAAGCGAGTTCCAGTTTCTAGCAAATGAAACTATATAAGATGAAGAATATAAAGATATCTTGTGGTAAGATATAATGAGTAAATTGTTATGATGAGACCTGGTACTTAGCTGATGTTATGCGTATAAAGTTTGAAAACGAGAAGCCAAATAGATTGGGGTAGCGGTCCGCAGAATTTGAAATAAGAGAATAAGAGAATCCAGGGCTCGTCGATCGCTTAGCCTTAGCCAAGACAGAGTTTGGAAAGACGGGGAAACATAATCATACTTACGAATATTGCAAATATAACGGACGCACGCATTAATCACACGTTGTAGCCTGCTGCTCAAATTTGCATTCGCAATAACCTCGAAAAAACCCAACCAGATAATCAGCCCAACTGGGAATCGAACCCACGTTAAACTCCGGTTCGGCAGGTAAGCGCCTTAGCCGACTGAGTTACGCCGATGGTATACCTTCTATGATATTGATGAACAAGTACACATACGTCGGAAAATATTAATTTTTATTACTCATGTTTATTAACCTTCTTTTTCTTGTTTTGATCGATACCACCACCTCTTAACAACAGTCTACTGCATTGACGCCCATAGGAGCAAGCGCGCGCTTTAGAGCCCATGAGAGCCTGAGCGCTTTACAGCGGAAAGGAAAGAGGCAGACGAAAGAGGTAGTATATGCCTCTTGGTAGAGCTATATTCAGGGATGGCCAGCACTGATTCAATGGATAAAGGGAAGAGAACATATTAAAACTGTATCCATGTTAATTTTTAGATTTGTCTGAGAAGTATAAGTGCATTATAAGAATGTAAGTTTTAATTTTAATGCTTATTTTATACAAGTTTGATTTTTTTTATTCAAAAGAAATATTTTCTCAACTTTTTTTTTATAGAAAAGTGAAATTTTCAGATATAGGCCTATTTATTCAGTAGCCTTACAGAATGTTTTCGAAAATCTAATATACCGTAAATACGTATTACTGAAGATAATCTATTGAAAATTTTGAAAATATTCGCATGGAAATTATTTGTAAGGAAATGAATTAACAAAGCAACTGCTGTTACATCATAAGCAAAAGATACGTGCCCATGTGTTGTAAAAATTTCAGCTCTATAGCTTCAGCATATTTCGAGAAAATAATTTAATATTCTGATGATAGGAAGTTGCTCACCAATATCATCTTAAAAGCATAATGCGGTAAGAGTTTTGCTATGGAATATTAGTTACACTTAAAACATACAGGACCTAGGTAACTTTGCTTTGTGTACTGTAATATTGTTTTGATTGGTTTATTGATTACGTTTATAAGGCTAAAGGTACCATTAATATCAATTCCAACTTATCACGTCATACTCAATCTCTTTTTTTGAGATTTCACTTTCTTTATGAATGATGTGTTTCATCTATTTAGTACAGTATAAGTGGATCCGGAATCACAAGGGTCTTTCCTGTAGTGAGTGGAGGGAAGCAATCAAGATGAATGCGAACGTGTCAGCTGTGCGTAGTGTACCTGGCAGGTCTTCGGGCAGTAACCTCTGTCGACGTTGCGACAGGGAGGTTGAAACCCTTGCCCATGTCCTGGGGGCCTGTCCACACGGTGAACTTCTACGAGATACGCGGCATCATACAGTAAGATCTATAATAGCAACTGCCTTAAGGAACAAAGGTTATTCAATATACGAAGAAGTACACGGCATATCCAGTGAGGGCAGTAATCGAAGAATTGACATCATTGCATTTAAACCTCCCTCTCTTGAAGGTTACATTATAGACCCTACTATGAGATTCGAATCGCACGAACACCAGCCAGAAGAAGTACACGAGGAAAAAAGGAATATATATGAACCTTCTATCAGTTTTTATAAGGACAAATACCATCTGGAATCCATCGTCATTATGGGACTAATGATAGGAGCCCGTGGGACTATACCCCGGTTCCTAGTCGACTTCTGTAAATCTTTTGGCCTGCATAAAAGTATTTTAAGAGATCTAACAATTGCAGCACTCAAAGGCTCAATAGCTATTTTCAGGTATCATACGTATGGACCATGACTAATTCGCATCCCCTTGACGTTACTTCGTTTAACATCATGTGTTTCAATATAATTCAAATTCTTTCTTTTTCACTCTAACAACAATTTATCACTAAGCCTCAAGGCTTTTACTCTATTGTATCATGGTACTCTTTGTCGACGGTAACTGTAGTGGTTACAGGAAGAAATTAAATTAATTAATTATGGAATTTACGTGAATATTCCTTCTTAACTCTTTATTATGTTATTAACATTTAAAAAATAACTGCAATATTAAGAAATTGGTATTAGTACTTTTGTGTTACAGACAATATAGATAATATCAAACAGAAAGAAGCGATATAAAAATAAAGACATAAAATCTCACGTTCCGTCTGAAATTTGTGCACCACTCTTTTCTTAATCCAACAGGCTGCTTATTCATATACACAACCCTTCCTCTTTCCGTACTTAGCGCTTGATGCCCGCGCACGACGTCAAGGTCAGAAAAATCCGCTTGCTTTGACATCACTGGTCTACTGAATTATTTTTTAACACTGTATATGCTATGTCTTTGTATATTTTTCCTTGAATTTTATGATTGCTAAAGAGTGATAGATTGTTAGCAAAAATCAATCAGGCCGCGAATTAAACGGCTTGTTGAAGGCTTAAGCGGCAGCTGGTCTGATTGCCTGATTGTTAGTGGCTCTCCTCTGTGCGCGGAGGAATATCTTTAGGGGCTTAAGCGAGATTAGGGGGCGCTTATCCCCGATTGTTTGCGGCCTCCAAGTGGAAGCTAGATGAACTCATTTTCATGTGAACTGGGAGGTGCCAAACACAGATGCTTTTTTCCCCTCCTTCCTTTGGCATTCCTTTGATCTCGACTTTTCCTTCAGAAATCTTGATGGTTTTATCATTCACTCCTTCAAACTGTTTTCTTTACACTACATTTTCCATATTCTTTGTATGCGTAGGAAATATTTCTGCCTTCTTTTTCTGTTTCCAGGCGCGAGATTTTTTTAAGAACGCGGAATAACTTACGTGATCTTCATTTCCACGTCCGTCACTTGTTTTTATATAACAGAAGATTTGCAGGCGCACAGCAGGAAAGGTTTTGCTTTATAACGATGTTGAATGTGTTTTGGACTTTTTAAAATGTATCCGCAGAAATGCGTATCACGCCTTTCGCACAACATAAGCAAAGCTTTTTCAATGGTTACGTGTGAAGTCAAGGTACTTCGTCTACTGAAATGATTATATTTACAGCATCTAACAAAAAAAAAAAAAACAACAAACAAATACAGGCCGCCTTGGTAACTCGCGAGTAAGGCTGTCATACAAGTGAGCCTGAGTTCAATTCGAAGCTTAGAAAATACCATTTGGTATAGAGTAAGGTTGCCTAATTCCGTAACATATTTAATAAATATGTCTGTATTTATGCCAAAATTGTAATAAACATTTTCAAATAACACCTAAATGACGTTATTTGGACCTTTAGCTACAGTTTTTACAACATCCAGTGTCAACAGTTTCACAAGTTTGGTATATAATATATGATTCTTCATTGTTATACAGTGGCTCCTAAATCCGTAACAGGGATCCAAATTCCGTGACAGTGGTTTCTTAATTCCGTGAGTGATATCCTAATTCCGTGATACTAAAATAATCCTCATTAACTTTTCAGTAAACAAACGTGTATTTGGAAAAAACACTTTTGTATAATATGACTAAATACACGATATTAAAGTATTATTGCATATCGATGACTAAGAAGTGATACCTCGTATCTGTACATTTGCAGGTAAATAAAAAGAACTGTTTTAGAAATTATTTTCTCAAAATAGACAAACTTCTTATATATGTTTCTGCTTTGCAAGATTTTCTATTCGAAAACAAAATATTAGTACAGTACACTGTCTAATTTTATGAACACGAGAATAATGTAGTTAATCTAAATAATAATGTAGTTAAACTAAATGACCATTTTTTTATATAGAGATATCTCTTCTTAGCCGTCGATAAACGGTAATTTGCTTCCTTATTAATTAAGTAATTCATTCATTAATTCTTCGAATAGCAAAGTTTTTATTTATTTATTTATTTATTTATTACAGACTCTAGTTCATCGTCTGAGGACGAGGTTATGTGCTCTGTAGTCTGTCTTTTTATTTTCTATAAAATTATTGCACTCGTGCGCTATTTCTTATAACAAATGGATCTATTTATCTTTCTCATTGGTTTCTTTTTGGTTCGTATTAGTCTATATTTATTGCAAATTTTGACAACAATAAAAGCAATGTCTCACATCAGTCTACCAGCCGATGTTTCATTCACGTCCTATTGCATCACTTATGAAATCCAAAAATGCTTGGTTAACGATCCGATAACTAGTGGCCCGTTAAATATCTCTTCTGCAACCCGACAATCCACTAACTTTAAAGATCCACTAACTAATGGAGGAATATATTATTTATAGGTCTGTTTTATTGGTAGCGAAATCAGGAGCAGATCTAAAACAGATGCTTGAAGAATTGGACAAGATCAGGAAAGAGGCAGGCTTATCCATGAACCCAGAAAAGACGAAACAAATGACTAACGCGTCTGAAGACCGGATCCACTTAAATGGCCAGCCACTAGAATATGTGGAAGATTATACCTACCTGGGCCAGAACCTGTCTTTCTCCAGCAATTCAGAGAAAGAAATAAAGAGACGAATCAGAATAACATGGAAGAAGTTCTGGTCTCTAAAGTTCATACTTACAAATTCCAGAAGCTAAGCTTAAAGGTTGAGACCCTGGAAAAATGTGTATTACCAGTCCTACTGTATGGATGCCAAACCTGGTCCCTAACATCAAAACGGAGGCGTATGCTTCAAACCTGCCAACGCAGTATGGAAAGAAAAATCCTGCAACTTTCTCTGAGGAACAAAGTAAGGAACGAGGAGCTACGCAACCATACCGGCATGAAAGACGTCCTAAATACCGCAGAAAGCCTGAAGTGGAAATGGGGAGGGCACGTGGTAAGGATGGACCACAGACAATGGACGCACAGACTGACATTGTGGGATCCCAGGATCGGCAGAAGAAGAGTGGGACGCCAGACAACTAGATGGGCCGATTTCTTCAAGAAGAAAGCAGGAGCACATTGGAAGAGCAGTACAAGAGACAGACAGCTATGGAGAAATCTAGAAGCCACCGTCCTCAGTGTGTAGTGTGGTGCGAATCTTACAAGTGCATATAGTGTTTGTGTACATAGAACACTCCTTAGGATCGGCTCACCTAAAGAGTGAAGCCTACTGAGCCTGTCCTGTCAATCAGGAGGCCCTTGCCCTTACGGGAT
Source organism: Periplaneta americana (assembly GCF_040183065.1). Taxonomy (NCBI): domain Eukaryota; kingdom Metazoa; phylum Arthropoda; class Insecta; order Blattodea; family Blattidae; genus Periplaneta; species Periplaneta americana. The sequence continues at coordinate 185,576,786 of NC_091119.1, read as the reverse complement.
CTAGCAGGCTAAATTTATTTATTTATTTATTATTTCTTGCAACCCAGCACTGCAGTAACTTTCGAGGAATATCGCTTTTATTGACGTCTCTCTTCGAAAAACAGCAGTGGCGTAGCATGAAATTTTGAGCAGGGGAAGCTAACTCAAGTTGTCTTTCATGCAATACGAGAAAACGTATTACAAAAATACATTCTTAAAATAAATAGTAGTCAATTTCAAGTCAGCAGTCGAAGATTGGTTGGAACATCGTAAGTAACACCAATAAGGCATGACCTCAAATGATACGTAATAAAATATGATTTCACGGTTTACACATATCTCTTAACAAATGGACACGTATACGTATAACATTAGCTCACTCCCTGTCATATTTAGAGAAATCACAATATTAGTATCATTACGTAAGTATGCGTCTGTCTTTTGGTTGTGTCCTTCATTGACAGCAAGGGAGTCGGTCATTTGTTTTTTAAATCACACTTTTGTTCGTAAGTCGGTCTTCATAATACAATTATCCTAAAAAAATTCAAGTAAATTAGTGTCAGGAACTGTCATTTCGCTCATTATTTATTATATCAGCCAAATGCACACTAACACTTCAACTGAACACAACTGACGAAAAGGGATAACTTGGAAACTACTTATTTTAAATGTTAAAGCTAGCTTCTTTGCGAGCCTTGCGACTAGGGTAGCTTAGTTAGAAAGGGATGGAAAATCTGCGGGGTGGATTACACAGAAGAAACCGGTCTACTTGGAAGATGGTGTGTGCAGGCTTCTTGTTTACTGCTGCATCACAAATCATCCTGAGCTGCCGCATCGCAATATTTAACGCGTAAATATAAATTTTATTAGAATTAATAAATGATTTTGTCCATGAACTGCAGGTTTATTATGAAATTATTATTAACTGGGGAAGCTAAGCTTTTTAGCTTACATTGACGCTACGCCACTGAAAAGCAGACGTCATGACAACCACGTTAAGACTATTTCTTGAGTAAACCAGTACGAAATTTACAATTAAAGGTGTTGTATTTGAATTAAAAAACAAGGTAAAATCCTCAATAGCTTATGTGAAGCAGTACGGTCGTCAATAGAACATTTTACAGACCAGCGGTATAGCAGAATTTTGTTCATTCTGTATAATTAAGCAGGAAATGAAAACAGCATCGATATAATCAACGTTATTCACGTAACTGCTATGATAGGCCTATTGTATCGTCAGTTAAATTATACAGAAACATAATGTACGCAGTAAATTCTGACAATGGAATAATGGAATTTAGTGCATATTTCTGTTCTATATGCAGCTATTTAGGATATTTTTCCTACATATTCTTCGTACTAGTCCGGTATTCAAAATATAGTTACATAGTTCAGAAACTAACGAAATGCCTTTGATCATTTCAGTCGCATGTGATCACAGCAGCTGTTCTCTGGTAATGCCAATAAAATCTGTTTTCAAACAAACAAATAATTAACAGCATGTGTTCTGTTGTTTTAAATAATTCTATTATAGTATCCACATGTGAGCTATCCCGCAATTTTGCTAGTTTCGCACCTGTCATTTAAATGCATGCTTCAATCCAGTAATAACACACAGTCGATTGAAACATAATTTATAACAGTTCTGTAGTTCTGCCACTATAGTCCCGTCGCTCTAATTTCCGGCAGCCAATCGCGTTGCAGGTCGGCTACATTTAAACGTGTGCGTCTTGTGATTCGCTGAGGAAGACGTTATTCATTTCTTAGGGCTCGATAAAGACTTAATATAATCGCCCGCCATTTTGGCTCTTTCGTTGGCGTTCGCAGAAAGCACACGAAGACGTTATTTGCCGCTCAGTTATTTGCTGAATTACAGTGCATTTGATTTGTTATCATAGGAGCTACGACATGATAATGTTTAACGGTGTGGCAAATAGATTCCTCGTATGGTAGCTCGGCAACGAAAGAACAAAAATGGCGAACGATACTACCTGCCTAGACTTTATAGAGCAGGTATGCTCAAAATTGTAAAAGCGCCGATTACATGGATGATGCTGCACTGCATAACACACACAGTGTAGGAACTGGGCTCAGCAACTACATTGCAGCACCGGCCGTGGCATAGCTCTCACTGTCTTACAAATACGGATAATAAAGTGAATTTTAAAAAGGGAATATTCATTTATTATATTATTTATTATATTTTACACAGTTATGATACTATTATATCATAGATAATATTATTTTCATATTCCACATTCAACATGTGTAGGCCTATTCTTTTCTGCAAGTAATCGAAAATATATTTCCAAGAATTTACTGCAATGCACAAAAGATTCTCATCTGTTAATCGGGATCTATGTTTGGATTTTTGGATTTAGCAACCTTCATTCTCGAAAATAATTGTTTGCACACATATTTCGAGTGACAGCGAATGAGCACGTCTTGGGATAGGGCCTAATGTGTTTTGTTTATTTTTGAATACTTCTGTGCTTGGCAAGTCATATTCTCCGCATTTAGTTCTGAATTCTACGTGACTTTGTAAATCAATTAACTCGTCCTGGAACTGCACTCTCATGGATTGTACTCAATTTACTATGAAAGGATTAACAAAAATATTAATATCACTTTCCATACGTCTAAAATCATTAAATCTATGTTCTATGAATTCACATTTGAGCTGTTCCAGTACAGAGATGCAATTAACTATATTTTGTTCAGGCACCATAGATTTCTTTACAAGTTCACCATCCGTGAAAGGTTTTTAGGCCTTAGCTAATTCCCAACATACTACATAACTTGCTCCTAAACATAGACTCTGAATTGTTCGACTCTCTTCAATGTTTGGCCTTTCATGAAGTGTTTTCAATTCTTGAAACTATAGTGCACGTTGCACCCCTGAAAAATTATTTTATCAAAACATGCATTTCTGTTGGAATAAAATCACCATAATAACAATAATTGTACTAGTAATGATAATAATAATAATAATAATAATAATAATAATGATAATAATAATAATGTTGATATATGAATACATATTACAGAAAACAGCTTCTCTGTCACTTCGGCATGTTCTGGATGGCAGAGCGTATAATGTTTTATCTTGCTCAGTAGTATTCCTGACAGTGCCTTACAACATAGTAAACACTTTACGTTTTCACAACAAAAATAGTCTTCCTCCCACACTGTACGGAATGATCGTTTGCTTACAGAAGGTTTTGACTGTCATTGTCCCGCACTGTTCGTACGTTTACTAAGTACTTGAACTGCCTTCCGCAGTCATCCGTCGAGCTTCGAACGAGGAACAGCACGCTCTACATTCGAAGGTTGTGATTACAGAACGTAATCGGGAGTCAGAGAATGAGCATACCTGTTATAGAGCCTTCACTTCCTAAGACGTAAGCAAAGAGGAGGAGTCACGCCGGGAATAACAGCGTCGCGACTATAACTAGGAGCATACATTGATTTTCTTTTTATATGAAATTAGGTATCTTTTAGTAGAAAAAATTGCAACTATAATATAATATTTATTCGGAATTTAATATACCAATCCTTAAAGATAAAAAAAAATCATTTTTTAAGTCAATGCAATTTATTTAGACTTTGATGATATGATTATTGGAGATAAACGAAGCAATTTGTATAAGTGAAAAGTGAAATCGAACTTTGGAAACGAAGAAGTTCTATAAAAGAATTAATAAAATTGTGAACAGACCTTACATTATCACCAAATGGCCTAGAGTGAAATTTCGTTCGCCAAAATTATTCCTTATACAGGGTGATTCACGAGGATTTACCGTCCTTTACGGAGCTTATTTCTGAAGACATTTTGAGTAAAAAGTGTCATATAAACATAGTTCCTATTCTCAACATTTTCAGAGTTACACTAATTTAAAGTTGTTTGTAAAATACTTTTTTTCTTTATTTTGAAATCGAAAGAATAATACAAATAGGGAATGAACTATTCAGAAGCATCATTTTTTTAATTGGCAAGTATTATGAAGCTAAAAATGTGCTGTGAACTCCTTAGCTGCTTCGTACAGACATCTTTTTCTATTTTTAACTAGAAAATTACATTATTCTTACGTACTTATCACAGCAATTATTACAAATCGTACCACTTCCACCGTCTTAATTATTTGCAGTTCAATTTTGCATCCTAATTTACATTCTTGGAGAGTTTACAACACATTTTAAAAAAATTTCGCAGTACGCTTGAGTACACTTGGCCGCACGCTTGTGAACGGCACTCGTCGCTCTACGTAACTGCACACGGCTATCTTTGATTTCCGTAGCGCTCGCGCTGGCTGCTGACTGCACGCTGACCGAGATCACACGTTCACAGCAATGCGTTCAAGTAACGAAACGTAACTCTGTAAATATTGAGAATAGGGCCCATGTTTATAGGACATTTTTTGCTCAGAATGTCTTCGGAAATAAGCTCCGTAAAGAACGGTAAATCCTGGTGAATCACCCTGTATACAGAGTGGAAGTAAAATGGTCCTGCAGATTGAAAAGAGATGACAGGGTACACTTAAATGAATAAAAAACCTATATTACGTTTTGTGATTAACTGCACTGTTAATTAGACAATTAAGTTCCAGCAGTCTGTGCAACCTCGCCATTAACAGTCTCCTTTCATATCGTAATACAAATGTAAGAGGTATACATTTAAAAGTAGCATTACATATACTGCAATTTAAAAATTCTTTTACTGAATAGAAACATTGATCAGTTAAAATCTGTTTCACCTTCACTTTGAGTTTTGTATAAGGTGAAGTTTGTATTTCGAATGGTAACTTATTAAAAAACAAATGTGAATATAAGCAGGCGATTTTTTTCACAATTATTAAGTTTATGATTTTCGATACTGACCAGATGTGCATTTCGCTTCCTGTAATTAAGAAAATCTTAATTCTTTTTGTATTTGTTCTCTCTTTGTTTAAAGAAAGTTAATAATTTATTAATTAATATAAATGCCTGAAAAATGTTAAAATTTTATATTCTTTAAAATAAGGTTTACATGAGTCAATACTCTTTAATTTAATAAAAATGGCTAGTATAATTCTTTTTTGAGAAATAAATATATTTTCATTGGTAGAATTACCCCATAAAAAGACTGCATAGCTAAGATTTGAGATTAATATTTTGTGGCTTTCAGTCTGTATTAGCAACAGCAATCTCACTAGAGGTTTTGATTTGAGCCGTTCAGAGCAAAAGTGGTGTAAGTCAAAATTAGGTAATGAGGTTTAAAGTAAAAATTCTGTAAAATACAGCGCAAAGTAGCAATTAATATGTCCTTCTTGATAGCCACTGACTACTAATAGTTTAAGTAAGTTGAAAATTAATTTGCTAATTTGCGCCGTATTTTACAGAATGTTTACTTTAACCCTCGTTACCAATTTTTGACTTACACCACTTCTGCTCTGAACGGCTCATTTATCTAGAGAAAATCAAAACTCGAGTGAGATTTAATTGACTATTACACGATTAGAAGAAAGTGCTGTATATGAAGATTAAAAGAAATAAAGTACTCTAATACAATAAAATATTAATTGACTTACGAAAATACTAAACTGTTTTCAAATATATTATTATTCATCTTGATTACACAACTTTTAACACTGTATCACTTCGGAATATGTATGGTAAGACTTTCCTGTGTTAAATTTCAACGTACCTCGTTTACATGTTTCGACATATTTATGGGTCATTTTCAGAAATGGTCGTTGTTGGTCTTGGCGCCACTTGTTCTGTTTCCTGTGAGGGTGTGTTCCTGTGGTATAGTGTACAGTCAAAGAGTGTGTGTGTGTGTGTTTTGAATTTGAGTTGTGTGTTGAGAATTTCGTTGGGGTGTGTTTTTGTGTGTCTGTATTATTGTACCATCTCATGGTTAGAAATATTCTGCTAGATGGCAGTAGTATGTTATGATGAGCTGTTCGCTTGTTACCAGTTGTGCCAACTATAAAATCTTCATTGAACTCAATGGACAATGAATAGTCAAGATGACTGTTGATTCAGTTTCATTTTTATTAGAAACAGTTGCATTCCACTTCAATTATCAATATATATTAAACAATCTCTGATACGTGACTATCCATAATCTCATACAGCAGAAGCTATAACATAACCTAAATAATATAAACAAGACAAATCATAAAAATGTTTAAATTAAGAATGATGACATAAACATGAATCATTTTAAAAGGTACAATTATTGAAAGTACAACGTTGGCAAACAAAGAAACAAATGCTAGGGAGGTGCTAAAAAGAAAACTCTAGGGAGGTGAAAATTATTGTAGGATAAGCAGCCATGATTGGTTGAAACACGTAGTTTCGTACCGTTTTATTGGTCAAAAGTAATATAACGTAGTGAATGAATGAATGTTATAAATGTTAGCCATGATGTCCCATGTATGGGCACAGGCCTCCTGTGATGGGGTTAGAACCCTCTCGACAGGGATGGCTCAAGTGTACTCACTTGGTGAGCCAATCCAGGCGAGCTTGTCGTGTATACTGCTTTCGTGACATGGTTAATAACCCTGTTAGACTTTAACTAGTCTCAGCACTCTGTTCTTTTTTTCATTTTTTTTCTTGCACTACACACATTATACTAACACTGGCACTTTGACAAACACTGATTGCTATTTACACTATTTACCTGACACTTTCTCAACACTGACTTTACTATTTACAAAACTTATCTGACACTTTCACTAATACTGACTTTACTATTTACAATATCTTAACACTGATTACGTTATCTATTTACAATGAGCTTCCCTAGTTCTTTCCACAAAACTCTGTTCTTTGCTGTCCTCGACCATTGTTTCCACGCCTCTTTGGTAAACATGTCAGACCATCTGAGCCGTGGTCTTCCCTGTGCTCTCTTTCCGAAGTAGGGGTCCCACATCGTGACTGCATGGGTCCATCTTGTCTGATGTAGTCTCGCCACATTCCCCCCCCCCCATGTCCACTTCGTTCCCGTGGCTCGTTTTGCTGCGTCAGTAGTGTTCGTCAGTCTTCTATAACGTAGTAATAGTAATATGCGTTACAAGAGCGGTATGTTGAAGTTTTCATGTTCGAGAAAAAGTTTTAAAAAGCGAAACGTAGTTGAGCTTTTTTAATTTCCGAGAATTGAAAGAAAACATACCGCTCGTGTATCGTACATTATTTTGTGCGAAGATCGTTTATTACATAAATGAAACAGGAATTTCTAATTAGTTGCAATGAAATCTCCATCTTGGTTTCTGTTCAATGACGGCAAATTTGCAAAACAAAAATATCTATCTTCAACATTGTTGCCTTAAAATGTTTTCTGTGTTTACTATACTCCAGCAGGCCGTGATATACGTCTGTCTTTTTTTCCCCCAGTCTACAATGAGTCTGAAATTTTTTTTTTCGTTGTTGGTAACTCTGTAGCATCTATTAGATGCTTTATGGTTGTGCTAACAGATGGAGTTATTTGTCAACAATGTGACGCTGAAACGAGTGTTCAGGTTACTGCCCAACGACAGTCCTGATGTATTTTTATATATGCGATGATTGGTTAATTAATATTAACCCGGCACACTCACAATCACACTCACATTCATACAAATTTCCAGACCCTAGAGACCCAGTGACTTCTTCTTCTTCAAGAAAAATTCACCGAGAGCCCAACCCGGGAATCGAACCCGGGACCTCCCAATCTGGAAGCCAGCATGCTGACCAACAGACCACGGAGGCAGTTAAAGTCTGGAATCTTGTTGATTTTTTCACGGCTTCCTTAATGTTACTTGCATCACGAATGCAGTAACTTTAGTGGAGTTGTAGAGTTTACTTAATTTTTGAAAATATTTAAAAACAATAATTAACAGTGCAATTTAGGAGAAATTGCAGTGGTAAGTTTCCAATTTATAATTATTACTATATTGAACGTCTCTAAAAATAATATGTTAAAAGCCTAAAGCAGTAAAATTAATATGTCACGTAAGCGGTAAGAAGAGGGAAATTGTTATGTGTGTTAGGTTGGGAATACTGAATGTGGAATTTTAGACTTTCCGCGGATTGGTTTTGTGCGGAAACCAAGCAAATACGTACGATCTCGCACAAAAGTATAATATCTATAACAATGCATTTTTGTCAATTGATTTATGTAGTGCAACACAAGAAACTCATATTTTACGGGAGAAGATAAATCTGAAATTAAGTACCGAAAATCGAACTCTAGTCCTCTAGAATTATAGCTGTGAATACTTGTGTCGCATCGTAAGGAGTTACAGTTGTATGGATAATGAACAGTATATTCGGTATAGAAATTAATCTTGACAGTGTATTGTAACGGAGAGAGCTTTGGATAGGCGTCTAGAATGATGTGCTCCAACACCAGTCAAACCCCCTGTGGGGTATGATTACAGAACGTTTGAATAATACAAAAGCAGCGGAATTATTTCCGAGAAACAATCACACGTGCCATTCAGCCTCTCCTAGTCATTAGAACCCTGAACCGCTGCTACACTGCGCTTAGATCCGGGTGCGTGCAGAGCGAAGACTTCATTAAAATTATTTTCGCGTCGATCTCTGAGCATTCAAGACGCCGCCTAAGACACAGATTAAATCACTGACAAAGTATTAGGATGGTGCGTAACTTCGTAGCGTTTTTTATTAAAGGGAAGCGCTACTGGGTTTTGATCATTTTATTCAATTTTTAAATATAGTGCCAAAAACTACGGTTTCTTGAGGAATAGAGAAGTGAAGATTTCATTGCGATATCTTTATTCTGAGTTAGAAATTCAGTTTGTCCATATAAGTGGTCACTATAATGAGTCCTTTGTCCCAGAAAGCTATAAGATTAAGTATTAACCCTGATTACATATATAACAGAGTTCTGAGCCTTATATATTTTATTTAATATTTATTTATTATTTTGCTAATAATTATAACATAAAATATAAAATATACAGAGAAACTTTAGCTCGCCCCTGAAAGAGTAGAACTCGTGTTCAGGGGCGGATTCCTGAATTGAAATTAATAATTATACAATACAATTTGCAATTATAGTATATAAATTTAAATTTACAATTTTCCAATTTTTATAAAATCCACACATAACTTTTTAAATTTAATACTAGAACTATTCGAATTGACAAGATTAGGATATTTAAATATAAATTTGTTATATATTATTTGGGCCTAAATTACTACTATGATTAAATACTGTAACAGTGTTGCATTTTGGTTCAAACATTCTTAAAGAATTCATACCTTTTGTTTCATAACCAAGAGAATACAATTCAAAAGTATTTCGATTTTTATGTATGAATTTTATTAATACAATATAATAAATTTGTCTTACGTTAAGTACATTAAAGTCTAGAAACAAATTTTGAGATGGAAAATCAATACGTTTATGAAGACATATTTTAATTATTTTCTTCTGTAATAAATGAAGTGGATTAAAACTGGATTTAAATGGGCTACCCGATCCTATAATTCCATACATAATTACCGATTAAAATAAAGTTAAATATATTTTACGTAATAAACTTATTGACAAGTAATTCCTCAATAAAACAAAATAATATACTATTTACGTAATTTATTACAAAGGTAATTAATGTGTTGGTTCCATTTTAAATGATTATCGAAAATTATGCCTAAATACTTAACTTCAGAGGACTCTTTAATAATCGGACATTATACATATAAGATTATAAAAAAAAAGAAACGTTTACAATGGCCATCAAATGTAGCAGAAGTAAGAATCAGAATATCCTTTTTTTGGGGGGGGGAATGAGTACCCCAGTTACTTACGAACTATTTCCCCAGAGATGTATGCCACAAGCAATAATATTATGAAAAAACGCATAATAAGCATTTATTAAATATTCATTAGGCACGAATGGTTTTAATTTCCTCAGTAAAAAAATTACTCTTGATAGACTAATACAAATATTATCAACATATATAGTCCCGTCGCTCTAATTTCCGGCAGCCAATCACGTTGCAGGTCGGCTACATTTAAACGTGTGCGTCTTGTGATTCGCTGATTCATTTCTTAAGGCTCGACAAATACTTAATATAATCGCCAGCCATCATAGCTCTTTTTTGGCGTTCGCAGAAAGCACACGAGGACGTTATTTGCCGCTCAATTATTTGCTGAATTACAGTGCGTTTGATTTATTATCATAGGAGCTACGACATGATAATGTTTAACGGTGTGGCAAATAGATTCCTCGTACGGTAGCTCGGCAATGTGAGAACAAAAATGGCGAACGATACTACCTACCTACCTACCTACTACTACTAGTAGACTTTATAGAGCCTTTACTTTCTAAGACGTAAGCAAAGGGGCGGAGTTACGCTGGAAATAACAGCGTCGGGACTATACTTCCTAGCACTAGTTGATACTTACTTACTTACTTACAAATGGCTTTTAAGAAACCCGAAGGTTCATTGCCGCCCTCACATAAGCCCGCCAGTGGTCCCTATCCTGTGCAAGATTAATCCAGTCTCTATCATCATACCCCACCTCCCTTAAATCCATTTTAATATTATCCTCCCATCTATGTCTCGGCCTCCCTAAAGGTATTTTTCCCTCCGGTCTCCCAACTAACACTCTATATGCATTTCTGCATTCGCCCATACGTGCTACATGCCCTGCCCATCTCAAACGTCTGGATTTAATGTTCCTAATTATGTCAGGTGAAGAATACAATGCGTGCAGTTCTGTGTTGTGTAACTTTCTCCATTCTCCTGTAACTTCATCCCGCTTAGCCCCAAATATTTTCCTAAGCACCTTATTCTCAAACACCCTGAACCTATGTTCCTCTCTCAGAGTGAGAGTCCAAGTTTCACAACCATACAGAACAACCGGTAATATAACTGTTTTATAAATTCTAACTTTCAGATTTTTGGACAGCAGACTGGATGATAAGAGCTTCTCAACCGAATAATAACACGCATTTCCCATATTTATTCTGTGTTTAATTTCCTCGCGAGTGTCATTTATATTTGTTACTGTTGCTCCAAGATATTTGAATTTTTCCACCTCTTCGAAGGATAAATCTCCAATTTTTATATTTCCATTTCGTACAATATTCTGGTCACGAGACATAATCATATACTTTGTCTTTTCGGGATTTACTTCCAAACCGATCGCTCTACTTGCTTCAAGTAAAATTTCCGTGTTTTCCCTAATCGTTTGTGTATTTTCTCTTAACATATTCACGTCATCCGCATAGACAAGAAGCTGATGTAACCCGTTCAATTCCAAACCCTGCCTGTTATCCTGAACTTTCCTAATGGCATATTCTAGAGCGAAGTTAAAAAGTAAAGGTGATAGTGCATCTCCCTGCTTTAGCCCGCAGTGAATTGGAAAAGCATCAGATAAAAACTGACCTATACGGACTCTGCTGTATGTTTCACTGAGACACATTTTAATTAATCGAACTAGTTTCTTGGGAATACCAAATTCAATAAGAATATCATATAATACTTCCCTCTTAACCGAGTCATACTAGTTGATACAGCGTCGCTAAATAACTAAGTAGAAACAAATAACTGAAGACTTCAGTTTTGTACATTACTTCAACTTGTGTTCATTAATAGATATTCAGTATGGTTTTAGGTGATTTGTTACTATATTTTAACCTCTATTTCCATTGATTGCAAAAAGGACCTGGGTCCATCAATTATAAATTATAATCACTATTTTAGTTGAAAATTCGATGTAATAATGATATTTACAAACTTTATGATCAACCGTCAATTTTAGATGTAATATGGACCAGAAGATTAAATTGGGCAGGACATGTTACATGTACAGCAGCATAAAACAAGTATATATGAACACCTTTAACAACAAAAGGCTACTGGGAACACCTCGAAGTAGATGGAGAGATGAAATTCACAAGAAATGCATGGAAATGGGAATTACCAACTGGGAGGAACTAGCAAAAGCCGGAACAGAGTGATAGAGTTTTGTGAAATTGACATGGAGTTGACATGCTCCATAATGTCCTTTGATTGATTGATTTTAATTGAAGTAGCAAGTGTGAACAAGCTAGCTTTAAATGTTTATCTTGAGGTATTCTTTCCAGATAAATTAACTACATACTTTAAAATAAAAAATGTTTTTCAACCAATAGACTAAATCGCACAAAGCCAATCTTGTTTTACTACATTTTCTGAATATTTTAGTTTTACAAATAAAAAAAAATGTATAAAATTCTTAAGTAAATATTTATTTGCACTGTGATGGAAACTCGTAATTGTATTTCAAGTTTCGGACAAGGCCACCTGAGCATATATTTTATTCTACTTCACATCACCGTCCTTCGCATATCACCGTCCTTCGCAATATCACCGTCCTTCGCAAGTCTCTCGTGGCTCCGACTTAAAGAACGCAGAACTTTACACTCTTTGTCTTTACTCTTTCGAATTCTGCACACTTCAACACCAAATTACCTTTCGTCTCGTTTCTCTTATCTATACTCTAACCACGACGTAAATACCAGATCACTTATCTGTGGCACGCTAAATATACCTCTTCATAGAACATCTTGTTATTCCTCATCTTTTACAATATCCACCTCGCGTCAATGGAATTCCTTGTCACAAAGTATTAGGGGCTGCAAGACAACAAACACCTTTAAGAACAGCTTAAAAGATAACCTTATTAGCATTTCACTCCAATCATACTGATTTAAAATATTACTGACTACACTGTTGCTTTTTTCTTTAGACATCATCCTGATTGTGCTGCATTTTCAAAATTGTCTCATAATAATCTCTTTCTATTATCTAATAGCATTTGAAATATATTAACATTCTATGTATTTTAGTTTAATTCTGCTACACAGTTTATTTCAGTGTTTAATTAATAGTTCATAGTATTTTGTTGTTTAATTCGTAAATAACTCTTGTATACATGTAACTCTCATCTAAATCAAATTGTTTAATTCTTTGTAAGTTCATGCATACCGGTATGTATATACACTTTTTGCTGGTTGAGTGGAAGAGAAGGCCTTACGGCCTTAACTCTGCCAGCTGAAATAAATCATCATCATCATCATCATCATCATCATTATTATTATTATTATTATTATTATTATTATTATTATTATTATTATTATTATTATAAAAATACATATTTTGAATTTTTTAAATATAAGTACATATATTCAAATATTCACAAAACACGCAGACATTAAGATTTCATAAAATAATTTTCGACAAAATCCTCATTTCAGATTAATCATCACCCGAATATTCAGTGCATTTGCTTAGACGTGATTATCATAACGCTGATTCAGGAAGCAATATTATAATTTCGTAAACATGAGCTTCCTCTGTTTTCGTTTCCAAATGTGAGCATTTTCTGTAAGAAGTACAAGTTGTTTGTGAATGGCCAGGGCGCTCTTTTTCCCAGTACAAGGCAGTGTTCCGTCATTCACTGTGATGGACAACTTGAAGATGAACCTCATTGTGTACTGTAATTCTTCAGCAGTTGACGAGACAGCATAATTAAATATTTTTACTTTTTTGTCACATATTTTCCCGACTTTTAGCACCCAAAAATCTAAGTCCTAGTGATGACTGAAGTATTAAAACCTGAAGATTATTCTTTCTATTAAACTCTTCGTGGAATTTGGTTTTCTTACCGAGATTCCCAACATTATGTTAATAAATTCAGGACAAATTACTCTGTGTAAAAATGACAATTTTGTGTTAATGCAAGTCAAATAGTAATTCTGAATGGTACACATCATGAGTAATTACAATCTCTCACGTCATTCTGTCAGTGCGAGGGAATGCAAACACACCTAAAATTACTTTGATGTATATTGCAAATGGAACTTGTTCCTGATGGCTGCTTCTGCCGTATCTCAGTTATGATGACGTTTCTCATCTAGATGGACAGAGGTTCAAACATCGAATATAGCGGAAATGAACTCACTTCATCTTATTATATCTATTTCGCCTGCCACTCCCTTTTACTTATTCCTTATAAGAAGTAGGCCTACATAGGAAAACTACTTGATGCTGAATAAATTTATAGATTAGATTAGATTTATTTATTTAACCTGGTAGAGATAAGGCCGTCAGGCCTTCTCTGCCCCTCTACCAGGGGATTACAACTATAACATGAACAATAAGATTACAATTAATATTAAATTTACAATTACAATTACAATAAAAATTAAAGTACGACAAGAATACCTGATTAATGAAAGCTAGACATTTTATCATAGAAGTTAAGAACAAAGAATATTTTTGTATTTACTAAATTACAAATTAAACCTACAATAACAAAATTCTATAGTGATGAAATTACCGGATATTGAGATATTTTGTGGTAGATTAAAAGAACTATTTACAAGAAACCATGTCTGAACGAGTCTCAATTACTGACCAAGTGCCTAGTAAGTTTGCGTTTGAATTGAATTTTATTTCGACAGTCCCTGATGCTAGCAGGTAACGAATTCCAGAGTCTTGGCAGGGCTATTGTGAAAGAGGATGAGTATGAGGAGGTGCGATGGGATGGTATTGTTAGTAGTAGTTAGTAGATGGTAGTTTATACAAAGTCAACCGAAAGTAATGCTATTAACTTCAAGGGGTTATTCTTTGACATATTTAAAAAAAAAGTGTAATACAATTTTGCTCGTTTTTCTTTCCTTTTAGAGATAAAAATTGTTTTATATGAAATATTTCATAATGTGTTTTGGAAATTAATTCCCAATATGCCAGTCAGTTTAAGAGAGCAGAGTATTATGATAGTGAATGATTGAAAAAATGTTAGTTTTGTCCTTTAAAAATGTAGAAATTTGATAGGAACTGATATACCCAAAGATCTGAAACACGCGATATGATCTAGAACAAAGTCTTGTACATACAGTCACGAAGCTCAATACCTAGTAAATATGCATCCATAGATAGTTGCTAACCACTCGAATCGCTTATATCACTTCATTACAGACAATGCGAAATAGTCCACACCTGTGGAGTAACGGTCAGCGCGTCTGGCCGCGAAACCAGGTGGCCCGGGTTCGAATCCTGGTTGGGGCAAGTTACCTGGTTGAGGTTTTTTCCGGGGCTTTCCCTCAACCCAATACGAGCAAATGCTGGGTAACTTTCGGTGTTGGACCCCGGATTCATTTCACCGGCATTATCACTTTCATATCATTCAGACGCTAAATAGCCTAGATGTTGATACATCGTCGTAAAATAATAAAATAAAAAAAAAACAATGCGAAATAGTATCAGCACAGTCAATAATTGTTCCTAGCACCCTCACAACTCAAGTTTCGTGACTGTATATACTAGACTGTGATCTAGAAGTTAAGGGTATATGTATGTGAACGACCACAATTATTATCAGAAAATGCAGGCACTAAATTTCTAAAATTTTATAAAGAAATGAAGTCACAATTTTACAAAAATTATAAGGTATCACAACAAGACTTATCAGAACTTAAATATCTGATAATATTTTTACTAATAATATTTTTAAGAATTCACTTTTTACTGTAAATTAAATTTTCCAATATTTGAAAATTTTCACACATAATATTTCATAACTCCGCAACCATTAGAGATAGAATTCTGAAATTTTGTACACTGATTTAACATGAATGTATGCAAAAGGTAGAGTACAATAATGTCCATTTCTTTGAAAACAGAAAAATTAGGTCCCAAAAGAGTATGTAAATTTTAATATATTTTATATAGGACAAATAAAAAATTAATTGTGTTAAAATAAACAACTCTACATGTCTGAGAGTAGTGTACTTTCCAGAAATAAGTGTTTATTACATACAGGAAAAATATTACAGATGTAAGAGAGACCATAACAATGGTATGGTTACCAAATTACATAAGTGCAAAATTTCTTTTTTTCTATTTTTCATACTCTAATAAAACTGGTTTGAAAAATATTATTTGTAATCTTGTTTATACTTTTATCAGATATTTAAGTTATAATAAATCTTGTTGTGGTATCTTGTAATTTTTGTCCAATTGGGAGTTCATTTTCTTCTAAAATTTTAGAAATTTAGAGCCTGCATTTTCTGATAATATTTGTAGTCGTTCACGTACATATACCCTTAAAGCATGTATAAATAAAAAAACTTAAAATATCTATGAACATTTTAAATTAAATTTAAATATACTTTCAAAATTTCCTCATAATCTCGGAATTTACAAAACGTGATTTAACCCCCCCCCCATTTAAGCAACCACTTAATTAGTGAAACGTAATGATGATTACTTATTTGTATTATGTCTTTTATGATATTTGTTTTAATTATAGAGATCATAAGCGTTAAATTAATAACAGCGGAGCAAATAGCTACTCCATGCAGAATGTCAACTTTCTCATACTACAAGCCAAATAGCAATTCTGAGTAGTGTGGGCTACATGAGCAACTAACTACGCTCACACCATTCTGGTGGTGTGACGGAATGCAAACACACCTTCAATTACTTTGATGTATATTGCAAATGGCACTTGGTCGTAATGACTGCTTAAGCTATATCTCAGTCCTGCTGATGTTTCTCATCAAAACGTAACAGGGTCTGACACCGAAGACAGCGAAAGTTTATTTGTTTTATCTTATCATTTCCATTTCGCCTGCCATTCTTTTTCACTTGCTCGTTACGTCAAGTATACAGAGTAATTATATGATATTGAAATAAATCTATATACAGAGTGTCCTAGGAAGAAAGATCAGTATTCTAGGAGATCATAGTACTTATCATGACATTTTTTCTAAAGTTACTTTAGTTGGATGTGGAGTTCCGCAAGGCTCTGTCTTGGGGTCCTTATTGTTCCTAATAGCGATAAATGATCTCCCCAATAATGTTTCCAATGAATGTGTTTTGTTTGCTAACGATACGATATTGTTCAAAAAATGATTTTTTTTTGCTTACTGAATCTTTAAATAATGTCATGTTATGGTTCAAGGCGAATGGATTTAGTCTCAATATTAATAAAACACAGAAAATACTTTTTTCTTTAAATGAAACTATGAATGTTCAATTTCATACTCATGTTAAATTGCTTGGTTTGATTCTTGATGCAAAATTGAATTAGGATCGTCATATAGATTTACTTTGTAACAAATTATCTAGAGTCAGTTCTTTTAAGGCAATTGAAAACAACTTTGGTATTCAAATCTTTTCTTAGAATATCATATTACGCCTTTTTAATAGCTTATTGTTGTATGGGATTCGTATTTGTGGTAATAGCTCTGATGCAGCAAAATTATTTAACTTGAAAAAAAAAGTCTTACATATCAATACGGCTGCACCTTTTAATGTACATTTCAGACAGTTATTTAAAAAAGAGAAAATACTGACTATAGTAAATCTTTATATACAGAGTGTTTCCGGGCTAGTGTTATAAACATTCAGGGATGATGGGGAAGGGCATATGTATCAATTTGAGATAAGGAACCCTGGTCCGGAAATGACTGACTCGAAAGTTATAAGCAAAAATATATGTCTGGAAATGGAATTTTAATTTGACACCACGTACCTTCCTTCTCTTAACCTTTGGAACAGTGGTGGAAAGATGGTATGGGTCGAATTTCTCCTACGTGGGTACTTGGCCCGATACGATCTGTGAGCTTGTCTACTGTTTCCATTGGCTCATCCGTATTCGAAAATCATGTCTGCATATTCCGCTCTCGTGTACTCCTCCATTTCACTAGGACTGATCGACTGGACACTGCAACTTGTACACATACACTGCTGTCTGCAGACGTGTATACCAGGACCGACCATGTCCGTTACACATTACGCCATCTGCATTGCTTTAGTGTAATTTACTTTGCGGGCTGTATTATATATGCCGTTTTATTTGCCGACCGCTGGCCTATATCGAAAGGTAGAAATATTTGAATGTAGAACTTCTTTTCCTTTATAGTACGGTATCTTGAAATCAGTGCTCTTGATGTAGGTACGTTATAGATCGGTAGTCCCCAAAATCCTACCCGTGAGTAAGCCCCTGAAGTTACGGAACTGAATCCAAAGACGTCTTGTATTAGTATGATCCTTCACACTCGATACAGACTTGGCACCGCAATATCATTCACAGCCTGACCAACACAAACATCAGGAACTTTTAACTCATTAACTTCAGCAACAGCCCGTACTATATATCTACAACGGAAGCAACGGAGTACGTTCCCACACAAAAAGGTCTAACAGTCTTAGGTTAGGTGACCTAGCAGGCCAGGGTACTGGACCACCACGCCCAATCCATCTATCACGAAAAGCATTGTCAAGATATTGGAAGCCATTTCGCTGTTTGAGTAAGCGATTTGTAAACACGTGCCTTACGTTGTAGACTGAGTTGTAGCACAAAGTAAAGCCACCGGCGTGGCTCATTCGGTTAAGGCGCTTGCTTGCCGGTCTGAAGTTGCACTCGGGAGCAGGTTTGATCCCCGCTTGGGCTGATTATCTGATATTCCTAGGTTTTCCCCAACCGTAAGGTGAATGTTAGGTAATCTATGGCGAATCCTAGGCCTCATCTCGCCAAATACCATCTCGCTATCATCAATCTCATCGACGCTAAATAATCTCGTAGGTGATACAGCGTCGTTAAATAATAATAAAAAAGAGTAAGTATGTACATCTTACAGAAAGTAATTTTATTATCGGATTCTTCTCTTGACATTTGGCGCCCTACTGTTAAGAAACAGTGAGTTCCCGACATGTGGTTTACTTTAGGGGAGAGTCGGGTAGTATCGGACATCGGGTAATATCGGACAGTGAGTTTCTTTCATCTAACACGATGAAAGTACCTCATTGACATGGTTACGTTTCTGTGATGTCGCATAGAGAAACGTAACCATGTCATTCAGGTACTACCATATGGTGGTAGATGATAGAAACGCACTGTCCGATACTACCCGATGTCCGATACTACCCGACTCTCCCCTACTTCAGATTGACTCCTGTCTGTCAACAAAGTTGTCGGTTTAATTTAGATTCGCCCTGTATAATATGTTTTACACTTTAAATTCCGTCCGAAATATTATAATGAATGAATGAAAGGGGGAAATGAGAGCAGAATAGTACATTATGCAACAAGCCTATAATGGTAGTAATTAAGACGCGAGTATGTTTGTTTATTTTTTTTATTTTACTTGGTTATTTAACGACGCTGTATCAACTACGAGGTTATTTAGCGTCTATGCGATTGGTGATAGCGAGATGGTATTTGGCGAGATGAGGCTGAGGATTCGCCATAGATTACCTGACATTTGCCTTACGGTTGGGGAAAACCTCGGAAAAAACCCAACCAGGTAACCAGCCCAAGCGGGAATCGAACCCGCGCCCGAACGCAACTCCGGATCGGCAGGCAAACGCCCTAGCCGATAGAGCTACACCGGTGGCCTGTTTGTTTATGAAACGAGCGCAAGCGAGTTTCATAATTCTCATACGAGCGTCTTAATTACCATTATAGGCAAGTTTCATACGACTTTTTATGCTCGACCATATTTCTAACTTGAAATTATTCATAAGTATTCATGTTATGTTTATCTTAGTGAAGAGCGGAACTGACCTTCTAAATTGTGAGAAGTGCGCAGACGCGAAAGTATTGATTTTTTCCGAGGGACGACTGTCATTGACCTTGATATAATCTAGAGAATAACATGAACATTAATATTGATATGACCTGGAAATTGATTTAGAATTGAAAAACGAGATGACTAATTGAATTTACTTGAATATTATTTACAATTAACGCTAATTATTATAGTAACAGAACATAACCTTCTGCGACATATTGTATTTCCAGTCTCCGTGACGTTTCGCTAATTGTCTTTCGATTGCATATCCGAGAATAATCGATACTTGCGGTTTTATAATGGTACAATGGTGATTTCTCATTGGCTGAACAACTGAACTATAATGAATAGGTGTACTTTAATGAGGTGCATTAAAGGGCTACTACCAGGTGTATAATTATTAGAGTTCGGCATGGTCGAGCATAAACATTAAAAGGTACGCGAAAACAACTGAGTATGTGAGCTCATAGCCTGTTGGTCACTTGTCTCACTCCAAGCTTCGCTGTTCCGGCGAAGAAACTTCAGAGAATTTTGAAGGGGAAAGCCGAAAATGGACGTAACGTAACAGCTACCACATAAAAAGGGAAGAATGGATGGAAAAAATATTATAATCAAATTGTCATCCTTGTGAGCTGGAGGGGGGGGGGGAGCGGACCGGGCACAATTCTGGCAGCGAGGTCTTCTTGTTGTTTCAGCTGTCCGGCGCATTGCCTGCAGTAATTATCGTCATTCCATATTTATCTGTCCGCTCGTCCGCCGGCTGTTCCATTACAAGCCGTGACGTAACAACTGACAACTGTGTAATATATCGCAGCCAGCGGCACGTGACGTTTGTGATGTGTGGGTCACATCACTTGTACTTTCAGGGGAAAAGGCTTTATCAGCACCGAGTTCTAATTAATTGATTGGGGAGCGAGTGCACCGTGCATGCAGGTGCTGATGCAGACGAATTGATCGGAAGTAAGGAGAGGGGCGATACCGCATGCGACGGCTGCGGGACAGAGGCCGACCACGGTTATGAGGATTCAGTTTCCGATACCGTTTACAAAACCTGCATAGTTCAGAATTCAATATATCATTTTACTTTTCTATTGTACTAAATATACATAGGCCAAATAGAAATGATCGGGAGGAAATTCAAATACAAACTGCTGAGCCATTTATAACGGAACCCACACTTTCTGAAGTCGAAATTGCGATAGAAAATCTGAAAAAGTACAAGTCTCCAGGTATTAATAAACTAGTCGTACCCGTGCGCTCCGCTGCACTCGTTAGAAATAAATATAAAGTAATTACATAGTGTGTACATATAAAGTAATTCTTAGGAAAATATTTGGGCTAAGATAGATGAAGTTACAGGAGAATGGAGAAAGTTATACAACGCAGAGCTGCAAGCATTGTATAACTTACTTCAAGTGACATAATTAGGAACATAAAATTCAGACGTTTGAGATGGGCAGGACATGTAGCACGTATGGGCAAATGCAGAAATGCATATAGAGTGTTAGTTGGGAGGCCGGAGGGAAAAAGACCTTTGGGGAGGTCGAGACGTAGGTGGGAAGATAATATTAAAATGGATTTGAGGGAGGTGGGATATGATGATAGAGACTGGATTAATCTTGCTCAGGATAGGGACCAATGGCGGCTTATGTGAGGGCGGCAATGAACCTCCGGGTTCCTTAAATGCCAGTAAGTAAGTAAAAGTAAGTAAGTAAGTAAGTAAGTAAAAGTAAGTAAGTATGTAAGTAAGGAAGTATGTAAGTAAGTAAAAGTAAGTGAGTAAGTAAGTAAGTAAGTATTGTATGCTATTTCCTAGGGCAGGCCTGCAGAACTCGTAAGAAGGGGAAATATGACGTCAGCCTCACTCCACTTCTATTGGGGATTTCCGCGTAGAGTTATTTACCTTCTCTTGTCATCAAAGGTCCATCAGTGGTGGCATGTAATTTTCAAAAAGGATTGTAATAAATTCATTTTTTTATAATGCGTTATCTCGTTTCAAGTTTTACAATTATGCTAGATTTCCTGTCCGTAGTTTCTTTGAGATTTCTTTGCACCTAACCTGTTTTAGATTTTCGAAAACTTTCCTCCTATCATCACCTACGGAAACATAAATTTATAGCATTTAAGTAATGAACCTTGAAAGTCAGTATTAATTTCAATTCAAAATGAACACAACGAGTGGCGGCCTTAATTTTACAGTACATAAATAAATAATCAATATACAGTTCGTAATAATGAACTTACCCGAAAGTTTGTGCATTCCATAATTCTTAATATGGACTTTGTTGAAATGTAGTTTAATATTGAAATGACGAGTGGAAATAAATGGGATGGGACACAGTAAACAAGTAATTATTTCGTCTTCAACAACAAAATAATCATATTACTATTTCCTTTGGAAGTAGTATTCCTTCATGGGTTTAGATTTTGCCATGTTCCAGTTCTCTTTAAACTGCAGTACGCGTAGACTATTATTTGTTTGTTTATTTATTTACTATATATATATATATATATATATATATATATATATATATATGGCTGAAGTGCGTTACAATGATGAATGACAGCATTGACATTCGGTCATATAGCTATCACTTACTCATCAACGTACAATTGATTGATCGTCCTATTATTAGTAAAACCAGTTAAGACCAGTAATACAAGTTTTGTAAAAACAGGAATTAAAACTTCATTAGTGCACGAAAAATCATAATAAATTCTTCAAATAAAGTAATTGGTTTGTTACCTGCAAACAACATTTCGGACTTATTTCATTTTAGTAGAATACAGAGCACGGAAAGACATATCAGGGACTCTACTTAACTTATTTTACACAAAAAGTGGATTTAATCGGCTTTACTAGTAATAGGACGATACACGTAGGTAGACCTTCTTACATTATATGCACACATACATTTTAAAATTTATTTTACATGTTTTTTAATTTATTTATTTCCCTCATTCATTTTTCTCTTGCTTTCTAAAGGTATGTTCCTAAGGATTTTATTATCTGTTCATTTATATACCTCCCGCCGCGAATGAATGTTAATGCAGCCGAGCGTAACTACAGGGACATCATTTTATTTTTACTTCAATTTTTATTGTACCTGAGTTTTTGAATGTACTTTACTCCCACCCCTTCTACTAATGAAGTTCAACAGTCCTCCACACAGATCCAAGACTGCATATACAGTCATAGTAGCCTTACGGTCGTAGTAAACAGTACGTTCCAAAAATATGTTCGCGTTTTCCAGTGACGAAAGAGCTTTCAATATTGAATCATTTTCGCACAGGTACTGTCGTCCATTTGCCTATGTCGTATCCAGGTTTCCTCCATCAGCTTTTATTCGCCAGCTAGTGGCTGGGCTGTCTTAGCTCTTTTCTGAGAACATTAATTTCTGTTAGGAATTTGACGTCTACGTAATATTATACAACTGTTTAGAATAACTTAAATAAAAGGGCCTCGTTAAGTAATTAACTGTCACGTGATTTCCTCTCTTTCTACGACCCTACGACATAACCACTTGGACGGACAGTAGATAGTATGTCTGAGTAATTTTATCTTTTCGGATCGGGCAGAAGTGAAGACTGAATTTACAGTACGTAAGGTACTCTTTTACAGAGTAGGTACAGAATTATTTCAACATGAGTTACTAGTACGAAGGACGAAACTGGTAATTGGGATTAGGTACAGTAGTCTATAGTGCGTTAATATGCACATTAGAACTGAAGTCTGTATCGAAATGAACGGCCACCATTTTAAAAAATGTGTTTAAATATCCATATTATGATTATTTTTCAATTTAACTTCATTCTCTATATCGTACGCTAATGTGCTGTAGACAGTATAATATACACTGCATAATGAATACGTTCACATGGACAGCTCAGTTCGTGAGTAAAAACACTCATTGTTAATACTGTACTCTATTTTGATTAAACAAAAACCTAATGAAAATGTATATTATTATAATGTACCGAAGTACATATGATATTTCCATGCAGATATTCTGCGTCATCATGAAAGAGTAATGCAACGGAGAAAAATTCTTTCCGGCGCCGGGATTTGAACACGGGTTTTCAGCTCTACGTGCTGACAGTTTATCCCCTAAGCCACACCGGATTCCACCCCGGCGTCGGAACAATCGTCTCACTTTTAAGTTCCAACTCTTGGGTTCCCTCTAATGGCCGCCCTCTGCACTACGTCATAGATATCTATGAACCTAGGACCGAAGTCTACACATGTGCTGAGGTGCACTCGTAATGAGTGACTAGTTGGCCGGGATCCGACGGAATAAGCGCCGTCTTAAATCACGAAGTGATTTACGCATATCATATATATATTATTATAATGTACCGAAGTACATATGATATTTCCATGCAGATATTCTGCGTCATCATACGATGAAAGAGTAATGGAACGGAGAAAAATTCTTTCCGGCGCCGGGATTTGAACCCGGGTTTTCAGCTCTACGTGCTGACGCTTTATCCACTAAGCCACACCGGATTCCACACCGGCGTCGGAAGAATCGTCTCACTTTTAACTTCCAACTCTTGGGTTCCCTCTAGTGGCCGCCCTCTGCACTACGTCATAGCGCGATACGTCCTAGTTTACCTAAATGGATGAACTACTACTAGTAAAGTGATTTGTTTGTATATTACGCCAGTATCATCGAACTCCAGTCGTGGAAAGGGGGTAACAAACGGCGTTTATCCAACGGTATAGCCAGGTTAATATTAAAAATGTTAGTAAAAATAAAATGATGTCCCTGTAGAACGTCATGACCGCGCTGGTAGAAAAGGTGGGTGGGGTAAGAAAGGGGAGTATAGCAGTGCTCTCAGGAGTTACAGTTCTGCAGTCCTGTCCTAGGGTTTCAATATATGCAATATATGTCCAGGTTAATTTTAAAATAACAATGAATTACACATAACATAAACATAGCGATAATAGTGAATTTATTGTTGGCGAAGCCAAGTTCGTCCCGAAAATGCATTAAGTTTCAGATATCTCGTGGACATCACGCAGTAACTCCTGTACTCTGACCATATGTCAGCTGATTAATTGTCCTCCTGATGTTATGCATTTTCATTAAGAGCATGATGCGCAGCTATGATGTTGGTGAACATGTCAGGCATCGTCACTTCGTACAGCTGCTCTGATTACCTTCCTCTGCTGTCATAAGGACATAAAACATTATGCTGCAATGTTAGAGTCAGTTTACAAATCCAGCCTGCCTGGATAAACATTGTTGCATGAGAATTATAGCCAGTTCAGATCACCTCTTCATGAAAGCAGAAAGAAAATCAGCTGATAGAGGCAAAATTACTGGATCTAATGTGTATCTTCAGAAAATACTTAAACATAATGTCATATAAACATAACGCTTTTCAAGACAGTCATAACCCCCCTAACAACATATGGAATGAACATAATCTGGGAAAAACTTACAAGCAGAGACATGGCACAAATAGAAACAGTGAAAGCACGCTTCATGAAAAGAGTGCTAGGAGTTTGAAAAACGGCACCATCAAGAATGACGTATGCCCTAATGAGAGAGAGACCTTCTTCATCGAAGACATTAGAAGACAGCTACTGCTACCCAGCACCAGCGTATATGAGACTACGCTCCAAGGACTACAGGAGAAGAGAAAGACATCCGCAGCGAATTCTACACGACAGAGGCCATGTGTACGAGAGAGTGGACACGACCCAACTACGAGGTGAGGCACATCCTGACACGATACGCAATCCATGGTTTTCATCACAAGGTATGCAGCACGAAGAGTTTCCATGAGCCGAACCAAGAATGAGTGTGCGAATTGTGCAAAAACCCATGTGAACGATACCACGTCGAAAAGTGCGGTGAAAGACGTTTATCGCTTAATAAGTTTTGCTCAGATTAATTAACTCACCTTATGCACATTTGTGCGCATTTACTCTCATTCATAATGTCTTTTTCGAGAAACTGTCGCTTCGCTGATCACTTACACCTTATCGTATGACATCCATACTCCAATAACATATTTCGCTATTTTCTGAATCACTCTGTATATAAAATAATCAGCCAGCGGCGAGAGTCAAAGATGATAGAGTTCGGCTTGTCTTCCGAAATTACTCTTAGACTTAGGTTCGAATCCTCATTAAGCCAACTACTAATTTGGGCTTTTCCAACTGAAGAGACAATACTAGGTATTCTCATGGCAAATCCTCGGGCTCATATTACCAAAAACCATCTTTCTATCACCAATACTATCACGCTAGATAACCTTGTATTTGGTACAGCGTTGTTAAATAACCAGAAAAAAATAAAGAGAATCACACAGTAATATTCAGGTATTCAATTGAATTCAAATCAATTTATTACACATCTTGATTACACAACTTTTAACACTATATCACTTCGGAAAACGTAGTATTTGTCTTTCTTATGTTAAATTTTATATTAACTTGTTAACATGTTTCAGCCTGCTATTTACCATCATCAGAACTGGTTGTTGCTGGTCTTGGCGCCTGTTATTTTGTTTCCTGTTGGGGTGTCTTTGTGTAGTGTAATGTGGAGTCAAAGAGTGTGTGTGTTCTGAAACTCATTTGTGTATTGAGAATTTCATTTGGATGTGTTTTTGTATGTTTTTTTATTAAGGCATTAAAAATATAGTGATAGGCTTCGTCACAAATACTGAATGAAAAAAACATACATTTGAAAATATACAAACATATAATTGAAAACAGTAAAGTTTAATTAGAATGAAAACACAAAACATATTGAAAACTCTGAAAATTAAGGAAACACTTCACTCTTAATGTATTATTTCTAACTAAATGTAAATAACTTGATTTATTAAAAAACAATTTCATGTGAATTTATGTTAAGAAACTCATCTACAGAGTAGAAAGAATTAATTAAAAGCCAATTATAAAATCTAGTTTTGAAACTATTGGTAGGTAAATTTTAATACAGACTGGGAAGCTTATTATAAAATTTCATTCCGAAGACAGAAAAAATGTGTAACTAGTTTTATGTAATCTACAGTATGGAATATTAATTTGTTCACTATTTATAATTTCATGATCGTAGGCATAGAATTCATAAGTGTACTAGAAAACTAATTTACTACGCAGCTTTTTGAGATGGTATTTTGCGAATTGCAGCTCAGGATTGGCCACGGATTACCTTACATTCGTCTTACAGTTGGGAAAACCTCGGAAAATACCAAATCAAGTGATAAGCACAATTCACGCCCGACAGCAGCTTCGTACACCAGGCAAACACTACGTCTGTGGTCAAAGATCGATTTTAGACAATTCGAGAAGATGTAATTAATTGTATTTACTCCAGTTCCCGTGTGACATATCATCATCATCATCATCATCATCCAATACGTGTGTACTACAGACGCACTGTTTTTGGTGAACCTTGAACCAAATGGTACCTTCTAATTTCCATGTATGTTATCATTACGACATTCAGCATTATCTAAGTTGTTTTCAATTATACCCCTATGCTCTCTGATCATGTCATATCCCACTGAAAACGAAAACTTATATTAGATCTGCCCTTATATATTGTACTGTAATGTTCTATTTGTCGGCCATTTTGTAAGACCATAAATTAGTGAAATGAGACATAGTATGAAATAATAGTAATATGCATTACAAGAGCGGTATGTTGAAGTTTTCATGTTCGAGGAAAAGTTTGAAAAAGCGAAACGTAGTTGACATTATTTTGTGCGAAGATCGTTTATTACATACCTGAAAGAGGAATTTCTAATTAGTTGCAATGAAATCTCCATCTTGGTTTCTGTTCAATGACGGCAAATTTGCAAAACAAAAATATCTATCTTCAACATTGTTGCTTTAAAATGTCTTCTGTGTTTACTATACTCCAGCAGGCCGTGATATACGTCTGTCTATTTTTTCCCCCAGTCTATAAATGGGAACTTAAAACAAACGGCTTCCTTAATGTTACATGCATCACGAATGCAGTAACTTTAGTGGAGTTGTAGAGTTTACTTAATTTTTGCAAATATTTAGAAACAATAATTAACAGTGCAATTTAGGTGAAATTGCAGTGGTAAGTTTCGAATTTATAATTATTAGGCTACTATATTGAACGTCTCTGAAAATAATATATTAAAAGCCTAAAGCACTAAAATCAATGTCACTTAAGCGGTAAGGAGAGGGAAATTGTTATGTGTGTTAGGTTGGGAATATTGAATGTGGAATTTTAGACTTTCCGCGGATTGGTTTTGTGCGGAAACCAAGCAAATACGCACGATCTCGCACAAAATTGTTTCAGTCACATTCGGATAATCGGATGATAGACAACGGTGTAGACACGCGTATTAAACATTTTCTGAAAGAATTAGCACAATCGGTTGGAGTACATGTCACGACCTAACTAACTAACTAACTAACTAACTAACTAACTAACTAACTAACTAACTAACTAACTAACTAAGTAACTAACTAACTAACTAACTAACTAACTAACTGACTCTTAAATTGGCCAAAATTCATTTCTCAAACTAGTTTATTAAACCGGGTCGGATTGTAAAGAAAACAACTATTAATTGATAAATAAATTAAAAAAGAAATCACAAACACCACAGATTGCATTAAAATTACAATTCAAAATGAAATATAACTCGCAAGCAAGTAGCAAAATTTGTACCTTCGCCGTGTACCTAAAGCTGTTCAAGGGCAAAACCGGATCGTGTTTGCAATCCGAAGCCTCAGAAAGCAAGATGGGCGCTTTCGGTCTGTAGAGAAACAAAAAACGACCGCTTGCCGCAAAGCTGAACCGTCACAGACATGCGCAGTTCATCCTGGCGGGGATACGGAGGCTGGGATCTTGTTCTTGTGCATTGTCCCGCGACAGAGAATTGCAAACACGTGGGCCGCAATTCGCTGCTGTTTAAACACCGCACACAATTACAAATGTATTTCAAGTAGTCGTCAGTTTTGCTCCGTTTTAAGCCATAACATTGTTTAAGCATTCGGGTGATTGTTATACATAGGGATAAAACGAAAATTGGGAAGTTACATCCTTAATTTCACGAAGTAGCTATTGTCGAAAAGTACGAAGGGAGTAACGAGCTAGGATAACTAATCACTATATAACGAAGACAAGGTACTGTCATCCTCTGAGGAGTTTAGTGCTGAGAGGAATGCGGTTCCGACTAGTCTAGCGCGGTACTGGAGTGGGAGGTGACAGTGACAGCGGCAGTCTGGAAGGAAGTACAATCATACTGAAAATATTCGCCAATTTACGAGAGCAGAATGCGTTTTAGTTTTCTAACGTATTTTTGGCGAGATAGAGATACAACCATTCGTACTTACGTGTTCAGAGAAGGAAAGTACTGTAGAAAATTGTATTTATTTATTATTTATTTATTTATTACTTATTTATTATTTATTTTGGTGAAGTTAAGGTCATCACACCACCAGAAATACAAATACAATAGAGTAAATAAAAAGAAAAATCATAATATAAGTACAATAATATAAATGAAAAGAAGAATCATACTATAAAATTTAGTGATTAGTAGCATTGAATTAAATTTGTAAAGTAATCAATTTAAATATACTATACTGCTGAACACACTTGAGAAGTATAACTACTTGATTTCGTATTTTAAGATATCACCAACAAATGATTTTCGCATGACATTATAGGAACCTGTTTTTCACGATACCAATCACAAATATTCTAAAATTCCAATAGAATAAAACCAAAAATTTTCCACAGCATGTTTCCTTAAAAATGACTTGTAACGGTGAAATATTTAATGCGTAATTCATATAATATTAACATAGCTAACATCAGGGAGAAGACTGAAGACTGCATATTTTTGGACGATTAATACTTCCCACTCCGCTCGACTCGGCTTGGCTGTAGCAACAAAAGAATCTACCTGCAACCCCCCCCCCCCCACCGATGGCAAGGATACCACAGGTCCCAGCGCTAAACTCGTCGGAGGAAGACAGTAGATAAGGAAGTGCAAGCAACAAACGAAAGGAATCAGCAAACGGTGGACTGATATAAGAATCACAGCTAATAACTAGAGGACGGATCTCTGTGCGGTTAGAAAAACGAAACAGGTTAGACGCGACTCGAGCAGTAGCAACACAGTCCATGCTATTCTGGACTAAGAGGGATGAAGTTAAAGGAGAATGGAGAAAGTTACACAACGCACAACTGCACACATTGTATTCTTCACCTGACATAATTAGAAAAATTAAATCCAGACGTTTGAAACGCGCATGGCATGTCGTACTTACGGGTGAATACATATGGAGTGTTAGTTGGAAGAACTGGGAGGAAAAGACCTTTGGGGAGGCCAAGGCTTAGAGTTTTTTTTAGTTGGTTATTTAACGACTCTGTATCAACTACTAGGTTATTTGGCGTCGATGAGATTGGTGATAGCGAGATGATATTTGGCGAGATGAGGCCGAGGATTCGCCATAGATTACCTTGCATTCACATTACGGTTGGGGAAAACCTCGGAAAAAACCCAACCAGGTAATCAGCCCGAGCGGGGATCGAACCAGCGCCCGAACGCAACTTCAGACCGGCAGGCAAGCCCCTTAACCGACTGAGCTACGCCGGTGGCTGCCAAGGCTTAGATGAGAGGATAATATAAAATCGATTTGAAGTAGGTGGGATATGATGGTAGGGACTGGATTAATCTTACTCATGATAGAAATGATGGCCGGCTTATGTGAGGTCGGCAATGAACCTCCAAGTTCCTAAAAAGTCATTTGTAAGTAAGTAATATTGAGGGACACAGAAGAACCACGAGGATTTCCTCATCCTTAATCTTGTCCGCCATGAGTATTTTCTCAGACAATGCAGGGAGTCGAACCTGGGATGATACACCTGTATTCTAGCACTGAGATATCGAAAGTTCGTGCATGATATGTTCTCGTGAATTTTACTTTGTGAAGTTTTAAATATCTCACAACTGTAAGAAAGTTGAAATTGTAGGTGATGAAGAAGGTTGTTGTTGTTCAGTCAACTGTCCGAAGACAGGTCTGAACCTCACAAGTGATACCAAGAAGGCACCACTTAAGAGGCAATTAGGCCAGGAGATAATGGGATAGGGTGGCCAGTTCCTTTCCTCCTCCATTGCATACATCGCCACTAGCTACATAGTACCTACACTAGTCAGACTTCAGATGCATAGAAACAATTGGTCTTCCTCTGACACATATAGTCAAGCGAGATGTATTGCCTGATAATATGATGCAGAATTTCTAAAAACACTTTGGAATTCCATGAAATTTTCAATCAACATTTGTATGCTATAGCTTTATCGTTACCTAAACGATTCTGAAAAGCCTCCAAAGGATGACACTGGTATAGATTTCGGCTTACTCCAACTATATTATTTTTACAATACGGCTTTATACGGAATCAATCTGTAGAACGAAGTCTGGCTTCATATACGGGTATAAATATTGTATGGCTCCATTAGCTTAATAAATTTATTAATGTAATGTAATTACATTTTTGTGTATGATGCAAACATTTTTTTATGTTACAGTAGTAGCATAATTCTATTAAACCTAATGCATGTAATATGGAATTACACTTTTTAATGGAAACTGAGGTTTAAAAGTGCGTTATGTAATGAATTACCGGTAAGGTTTTTATCATAAAATATAAAATATTATTTGCTTATTACAACGGACATGCTGTAATAATGTAACAGGAAAAAACAAATGTCAGGTTTTCTGATATACAAGGTGAGCCAATGAAGCGAGCGATTTTCAGATTCGTGTCTTTTCGGCTGTTGTCGGGTATTTTAATTGTTACATGCAACAATATATTCTTCATTCGATAGTATTTGTTTATAATGGATCTTTGGACGGGTGAACAACGTGCTTTTGCTTTTAAGGCATATTATAAAAATAATGATAGTTTCATTGCTGCACAATGGCTATTTTGACGTCATTACAATATCCATCGCAATGATCCGATACCGTCAGACTATGAAATAAAATTCTGGATTCAGAACTTCGAAGTAACTGCACAGTCTACTATATACAGTCACGAAGCTTAAGTTTTGAGGGTGCTAGAAACAATAGACTGTGACGGTACTACAGGGACATCATTT
The DNA here is from genome assembly GCF_040183065.1 of Periplaneta americana. Taxonomy (NCBI): domain Eukaryota; kingdom Metazoa; phylum Arthropoda; class Insecta; order Blattodea; family Blattidae; genus Periplaneta; species Periplaneta americana. The sequence goes on along the minus strand of NC_091119.1, from coordinate 185,545,122 downwards.
TATTTTTACTTCAATTTTTATTGTACCTGCGTTTTCTATATGTACTTGACTCCCACCCCTTTCACTAATGTCCTTGCTAACGTCAGTCACACAAACTTACGGCCGCTGTTGCTAGCAGAGAAATAAACAGTACAGAGCTTATATTATTGAAGTTTATTTTCACACAAGTATGGTGTGTAGCATAACTGAATTTATCTATGTGGACTGAGCACAAGTGAAGATTAGAGTTACAGAAAGTACGGTACCCTATAATATGGTGCGGTACTTAACAGCATTATTTAAACAAGAGTTTTGTTTTACTGTTTGTAGGTATGAAGAACGATAATGGAAACTGGAATTACAAAATAACCGAATGTGAACAACAGTTTTTCTTTTCTTTTTTCTTTTTTCTTCACAATTTCCTGATTATATCATTACGGAATATATTCGTAGAAATGTCATCATTAATCTGGTAGATAAATTTAGAGCAACAGAGTGTACAGAAAGGAACAACAGTGTAAGATGGCCAACAAAGGTGACAGAAGATGCTGTAGAAGATGCTAGAGAAAGGATGCAACGAGGTCGTAATAAGTCGGCCAAGAAGTTAGCTGTAGAAATTGGGGTTTCTTACGGAAGTGCTCACAAAATTCTCAGGAATAAATTAGGTTAGTAATATGCTGAATATAGTAGACATTACATAATGTATATAACCGCCTGAAGACTTGAGTTTGTGAAAAAAAATTGTTACTATTCTACTGTTTTTTGATAAAATACTGTAAAGTAATGACCAAACTGAAAATCATAATAATTACTATATTTCGCTGTAACATAAATGAATACACTACTTTTCTCTCCTCCTATAGCTAGTAAAATGATTTGTTTACATATTGCACTAGTAACTCCAAACTCCTGTAATGGAAGGGGGGTAACAGTGTTTCCGAGTATAGCCAGGTTAATGTTAAAAATGTTAGTAAAAATAAAGTGATGTCCCTGTATTTTGCATTGCCTGTAATGAGGCGATATTAGCGATCCTAGTGGCGAGCAACTATCTGATGTTTGCATATTTACTACGTATTGAGCTTCGCGAATGTATATACTAGACTGTGGTAACCGGTTGTGTGTTGAAGAAGTAGTCACCAGGTAAGGAAAGATCTGTACGTACGTACCCTAGAAAACCTCAACGCCGTAAGAGCGTTCTGCCCGTCGTCATGTAATTTCACTTAGTTCATCAAACACCAGGATACGAAATCTTCAAAAGGACTTACACATGCATTCATACAAAATTCAAGTAGTGCGGACATTAAAAGATGCTGATAAAGTAAACCAACAATTCTTGTATCTAAATGTTAACGAAGACATTGTTCACAACATGCTGATGACCAGAGACCGGAAGTTTAGGCATTATGAATCATGAAAATAGGCAGGCAAAAAGGCATTATAAACAACTAAAACTCGCAATAAAAGGCAATTACAAAAACCTTGCACTAGACCCACAACCTTGCACTTTCCACAAAGGGATTTCGGCAGCAAGAAAAGTTTTACATAAGTCGAATGCAAATTGAGATTTTCGACTCGATGTTGCAATTACTGTTGGAAGCAAAGAAAGCCCTGGAAAGTGCATTTTTGTATTTGGTTGTACTGATATGTTGCGATATGAAATATTTAGCTATAGTCGCGACGCTGTTATTCCCGGCGTGACTCCTCCTCTTTGCTTATGTCTTAGGAAGTCACGGCTCTATAAAGCCTAGGTAGGTAGTACCGTTCGCCATTTTTGTTCTTTCGTTGCCGAGCTACCATACGAGGAATCTATTTACCACATCGTTAAATATTATCATGTCGCAGCTCCTATGATAATATATTATATATTAAGTATTTATCCAGCCTTAGGAAATGCTTAACATCTTCATCAGCGAATCACAAGACGCACACGTTTAAATGTAGCCGACCTGCAACGTGATTGGCTGCGTGATTAGAGCGACGGGACTATAGCTACAACAACGTCGCAATGAAAACTGAAAGAAAAATAACGTTAGACCGGCACTCATTGTTGCCTTGTAAAATAAATACAATCGATAATTAAAACGCTTACTGTTATACATTTTTGCACGGCAGCACTGATTGTTGCAAAGAGAATATGAACTGACTGAAAGACAATAATATACATTCGGTGAAGTCACTTTCACTGTAGCGGTTATAGAAATAAATTAAAATATACCTGTAGGCAATTTTTAATAATAAATTAATAAATAGTAGATATAATCAAATAAAGGCAAACAAGCATTTATTTTGTAAATTAGGCATTTATATTAAAAAAAAAAAAGCAGAAAAGGGCAACATAAAACTGTGACGTTTCAATCACAAAGGTATAATTCGTACAGATTTACTTTCAAAATGAAGATAGATTTAACACATTTAAAAAGGCATTCTGCCAAAGTTCCGGTCTCTGCTGATGTCTGATGAAGCTCATTTTCATCTCTCTGGATACGTCAATAAACAAAACTTTCGATACTGGTCACCAGCTAACTCTTATGAAATGCATGAGGAACCAGTACATAGTGTCAAAGCCACAGTTTGGTGTGCAATAGCGTCATTTGGAATTATCGCTAGGAACGTGATAAAAACAAACAAATGCTAGGGAGGTGCTAAAAATTGTAGGATAAGCAGCCATGATTGGTTGAAACACGTCGTTCTGTACCGTTTTATTGGTCAAAAGCACTGTGACGCAGTGAAAATGTAGTAATCAATAGTAATCTGTAATGACTCCAAACAGTAGAATGTGTTTGTTCACAGTGCTTTTAACTAATCCAACCAGTAGGATTTTTTATTCTTTGCTATTTTCAGCTATCTCAACCTGTAGGATAAGTTTTTTTCGTTGCTATTTGTTACTACCCCAATGAGTAGAATCTGTTATCTTTTTATGCTCGACCATGCGGAAATGTAGTAATTATACATCTGGTAGCAGTCCTTTAATGCATGTCATTAAAGTAGACCTATTCATTAAAGTTCAGGTTTTCGATTATTCTCGGATATGCAATCGAAAGACAACGAGGGAAACGTCACGGAGGCTGGAAATCCAATACTGTCGCAGAAAGTTATGTTCTGTTACTATAATAATTGGCGTTAATTGTAAATAATATTCAAATAAATTCAATTTGTCATCTCGTTTTTCAATGTCTAAATCAATTTCAAGGTTATATCAAGATTAATGTTTATTTTATTCTCTAGATTATACCAAGGTCAATGACATTTTTGTTCCTCGGAAAAAATCAATACTTTCGCGTTTGCGCACATCTCACAATTTACGAGATTGTACAAGGTCAGTTCCGCTCCCCAGTCAGATAAGAATAACATGAATACTTACGAATAATTTCAAGTTAGAAATATGGTCGAGCATAAAAAGTCGTATGAAACTTGCCTATAATGGTAATTAAGACGCTCGTATGAAAATTATGAAACTCGTTTTTGCGCTCGTTTCATAAACAAACATACTCGCGTCTTAATTACTATCATTATAGGCTCGTTGCATAATGTACTATTAATAGACATTTTTATTCATTCCAAGTTGAAGGATATCAGTTTCCACCGCCATCCAAAACAACGATCCAGTAGGATACCTTTTTCATTTCATTTTGATTTTACATTGTTGAAAGAAGATAAATTCAACCTTGAAAATGTTGTGAACTTTTTAGTTGATATTTTCACAACAATAAAATATCCTTACTCTATTCGTTGTATAATAATTTTATTATTAACACTATTTTTGGTTCATTATCGTAGTGATTTTCTAGAGAATTTCGTCTTGCTGTTGATGTTGCTTCACTTATCCCAGCCTTCTAAATGTCTCGGTTCTGGCATGACTCTAGATGTTCCCTCATGATAAACTCAATCCCACGAGAGATTTCTCTCGTGGACTGGCTTCTAAATGAAGCCGGATCCATTTCAAGATAATCGCTCAAGCGTTTGGACACAGTATCAATACCGTCCATTATTACATAAAACCCACAGCTAAATCCTTCACAATCTGTATCCGAAGAAAAGAGTTTAAACTTAACGAGTTTTTTCTGCCTGAATTTCATATCCCCTAGTTATACTATGGCTATGTCCTATATATGAATGTTTATCAATAAACGATTTTTTTCGACTAAAGGCTAGTTCACAATAAACCGGGAATGGAAACGATAACGAGAACAAGAACGGAAATATTGTTAAAATAAATGTATTTAAATGTGAGTATTCACAATAGTTAATTCTGAATGGTCACGTTTAAATACATTTATGCTCGACCATGCCGAAATGTAGTAATTATACACCTGGTAGCATTCCTTTAATGCATGTCATTAAAGTACACATATTCATTAAAGTCCGGGTTTTCGATTATTCTCGGATATGCAATCGAAAGACAACGAGGGAAACGTCACGGATGCTGGAAATACAATACTGTCGCAGAAGGTTATGTTCTGTTACTATAATAATTAGCGTTAATTGTAAATAATATTCAAATAAATTGAATTTGTCATCTCGTTTTTCAATTCTAAATCAATTTCCAGGTTATATCAAAATTAGTTCATGTTACATTACATCAAGGTCAATGACATTATTGTTCCTCGCAAAAAATCAATACTTTCGCGTCTGCGCACATCTCAAAATTTACGAGCTATGAACAAGGTCACTTCCGATCTTCTGTCAGATACAAATAAAATGAATACTTCTGAATAATTTCAAGTTAGAAATATGGTTGAGGATAAAAAGTCGTATGAAACTTGCCTATAATGGTATGCGCTCGTTTCATAAACAAACATACTCGCGTCTTAATTACTTTCATTATAGGCTCGTTGCATAATGCACTATTATTTTAACGATATTTCCGTTCTCGTCTCGTAGTCGTTTCCGTTCCCGTTTATTGTGAACCAGTCTTAATACTTTTATTAGGTTGTTATCAAAGCATATCATACTGGTGTATAGATCGGTCTCAATACTAGCAAAAATAAATTATTGTGTATTTGTGATATGCAAAATATGATTGTGGTTTTCAGTTCTGCTAACTATTGATATTTTATATTTTCCACTTGTTAATGTTGTGTTCTATTATTGAAGTCTAAATCTACAAAATGACAGAAGAATAACTGACTATAGGCACTGAACATTAAGTTCATTAGTGATCAATTTTCTGTCCATTAATTATTTTTAGTCTGTATTAATGATTAACTCAATCATAAAATATTTATTCCAGGTAATCATATTTTCAAATGATACACGATAATTATCTCCAGTAACCATTTCTAATTCATTTAGGTCTTTCACTACAAACCCAGCATTCTGCAATCTTTCCTATTTACCGCCTTCCTCTTTGTTTCCGTATACGATCCACATATCTTAATATCGTCTATCATCTTCTTTTGCCCCGAACTTTTCTCCCTTTCACCATTCCTTCCAGTGCATCCTTGAGTACGCAGTTTCCTCTCAGCCAGTGATTCAACCAATTCCTTTTTCTCTTCGTGATCAGTTTCAACATTTGAATAATTTCAAGGAAATATTGTTCCGGGGCCGGGTTTCGATCCCGGGATCCTTCACTTAGCGCGCGAACGCTCTACCGACTGAGCTACCCCAGGAACTATACACGACACCGTCACAATTTTTCCTTTATATCCACACAACTCAAATGAGCTGACAAGACGCCAGAACTCAACTATGAGTACACACAAATGCTGTGTGACTTAAATTATGGCTTTCTGCTAACGTACCTCCAGTAACGAATGTATTACGCAAATCTAGCTTTCAGGTAGTGACGGTGTCGTGTATAGTTCCTGGGTTAGCTCAGTCGGTAGAGCGTTCGCGCGCTAAGCGAAGGGTCCCGGGATCGATACCCGGTCCGGAACAATTTTTCCTTGAAATTATTCAAACCTGCTTTACAGGGAGCTACTACCTGAAAGCTAGATTTGCGTAGTTTCAACATTGTTCTTTCTTCATCCACTCTTTTTAGCACAGCTTCGTTTATTATTCTGTATGTCTATTTCACACGCTGTGTTCTTCTTCACATTCACATTTCAAATGCTTCTAGTCGCTTCTCTTCACTTCGTCGTAATGTCCATGTTTCTGCCTCACACAATGCCACACTCCACACAAAGTACTTCACTAGTTTCTTCCTAGTTCTTTTTCCAGAGATCCGCAGAAGTTACCCCTTTTTCTACTAAAAGCTTCCCTTATCATTGCTATCATTCTTTTGTCTTCCTGGCAGCAGCTCATGTTACTGCATATACAGAAGTACACCCTAAGTATTTGGAGCTGTCCACTTGCTCTAGTGCCCCATTCCGAATTCGCACGTTTATTTTATTTTTATATATACAGCGTCCTGCAGTTGCTTCTGATGGATTCCAGCATGGCTTTCTAAAGGATATAGCTTGAACAAAGCAATTTATTGGCGTGTTATTGTTTTTTTAATGACACATTTAAAGTAATCCCGACAGTATATTACGACCTGTTGCCATTTTCATCCTCACATTTTTATCATCATTTCTGAAACGCTCTACCTATGTGTAATATGTAGGCCTATGTGTGTAACAAAGAATGAGATTGAGAGCGAGAGAGATTGTACAAAAAATTTGACCGAATTTGTATAGAAAATAACATCCATAAATGCTATCTATTTACTTCTATAATTTATTACTATTAAAATAGAATTCGTTACGTCTATATTTATTTATTTATATAAATAAATAATATAAATAATATAACATAATATAATATAATATAATATAATATAATATAATATAATATTAAGGTGCTTAGGAAAATATTTGGGGCTAAGAGGGATGAAGTTACAGGAGAATGGAGAAAGTTACACGACACAGAAATGCACGCATTGTATTCTTCACTTGACATAATTAGGAACATTAAATCCAGACGTTTGAGATGGGCAGGGCATGTAGCACGTATGGGCGAATCCAGAAATGCATATAAAGTGTTAGTTGGGAGGCCGGAGGGGAAAAAGACCTTTAGGGAGGCCGAGACGTAGAGGGGAAGATAATACTAAAATCGATTTGAGGGAGGTGGGATATGATGATAGAGACTGGATTAATCTTGCTCAGGATAGGGACCAATGGCGGGCTTATGTGAGGGCGGCAATGAACCTTCGGGTTCCTTAAAAGCCATTTGTAAGTAAGTAAAAGCCAGTGAGTAAGTAAGTATAATATAATATAATATAATATAATGAATAGAAATATAATATAATATAATATAATATAATATAATATAATATAATATAATATAATATAATATAATATAAATATAATATAATGAATAGAAATATAATATAATATAATGAATAGAAATATAATATAATATAATATAATATAATATAATATAATATAATATAATACAATATAATATAATATATATAATATAATATAATATAATATAATATAATATAATATAATGAATAGAAATATAATATAATATAATATAATATAATATAATATAATGAATAGAAATATAATATAATACAATATAATATAATATAATATAATATAATATAATATAATATAATATAATATAATATAATATAATATAATATAATGAATAGAAATATAATAAATAACTAGACTTGTGTCTTCATAATTATCTGGAGTTTGATCACTAGTCACATTTAGTTCATGTATAAATATTTCTTAAGTGACGAGACAATTTATTTATTTATTTATTTATTCTGATGTAGTTAAAGCCATCAGGCCTTCTCTTCCACACCACTAGAAATACAAATACAATAATAGAAATAAAAAGAAAAATAACACTATAAACAAAGTAAAGCCACACAAAAATATACACAGGTTCAATCACAGAAAGTTCAAATGAATGATTAAGTATCATAATTAATTATATCCTAACTAATTAATTAACATAGACAAGAAACTTGCAATTTTAATCTAGAGTAAAAAACACAAATCAAAACTTCTAGCAATACCTAAAAAGCATTAAATAAGACAAAATTTTCCAATTTAATTTTGAATTTTGATAAAGTCTGGCAGTTCTTGACGTCATTAGGTAACGAATTCCAGAGACGAGGTATTTCTACAGTGTAGGAGGATGAGTATAAAGATTTTCTGTGTTGAGGGATAGGAAGAAGTGCTTGATGCCGGTTTCGAATAGTTGTAAGAAACTGAAAGCGCGATAGCAGATAATTCGGAGTAGAAGTATGCATGATTCTAAATAAAAGAGACAGTGAATGTGTTGTTCTTCGCTCCTTCAGACACACTCATGAAAGTAACTGGAGGGAAGGTGTTATATGATCAAATTTACGAGTATTGCAGATGAATCGTATGCACACATTATGAACACGTTGTAGTCTCTCAGCTAAGAGTGAACTTACATTAGTTAGCAAGGAATCGCAATATCAAAATGGGGCATTACAAGCGTCTGAATAAGATTCTTTTTTAGACTAAGAGGTAGAAATTCTTTCATATGAAAGACGATCGCTGCGAGGATAAAATTGAGTCGAGGTGTAATAAAATTGGCATGTATGTACTCGTACAGTCTAATCCTTTCCCTCAGATGCTTTGTGGTTGACAATCCTAGCACATAGGCTGCGTGTCGTGTGTACAATTTAGGCCCTGTAGTGTGAAGCCGTCATCTGGTTAATGTACGACTGGATCATACGGGTGAATTCATGAACAGAATTGACATTCCGTCTTTAGAACCTCCGGCACACAAACCCTCGTGTGACGAACATTAATTACACATGAAATGCGTTGCAGATAAGCACTAGGCAGACAGACTTCCTTATCAGGCTATAAAACGTAGGCTAAATAACAGAGGTTCTTTGGTATTTATTTTAAAGGCCACGTAACATTCTCGTAATTTGACTAGGGCCAGGGATGAGCCTTTAATATTGAAATGCATGACAAAAAATCATTTTTCTCGTTTAGATTAATTACAATAGTCTATTGATAATATTTTCCGAGGTTCTCGACATTTATTAACATTAATTTATATTACTGATAACTTTGTTACCAAATATTTCACATCTGTTTTGTATTTAATTGAATGCAGAGCGACTTAAGGGGTCAGGTACAGCTTATAGCAGTAACATTTTTGGAAATATTCAACATTTTCTTCCTCCATTACCGTATCTTGTACAATAATGAAAATTGGCATATGTAGAACAATGTCCTTCTGCTATATGAAAATAGTACATTATGCAACGAGCCTATAATGATAGTAATTAAGACGCAAGTATGTTTGTTTATGAAACGAGCGCAAGCTCGTTTCATAATTTTCATACGAGCGCCTTAATTACCATTATTGACGAGTTTCATACGACTTTTTACGCTCGACCATATTTCTAACTTGAAATTATTCAGAATTATTCATTTTATTTCTATCTAACTGAAGAGCGTAACTGACCTTGTGCAATACCTCGTTAATTGTGAGATGTGCACAGACGCCAAAAATATTGATTTTTTCCTAGGAACAGATCTCCACATTGACCTTGATAACCTATAACCTACAGAGTAAACTAAATATTAACTTGATATAACCTTGAAATTAAATTAGACATTGAAAAACGAGATGACAAATTGAATTTATTTGAATATTATTTACAATTAACGCCAATTATTATAGTAACAGAACATAACCTTCTGCGACAGTATTGGATTTCCAGCCTCCGTGACGTTTCCCTCCTTGTCTTTCGATTGCACATCCCGAGAATAATCGAAAACCTGAACTTTAATGAATAGGTGTACTTTAATGATATGCATTAAAGGACTGCTACCAGGTGTATAATTACTACATTTCGGCATGGTCGAGCATGAAAATATTTTTAAGATTAAAAAAAAATATATATATATTTTTTTTCAAAATTCAAAATGGTGGCAGTTCACTGTGCAGTGATGAAGTGTTTCCCTCATAACTCATAAACTTGTTAACTTTTCCATGTTCTCTCCCTTTTATTTTATTGCTGAAACTCATGTTTACAATATCATGCTCTTTCAACTACATTCCTTAATAAATAATATTTTTTTTTTATTTTGTGTTAGAAGGAAATACTGATATTTGATCATTTTTTAAATGAATTTATTTTTTATCAGACAATCTATCAAAGGTAGAGAAGTGATTGTGCATCATATTGTAGATATGACATGCATAAATACACACAAAAAATTTCATGAACGAATGTTGAATAGGTTTTGAGTTGTGTGGGAAACGCTTCATCACTGCACAGTGAACTGAATTTTGAAAAAAGAAAATGTAAATAATTTTTTTAAATCGTAAACATATTTTTTTTTTCATATAGAAGAAGGACAGTGTTTGACACATACTAATTTTCATTAGTGTACAAGATATAATAATAGAGGGAAAAAATGTTTAATATTTACAAAATTTTACTGCTATAAGCTATACCTAACTCCTTAATGAGAGGAACAAATACTATGATCATTGATTATTTTATGACGCTTTATCAACTACTGTGATTATCTAGCGTCCGAGTGAAATTAAGATGATAATGCGGGCGAAATGAATCCAGGAGCCAGCGCCGGAAATTACCCAGCATTTGCTCTTGATGGGTTGAGTGAAAACCCCGGAAAAACCTCAACCATGTAGCTTGTCCGAACCAGGATTTGAACCGGTCCTGCTATGTTCAACTGAAGTTGATTCCTTTTAAAATTTGTAGATTACCAGATCAGAATATGAACACGAACACTCTAGAAGTGTGTAGTGGAAGTAAAATTTGCCGCCTCAGGGAAAGTGTCCGCAGGGAATTTTCGAAAGGACAACAGATTTGGTATTTTCTCTTTTAATGTTGGCCGTAATACAGATAAGCATCTCACTTTACAGTTAAGGCTCATTCACAATGAAAATTAAACATAACGTAAGCGTTAACTTAAGAATGTATACGTTACGGTAAAATCAAGAAGTCATACCATCATTCACGATGGAAACATAAACATAACAGCAACCATACTTGGTAACTATGGAAACATAACAACTACGTCATTTCCTCATATTCTGTCGTATACTTCAGCGCTCCACGATTGTGTTCTGTTTGCAAATCACGTAAGCATAAGCATGAAAGTTTGGAGTTTGTAAGCTTTGATGTTAACGTCTTACGGTAATGTTTATGTCAATGGTTATGTGAATCATTGTGAATGATCTCATTTGGTAGCCTGGGCGCAAACTTCTGTGTTTATGTTACGATTATGTTTAATTTTCATTGTGAATGGGCCTTTACAGTCAGCCATATGTAATCTTATTCCTAACTGATCAGTTAGTCAAACGCCATTTCTCTTTGAATTACTGTCCCGGTTTTTGTTCTACCCATATTATACTTCATCAGCCGCTGTTCAACGAAATTTGTGAAAAGTGACGGAGAATATAAATGAAAACATATCAATAATTATCGCGGTGATCAACGTTGATTCTAAGATTGCAGTCCGGCACTGTACATTGAATACTGTGGTAAGGGGAAGCGTACCCACCCCTTTCATTCCTTCCATTTGAATACTGAGCTTGTTGCGTTCTGCTGATGTATTCGGAAAGTAAGTTTTCCCGATGTATGCTCTAGTTTTTTTACCGTCATATTAATCTCGTCGTAACTTTTTATATATTAAATTTATACAGTATTAAGAAATGCAAGAAATTCTACAATAAAAATTTGCAAACATATAACCTGAGAAGATTTATCACAGTTTAGAGCTCCATAGTATAACTTATTCGCTCACACAATGAGGCATGGGCCTGTCCTCGGAAGAATTTTATTAGAAATTGAAGATCAAAGAGTCGATATGAAAATTAATATTTTCTTTCCACATGACTTTCAAGAAATTGTGATCTTCAACTGTTATTCAATATAGAAGAGCAGCACATCTTTGTGCCTTTTTTTTTTACTGCAGAAGATATTTCACGAGATATAAAACAAAAGACAAACGAGTGAATGAGACGGAGCGAGGGAGAAAGAGGCAGACTGCGGAAAATTTGCAGTGGGTCGTGGATAGAGACCATTCCAAGTAGAAAATTGCTATCTGAAAGCAGAAACTCGTATTGCGAACGCTGGGGTATAACAAGTGTGGCGGATAGCACTTCGCTACACTGGGAGCTTCTTTTGATCTAGTATCACAAATTTGTGAAAAAAGAAAAGAAGTGTAAGAATTTATGCTTTATGCAGAGTGATACTACTTTCACTTGCGTAATAATTGGTTTTAAGGACGTAGCAAATTGAAAGTTTCTTAGTAATCTACAGTATTTCACTCGCGAACAATGGTCATGGCAGAATTTTTTCGTTGCGCGAAAGGGACAACAATAGGTTCTCACTTCGATAAGGAACGAATGTTACTTCTCGGTAATAACTGCAGTTGTAGTTGTACTAGCAGCAGTAGTTGTAATTGTACAGTGTAGTAGTAGCAGCAGTAGTTGTAGTTGTACTAGTATCAGTTGTTGCATTTGTACTGTTGTTTGTTGTTTAGTCAACTGTCCGAAGACATAGGGAGTGTTTGGTTAACCTTATAACTGTCGGAAAATTCTGATCTATGTGTAATTATTCTACTGTTAAATTTCATAAGGAAATGTTTAATTAGAAGTGTAAATGATTTTTGTTTTTCTCAAATGTGCTCGGTTTCAAGATACATGTTTACTCCCTGACAATGTATCAAATGTATCATAGAATGAATGATGTTTAAAATTATGATAAACTGACCAACACATGTATTATTGTTATATGTTGTAATATTTTATTAGAATAAATGTTATAAAAAAAGACAGGTCTGAACTTCACAAGTCATACCAAAAAGCATTACTTATGGGGCAACTAGGCTAGTTCCTTTCCCCTCCATTGCATACATCGACGATTAGGTACATATTATACTGATCGGACTTCAGATGTATAAAAACAATTGTTCTTCCTCTGACACATATAGTCAAGTGAGATGTAGGCTACTGCTGATAATAGAGGTACATGTACTAGCAACAGTAATTCTAATTGTATAGTTGTACTAATAGCAGTAGTTGTAGTTGTACTAGTAGCAGTACATGTAATTGTACCAGTAGCAATAGTTGTAATTGTACAAGTACCAATAGTTGTACTTATACCAGTACCAATAGTTGTATTTATATTAGTAGCAGTAGTTGTAATTGTACCAATAGCAATAGTTGTATTTGTATTAGTAGCAGTAGTTGTAATTGTACCAGTAGCAATAGTTGTAATTGTACCAGTAGCAATAGTTGTAATTGTACCAGTACCAATAGTTGTAATTGTACCAGTACCAATAGTTTTAATTGTACCAGTACCGTTAGTTTTATTTGTATTAGTAGCAGTAGTTGTTTTGTAGCAGTAATATTTTAGTTGTAGTAGTAAGAGCAGTAGTATTTGTACTAGGAGCAGTAGTATTTGTCCTAGTCGCAGTAGTATTTGTACTAGTAGCAGTAGTATTTGTCCTAGTAGCAGTAGTATTTGTCCTAGTAGCAGAAGTATTTGTACTAGGAGCAGTAGTATTTGTCCTAGTAGCAGTAGTATTTGTCCTAGTAGCAGTAGTATTTGTCCTAGTAGCAGTATTATTTGTCCTAGTAGCAGTAGTATTTGTCCTAGTAGCAGTAGTATTTGTCCTAGTAGCAATAGTATTTGTCCTAGTAGCAGTAGTATTTGTACTAGTAGCAGTAGTATTTGTCCTAGTAGCAGTAGTATTTGTCCTAGTAGCAGTAGTATTTGTCCTAGTAGCAGTAGTATTTGTCCTAGTAGCAATAGTATTTGTCCTAATAGCAGTAGAATTGTCCTAGTAGCAGTAGTATTTGTCCTAGTAGCAGTAATATTTGTCCTAGTAGCAGTAGTATTTGTCCTAGTAGCGGTAGTATTTGTCCTAGTAGCAGTAGTATTTGTCCCAGTAGCAGTAGTATTGTCCTAGTAGCTAAAGTATTTGTCCTAGAAGCAGTAGTATTGTCCTAGTAGCGAAAGTATTTGTCCTAGTAGCAATAGAATTTGTCCTAGTAGCAGTAGTATTTGTCCTAGTAGCAATAGTATTTGTCCTAGTAGCAGTAGTATTTGTCCTAGTAGCAATAGTATTTGTACTAGTGACAGTAATATTTGTACTAGTAGCAGTAGTATTTGTAATTTGTATTAGTACCAGTAGTATTGATATTAGTAGCAATAGTACTTCTATTAATAGGAGCAGTAGTATTTGCACTGTTAGTAGTAGTTGTAATTGTAGTGGTACCGGTATGATTTTATTTTTACGCTCTTTGAATTACCTTATACATTAATTAGGTATCAATTTTAATAGTTAACCCTACGCCTTGCAAAGACTTTGCACAATGGAGAAAAAAATCAGTAATTGCAAAGTCATTTTGTGAAAAATAAATACATAATTTTCTAGCTGTAGAAACATGAATCGTCGTTGTATAGTAGTAATGAAAACTGAAAGGTGCAATGTTGGATATTAGTCACTGTCTACAAGAAGAATAATTTGTTAAATTTTTCATTGTTGAACTCATTTACACTTTGTAATCTGTAAGCTGTTATATTAAACAGCCTGTATATGTCACTCAATTAAGTTTTAAATTGATTTTTCATTTGAGTTTTAGATAGAAGTCTAATACATCATTTTTCGGTTTAAGAATATAATGTATTTCATTAACTTATACAAATATGATACATTTGAAGAAAACGACTACTTTTCAGTTCTGTGCTATGTACCTTAAAAATTTATTATGTGGAGTTACTGTCATTGAAAACCTTCCACTCTTTACACAAATATCAGGTTACCGTTTAACTCACCTCTCAAGTTTCATCGACGCTACATTTCCTCTCAATTATTATCCGATTATAAACTTGTGAAATGCAATATAAAAAAATTACAAAGCTGTTGCTAGGTCCCCAGTTACAGCACTGCATAAAATATTACATAAAATTCGAATGTCTGCAAATTATTTTCGTGGTCAGCATTGTAAAACACAAAGCGGATATTTCAGTATTCTTGTGGTCGCTACAACGTGTGGCATGATCATTTGCGGTGATGCTGTTTTTGTGATTTTAATGCCTTTATTAAAGCACTGCAGTTCACTATGCTGTCATTAAAATTTGCAATTTCCGAAATTAACCACGCGTTCACTAATGGACTTAGTTTCAAAAATGTATTAAAAGCCACAATAAAAATTATTGTTGCACATTCATAGGTTGCATGCCATAAAAATGCGAAATTATAAATACTTTAATTTTAATTTTGCAAAATTAGAAATACCTGTTGGTATAAAGTTAGTAGTGTGATAATTGATTACCTTTTAGCGGCAGTGGTTTGTTTTATTCTTCAATTAAATTAAAGATCATACACAGGGCGTAACAAAAGTGTTTCCATATAGTTAGGGGAATACTTTTTGAAGTTATACTGAGCACGACAGCGCTGTGTACACCCAGGTAAAAACTTGTGCTCGACTTACGGTTACAAATATCTCACTCAGATAGTGTGCGCTCCATATATGATTTTAGAGTGCACTCTCGATATACCTGCTCTCATTCCAGACATCCTTTCACCACTCGGAGTTCGTAGATTCCGGAATAAGATTAGATCGGTCGTTAATTCCCTATGTAAATTGCGGAGCAAACTGATGACGGATGTACGCAAATTGCGGAGTAGAAGAAAGATGAAGGTGCACGTAATTGCGGAGTAGAGGAAAGATGAGGGTACACGTAAATTGCGGAGTAGAGGATAAAGCTATCAAAATGGATGGGGGACACTGAAGCTAGGTTTACGTTTACAGAAATTTTATGACTGTGATTTCGGTCAATTCGAGTTACGACACTGCTGTCACACGAGATGAACGTATACGGAATGAACCAAGGTAAATCCAACGAAGAAAGTTAACTGTTCAACTCTCATAAAACTGTTGATGAGTGAACGTCACTACACTCTTCATTTGTTAACGCCCACTTCTTCCTGCTCATAATTTCATTGGATATATTCATTCCGGAATTTACACGTACCTTTTGCTAGCCCATGACGAGGCCAAATATAGACTTGTTTTTTCCGGAATTTGCATATGCTCTCACCACTTAGCATTTCACAAAAACCTTTTGTATAGCCTGTTTGTTTTAGTCCGAGTTCGTAAAATTCTTTATAATTATGACAGTACTTATTGTTATTGCTTATATACTCTAACTCTAGTAATGAAGATGATTTGATGATTCTGTGATATATCATCATTGAAGGAAATGGTACATGTATATCTGTGATGTTGGTAGCACTGTTATACTTCCCGTAGACTACCTTTGCCCCCCGGATTGGGCAGGTTAGACCTGTTGAAATCAATACTCTGCTGTTAAGTTGTGGTCTTGGAATTTAACGATCTCCAACCTCTTGTTTACCCTTTCCCAAAGTTCAGAACGCTGGTGTTTAATTTAACTAGATGCTTGGGTAAGTAATGATCTCGCTAAGTTTCCCTCCAGCTACGTAAAATTGACCTGAAACGAGAGTTTATTTCTTTAAAGTTAGGGGAAGTTTGTGTTAGTAACTCAGCTGGATTGCTGCTCCCCTGAGGAGAGGGGGTTGTAATTTTCATCACTTTTTATTACTTCCAGTCTGGATCCACTCCACTGGCTTGGACTTCCAATTTTACAGCAAACAATTGCACTACTCAAAATAAAACACGAGAGAGAGGCGAAGGTCGTCAGTTTCTTGCAGAACTCCTGACAGTTTTAGGCGTCAGAAGTGTCCAATAAGCGAGTTGGAGCTTGTTCCTGTCGTGCCTCCCTCGCCCACTTAGTTTGATCACAGGGTAAGCTTCAAGTTTTAAGCCGACAATGGACTACATTACAAGGCTGACAGCCACAATGACTTGTAGCGACAACTGAAAGTCTTCAGGAATAATTACGTTTAACAATAAACTGATGTTTCCACTGTTACTCAATGTATTCTGGTTACAGTTTCAATAGACCCGTGTTCGATTCCGGCAGATAAGCTGAGATTTATGTTCGGTTATTTAACGATGCTGTATCAAATACTATAGTCGCGACGCTGTTATTCCCGGCGTGACTCCTCCTCTTTGCTTACGTCTTAGGAAGTGAAGGGTCTATAAAGTCCAGGTAGGTATTATCGTTCGCCATTTTTGTTCTTTCGTTTCCGAGCTACCATACGAGGAATCTATTTGCCACACCGTTAAACATTATCATGTCGTAGCTTCTATGATAATAAATCAAACGCACTGTAATTCAGCAAATAATTGAGCGGCAAATAACGTATTCGTGTGCTTTCTGCGAACCAGTGTTGCCAACTCAGAATTCTATTTATCGCTGCACAAGCTTAAAAAATCGCTAAACTGTAGTTGAAAAACTCCAGATTTTTCTTAACACATTACTTCAAAATTTTAAATAAAAATTATAGAGTTTTAGGAACTAGATAATTTAATAAAAATGTAGGCTAAATTATGGAAAATATGTGTCAATTCGTAGGCTTTATGTTCTATGCAAAATCGTATGGACAATTAAATCTGAATATTTTGCTTTCAATGTCACCTTACACCATTTACACCGAGCTTTTCAACTATCATCGGTAAGTTCTTCCACCCAATCTTTCAACACATTAGCCTATGTTTTTTTTTCACACATCTCTAACTTTTTGTACGTATGGCGTTTTACGCGGCATATCTCTTGAAAATTGAATGAAGTAGATCAAGAATATACTGGACACTTCGGAAACAACCACATTCACAATCACACCAGTCCGTTCGAAATCTGATTTCACACTGAGCTGGAGACGTGCCTTCCAACAATGAGTCTGGTTTTAAGTATGTCTGTGTTACATAAACTACAATGCGGAATGATAAATTAAATTATATAGGCCTATGGTAATATAAGTTATCATAAATGAAAATAACAATTCAGTTCATTATCTACTCTTTATGATTATATCAATTCATTTACAAAACGATGCATACATGATTAGACTAAATTTTAACGAATGTGGCATGCCTTATTTGTACAACAATGGATGAAGCAGGAAATGGACGTGGTTACCAAATCGAGTTAACTTAAAACGTTGATATTTTATACTTGCACAATGAAGAATTTTGATAATACTATATTAAACTCTGGTTTATGATTAACTAATATTTTTGTCCGCAAGTAGGCTACATATAAAAACAATTGTAACATTTTTACACAAGAAAAACTAAAAAATATCGTCTATTTCTGCCGGAATCATAAAAAAACGCCAAATAAATAGCTAGCCGCTGATGGTAAAATTCTATAGCTGACCATAGTCCTGAAAACACCAGATTTAGCTACAAAACCGCTGACTTGGCAACACTGCTGCGAACGCCAACGAAAGAGTCAAATGGCGGGCGATTATATTAAGTACTAGCCGTACCCGTGCGCTCCGCTGCACCCGTTAGAAATAAATATAAAGTAATTACATAATTAAAATAGGACATTTGATCCAGGGAACATTCGTGTTTGATAGAAGGATAAATCGTTTAATATGTTACTTAATTTAAATTGTATTTAAATAATTAAAATGCGATCATTTTGGTCCAGAGACCATTCATTTGGTGCAATGGCAATTTCTTTAACATGTTTCTTAATTTTTATTGCATGCAACCATAGTTTAATGAACATTGATATCATTTAGATTTAATGTGTATACTTTATTTTACTTGTTATAGGTTTCCATTGAATTATGGTAATAACTTAATTTTAACCGTTGTTTTCTACGTATTCAGTAAATGGCGTTTGGCCCACTATGGTTCTGAACCCTTCAAATAACTTAAATTATATTATATAATATTACATTACATATATTATATTATATTATATTCCATTACATTATATTATATCAGAAGTTACTGTAATAACATTATAGCATTATGTCCATCTAGAGAAACTACACTTTCCAATGGTGAAGTAATAATTAATTATACAAATCAGTTAATTTAGATTCCGATATTACTTCATACAAACACGGAAACATTCTCTGTAGGCTATGTTTCATAGCTTTCGATTTTTGTTGTCCAAGGCCCCTTATAGACGAAGTCATTTGTTTTTTATTTCATTATACGGCCTTAGATGGTAGTTATTTTAATTTTAAAACTCATTTATCTCATTAAATATCAGTCCTATCAAAATTTTTCAAAGAATAAAACTTATCGCAATTATTTTTAAAGAAACGTTTGTTATGTAATATTTTTCACAAAAATCATTAATAAGCGAGATATTTCGATTTATTTAATTCAGGACCCCTTATAACCCCCCTTTTAAATAATGTATTTTGAATGCCATATAGCCTAAAATCTAAGTTACAACGAACATAATTTATATTCCAATTTTCACCGAAATCCGTTCATCCATTATCTCGTGAAAAGGTAACAAACATGCAGACGGACAGACAGACAAACAAAAATTTCAAAAAAGCGATTTTCGGTTTCAGGGTGGTTAATTATATATGTTAGGACCAATTATTTTTGAAAAATCGAAAATTACCAGACAAATTTCGGCTACAGATTTATTATTAGGATAGATTTATCGAGCCTTAAGAAATAAATAACGTCTTCCTCAGCGAATCACAAGACGCACACGTTTAAATGTAGACGACCTGCAACGCGATTGGATGCCGGAAATTAGAGCGATGGGACTATAGGTTATTTTGCGTCGATAGAATTGAAGGTAGTGAGTTGAGGCCGAGAATTCGTCATGAATTTGCTGAAATTCGTTTTAGAGTTGGATAAAAAGAGAGGAAAAAAACTAACCAAGTAATCAGAATAAGCGAGAAACGAAGCCTCGCCCTAGCACAGCTCCGGAACAGCAGACAAATATGCTACCGGCTTAGCTAAGACGATCGTTCAGATTTATGTTCCTTACCTAAGAAAGAAATAGGACTATCAGGGTGATTCAAAAGTAACTCATAATTGCAATTAAAATTGAATAAGTGGAATTTAACCAATTTGGAACAAAATATTTTTTCGAATATTCTGCAAGGTATGACGTTTGTAAATAATTACGTCACCGCATTAACAGGAAATGTGATCAGATCTTTGGAATTTTAAAGTGACTGTTACACTTTTACTACGTCAGACTACTTTTGACCAATAAAACGGTACGAAAGGACGTATTTCAACCAATCATGGCTGCTTATCGCATAATTTTATCGCGTCCCTAGAATTTGTTTAATTTTATCACGTCCCTAGCTTTTGTTTAATTTTATCGCGTCCCTAGCATTTGTTTCTTTGTTTGCCAACATTTCAAACTGCGCTGGTCTGGACGTCAAAAAAAAAAAAAAAAATACAAACCACTCCAGTCGATGCATAGCAGTTTCAAATATGACTCGCATTGGCATTCAAGAACAAGAATTAATAAAGATCACTGGTCATACCTATGCATCTTCCTTGAAATCCTATTTACAAAAAATGAAGAGCACCATTCGGAAATCCCGAATAAGCTGAGGAATAAACCATGTACATCAACGAGTTCCACTTCTTTTACGCACACGTCCAATATAACATCAACTGAACCACCAACCACTAAAACATTCAAATTTGAAAATATTCTTTCAATAATTGTTTCTTTTAAAATTACTCATTTTTATTTTTTATGTCATCATCGTTAATTGAAACTTTTCTTGTTTATTTCATCCCTAATTAAAACTTTTCTATCATTTATCTTGTTCGGTCGGGGCAAGTTACCTGGTTGAGGTTTTTTCCGGGGTTTTCCCTCAACCCAATATGAGCAAATGCTGGGTAACTTTCGGTGCTGGACCCCGGGCTCATTTCACCGGCATTATCACCTTCATCTCATTCAGACGCTAAATAATCTAGATGTTGATACACCGTCGTAAAATAACCCAATAAAATAAAAAAATTATCTTGTTTATATTATTTAGGTTATGTTTGTTATAGCTTCTGCTATATGATATTATGGATAGTCACGTATCAGAGATTGTTTAATACTAAGATTTATTGAAAATCATCTGTAAAGTGACGTTTGGGATCCGGATAATTGAAGTGGAATGCAACTGTTTTAATAAAAATTAAATTGAATCAACAAAGCCTTCTTGACTAGTAACCGTCTACAGAGTTCAACGAAGATTCCATAGTTCGCACACCTGATAACATCACATGATCATAACACACTACTGCCATCTAGCATGCATCTAGCGTAATATTTGTAATGTTGAGATGGTACAATAATACATTTGAAAACAGTTGTATTTTCGTAAGTCAATTAATATTTTATTGTATTGGAGTACTTTGCTACTTCTAATCTTTATATACTTCCTTCTAATCATGTAATAGTCAACTAAATCCCACTCGAGTTTTGATTTTCTCTAGATAAACCTCTAGTGAGATTACTGTTTCACCTTAAAACAAAAGACGATAGCAATAATATTCTGTGATTTTTCAACATATCGTAATGTGAACAACTGAACGGAGTGAATTTAACTCGAGCCAGTTTTAGTAACAGACACACTTAGAGATGAGCTTAAACGATATTTTAAAGTATCTGTGACAACTGTGACTGTGACAATTAAATATCTGTTACTTTTATCGGTGATTTTATCACACCGATATTTTATATCGATACGTAGCATGAATTACATCGATATTTTGTCACACCGATAAAAATTAGCAGGAAATATTTAAGAGCAGTGAAATATGAATACGATTTCTCTATACACACCACTCATCAGTGATTTATATGGGGAAATCCAACAAAGAAATTATGTACATGTACCATTAACAAATAAATACTTACGTAACTGAACAGTAACATGTCAAAAGTTAACCTCATGTACCAAGAGGTTATATTATAGATATTGAACCAGTTGATCATTTTTAAATGTAGTTGGGTATGGAGAAATTGAGGTTATATGATTATCCTAATCGGTTTAAAAATTGTTCCTTTTTATTGTATATAATATAATGGATAAATTATTTTAAGTCGTGCATTAATATAATATTGAGTCATAGAATAAAAATTAATTAAACATAAGTATTCGGAAAAACATTGGAAAATAATTACAAAACAAAACAGTTGTTCGGACAGGATTTTACACAAGATTAAGTACTGGTAACCAATGGTGTTATTATTTAAATCGTGTAATAACTACATCACTTATAATAAGATGGGGAAACTACCGCCAGATTGCTGTTATTGTATCGTGCGCACGCGCAAACCTACGACGTAGAGGAGAAAATATCAGCCAGAGTACTGAATACGGAGCAGATTTCGATAGCGATATTTTATCACAGATATTTCGCGTCATCAGTCACAGGTTTATCTGTGACTATTACACTCTTACTACGTCATACTACTTTTGACCAATAAAACGGTACGAAAGAACGTATTTCAACCAATCATGGCTGCTTATCGCACAATTTTATCGCGTCCCTAGCATTTGTTTAATTTTATCGCGTCCCTAGCATTTGTTTCTTTGTTTGCCAACATTTGAAACTGCGCTGGTCTGGACGTCAACAATATATATAAAATTACAAACCACTCCAGTCGACGCACAGCAGTTTCAAATATGACTCGCATTGGCATTCAAGAACAAGAATTCATAAAAATCACTGTTCATACCTATGCATCTTCAGAAATCCGATTTACAAATAAATGAAGAGCACCATTCGGAAATCCTGAATAAGTTGAATACACCATGTAGGCCTAAATCAACGAGTTCCACTTCTATTATGCACACGTCCAATATAACATCAATTGAACCACCAACCACATTCAAATTTGAAAATTGTACATTCAATAATTATTCCTTTTAAAATTATTCATTCGGAAATCCTGAATAAGTTGAATACACCATGTAGGCCTAAATGAACGAGTTCCACTTCTATTACGCACACGTCCAATATAACATCAATTGAACCACCAACCACATTCAAATTTGAAAATTGTACATTCAATAATTATTCCTTTTAAAATTATTCATTCGGAAATCCTGAATAAGTTGAATACACCATGTAGGCCTAAATCAAGGAGTTCCACTTCTATTATGCACACGTCCAATATAACATCAATTGAACCACCAACCACATTCAAATTTGAAAATTGTACATTCAATAATTATTCCTTTTAAAATTATTCATTCGGAAATCCTGAATAAGTTGAATACACCATGTAGGCCTAAATCAACGAGTTCCACTTCTATTACGCACACGTCCAATATAACATCAACTGAACCACCAACCACATTCAGATTTGAAAATTGTACATTCAATAATTATTCCTTTTAAAATTATTCATGTTTATTTTTTATGTCATCGTCGTTAATTAAAACTTTTCTAACATTTGTGTATATTGGATAAAAAGAACTTCTGCTATATGATATTATGGATAGTCACGTATCAGAGATTGTTTAATATTAAGATTTATTGAATAGTAATCATTACAGTGTCTGTATAAAGACACTACTGCCATCTAGCATGCATCTAGCGTAATATTTGTAATGTTGAGATGGTACAATAATACATTTGAAGACAGTTGTATTTTCGTAAGTCAATTAATATTTTATTGTATAGGAGTACTTCGTTACTTCTAATCTTTATATACTTTCTTCTAATCGTGTAATAGTCAGTTAAATCCCACTCGAGTTTTGATTTTCTCTAGATAAATCTGCTCGTGTTCCACTCGCAGATTTATCGATAAAATCAAAACGTCTAGTGAGATTACTGTTTACAAAAAATATCTGTGACAAAATATCGGTTTGTGAAATATCGGCCATCTCTAGACACACTACTGTAGAATTCTAGCACAGTTCTAGCCTTCATATTTTCTTTCTACAAAAAATCATGGCAATCAATTGGCCCGTGTTGCATTTTTGCAGTACCCACGCGAACAAGTGACCACGTACAGATGTTTCATTTCCCGATTCTCACCTCGCCTTCGTCTTACCCTCGCTCGTTAGTGTTTTGTTCCACGTAAGCAGCACCATCTTCGGGAGCGGGAACAAAAAGTAGCGCGCCATTGTTTGCTACGTCAAGAAACACAGACGCCATTTCAAGACGCTCCTTCTTTCTGTCTTAATGCCGGTCCATTGTTTTCAAGGATTTACAAAAGACTCCATTACAAGTCCATCAAGTCTGAGCGTCGTATTTCAAGCTCGGCAAACAATTGTTCCCGCAGTAGCTTCGCTCTGTCTGCCAGACGCTGCCGCCGCCTACGCGATTCTTGGTCTCGTCGTACGTGCGTCTCAGAACACCTGATAAGTAAACGCACATTCAGGGGTTTGCCCTATGTGCCTTCTGTGTGGAGAAAGTATACTCTCATGTGATGCTCCACTTAGGTGTTTGAACCGGAAATCACGCGATGAAGAGATTTCTTCAGACGAAATGACCACATTTCGTGGCCGTAATGAGTTTATCCCACACACTTCGAGAACAAAAACGGACTAACAACTATTTCTATAGGATTAAGATTGAACTCTTTTTGTTTGAAATGAATCAATTTAGGTATTTTTTAAGATTATATTTAGATTTATTAAAATTCAAATAATACAAATATATAATGGAAAATAACATATAGCGCAGATAATCAAGTACCTCAACAGATTATACAAAATATTTACAATATATATAAAACAACCATCATAGCAATTCGAACAACAATAAACTTTCACAGTGGCGGCCCATTTATAGTGGAGTACGACAAGGCTGTGGCCTTTCACCACTTCTGTTTATTATATATATATATAAATAGAATTATTCAAGATTGGCGACAGACACGACATGGATTTATTCCAATTAATCGAAATTTGCAGCTTGATGCTTTACTTTTCGCTGATGATTTAGTTCTCATGGCATCAACTGAAGATGATTTACAATATTCAGTACACAATTTAAATAAGGTCAGTGAAAAATATAACATGGAAATTAATATTGAAAAATCGAAAATCATGTCATTTTGTGGGAAATTCCCTGTACCAAGCAAAATCTGTTTGAATAATAAAATAATAGAAAGAGTAAATACCTTCACTTATCTTGGCTATACACTATCACCTTATGATGAAGTAGATATTGCTGAAAAAATATGTAAATATAATAAAACAATGGGGATCATTAATAAAATCATGAAACCCTCACTA
Source organism: Periplaneta americana (assembly GCF_040183065.1). Classification (NCBI taxonomy): domain Eukaryota; kingdom Metazoa; phylum Arthropoda; class Insecta; order Blattodea; family Blattidae; genus Periplaneta; species Periplaneta americana. Next base: position 185,520,091 of record NC_091119.1, on the reverse strand, counting down.
GTACAAAGACACACAAGAATAGGCTTGTATAAAACCTTAGCACAGCCAGTATTAAGCTATGGTAGCGAAGCGTGGACTGTGAAGAATAAAGATGTCAGTAGAATAACAGCAAGTGAGATGAGATTTATGAGAGCAACAGCTGGATATACTCGCTGGGATCATAAAAAAAATGAGGACCTAATGCAAGAACTTCAAATAGAACCCATTATGCAGTTCATCAGCAAATATCAACTTCAGTGGAAGGGTCATCTCGAACGAATGAATCGATGCAGAATTCCAAAAGCACTGCTTCATTACCATCCATATGGCAAAAGATCTCTAGGCCGTCCAAAGAAGAGATGGACTGAAAATTCTAGTTTGAGACCGTAACAGGCCACTTGGCCTAATACTTGTTAGGAAGATGATGATGATGATGATGATGATGATGATGACATATAGCGCAAAACACAACACAATAGTAACAAAAATGAATGAAAGTAAGAAAATACACATTCCTTTCTGTTAAGGTTCAAAATCATACCTACTTAAACTATATTCACAACTTATTACAATTGTTATATTAATAAAATTATAACTGTGTCACACCCGAAAAAGTAAAACATATTTGATGTATTTATTTCTACAACTCTTATTTGGTAATGGGTCGCCACCACATCTCTGTATTCGTGCTCCTCATTACCTTCTAATTACAATAACGCATACAAACTTTCATTGACGTGTGCTGTCATCTTATTTTACCTTTGTTACCCCTGTTACTATAACACATACCTTCAATTTCCTTCCTAACCTCTCACCCTAAAATTTTCTCTTCTTACTAATGAACACCTCACAACTTTTATTGTTTATTTATATTGAAGTACTTCCTATCAACCAACAGACCACGGCCTCATAGCCCGGAAAACTTTTCTACTATTGACTATTGACGCCGGCCGTGAAAGCCTACACTCCAATATAACTCACTTAATTGTTCCTATGTCTTTTGCCACTCATTTATCACCCCCCCCCCCTTAAGCACCAACTTCGTAGACTGTAATTCTGCGGTTCCTTATTTCCTTTCTTTCCCTCACAAGTAGATGGACTACCCAAATCTTCTTTACTTCCCCTCCTTGCCGGCTCCCGACGTCTTGCTTGTTTCTCCTTAACCACCTTCTATGACCTACTCTTCCCGCCGAAAAAGTAAGATTCTTGAGACCGGGTATGACAAATATTGAAGTATATCGAAAAAAAATCACAACCGCGATTAAACTCTTAACTGTAATTACACATAAAATTAAAAAAAAATGAAGAAGCATATTACATAATTATACATAAACATACTAAGTTAAGAATACGACATTGTTAAAGTGACAAAAATAAAGAATAAGAATTTATATAATTAAAAAACAGTTCAAGCATACTTTTTGAATAATTTATTTTTTAATAATTTCAGTTTTGGATTCCTCTTTATAAAATCATTATACAATCTTAGGCCGCAATTAAATCTGCGCCTAGATGTCGATAAAGCGTCGTAAAATAATCTACTAAAAAAATCTGCGCCTTGGATCTGCTTCAGTCTTACATTTTGGTTAAATGAGATGAGGAAGGAAATATTGTATTTTCTTGTATTATGGCCATGTTCGAATGATATAAATTTGGTTTTATATTTATGGTAGAAATTCAAAGTAATATAGGGGAGAGTCGGGTAGTATCGGACATCGGGTAATATCGGACAGTGCGTTTCTTTCATCTACCACCATATGGTAGTACCTGAATGACATGGTTACGTTTCTCTATGCGACATCACAGAAACGTAACCATGTCAATCAGGTACTATCATCGTGTGGTAGATGAAAGAAACTCACTGTCCGATATTACCCGATGTCCGATACTACCCGACTCTCCCCTACACATAAATTTATATGATACTTAAAACATTAAATTATTTCTATGTAAGATGAATTGGATAATCAAGTTTTTTTTCTTAATAATTCCAAGTGAGGAAATTTTTATATCTTTATTTTTGTACGAAATACAATTTTCTTATTTCTTAAAAAATGTTACATAACTTATTAAAGTGATATTTGATATCTCTCAATGAAGAGTTTTTCAAAATTTCGTCACCTTGATTTGTTACGTGGTTCATAAGCTCTCATTTGAAACATAGAAAATGCACTTGTGTCAAAGATGGTGGAGTTAACTCGTTTTATACCAACACCTTTTTTACGTTTACGACTCTGGTTTGCCCACAAATTCAAACCAAAATTTCAATCTTCATTTCCCAGACTTCTCATCATTTCTAACCATTTAAATATTTCTTAAGTTAACTAGTTTTATACCAACACCTTTTTTACGTTTACGACTCTGGTTTGCTCACAAATTCAAACCAAAATTTCAATCTTCATTTCCCAGACTTCTCATCATTTCTAACCATTTAAATATTTCCTAAGTTAACTCGTTTTATACCAACACCTTTTTTACGTTTACGACTCTGGTTTGCCCACAAATTCAAACCAAAATTTCAATCTTCATTTCCCAGACTTCTCATCATTTCTAACCATTTAAATATTTCCTAAGTTAACTCGTTTTATATCAACACCTTTTTTACGTTTACGACTCTGGTTTGCCCACAAATTCAAACCAAAATTTCAATCTTCATTTCCCAGACTTCTCATCATTTCTAACCATTTAAATATTTCTTAAGTTAACTAGTTTTATACCAACACCTTTTTTACGTTTACGACTCTGGTTTGCTCACAAATTCAAACCAAAATTTCAATCTTCATTTCCCAGACTTCTCATCATTTCTAACCATTTAAATATTTCCTAAGTTAACTCGTTTTATACCAACACCTTTTTTACGTTTACGACTCTGGTTTGCCCACAAATTCAAACCAAAATTTCAATCTTCATTTCCCAGACTTCTCATCATTTCTAACCATTTAAATATTTCTTAAGTTAACTAGTTTTATACCAACACCTTTTTTACGTTTACGACTCTGGTTTGCTCACAAATTCAAACCAAAATTTCAATCTTCATTTCCCAGACTTCTCATCATTTCTAACCATTTAAATATTTCCTAAGTTAACTCGTTTTATACCAACACCTTTTTTACGTTTACGACTCTGGTTTGCCCACAAATTCAAACCAAAATTTCAATCTTCATTTCCCAGACTTCTCATCATTTCTAACCATTTAAATATTTCCTAAGTTAACTCGTTTTATACCAACACCTTTTTTACGTTTACGACTCTGGTTTGCCCACAAATTCAAACCAAAATTTCAATCTTCATTTCCCAGACTTCTCATCATTTCTAACCATTTAAATATTTCATTCATTCATTTAGTGTTCTGCCCAAGAGCAGGTCTTTCACTGCAAACGCAGTATTCTCCAGTCTTTCCTATTTTCTGCCTTCCTCATCGTTTCCTCATATGATCCATATATCTTAATGTCGTCAATCATCTGATATCTTCTTCTACCCCGAACTCTTCTCCTGTTCACCATTCCTTCCAGTGCATCTTTCAGTAGACAGTTTCTTCTCAGCCAGTGACCCGATCATTTCCTTTTCCTCTTCCTGATCAGTTTCAGTATTATTATTTCTTCACTCAATCTTTCCAACACAGCTTCATTTCTTATTCTGTCTGTTCACTTCACACATTTCATTCTTCTCCATATCCACATTTCAAATGCTTCTCTTCACTTCGTCGTAATGTTCAAGATTCTGCCCCATACAATGTCACACTGCATACAAAGCACTTCACTAGTCTCTTCCTCAGTTATTTTTTCCAGAGGACCGCAGAATATGCTCCTTTTCTATTAAAAGCTTCCTTTGCCATTGCTATACTCCTTTCGACTTCCTGGCTGCAGCTCATGTTATTGCTTACAGTACACCACAAGTATTTGAAGCTGTCCACTTACTCTACTGTCTCATTTAGAATTCGCAAGTTTATATTCTGCATTTTTCTTCCTACGACCATGCTCTTCGTCTTATTTGCATTTATCCTCATCCCATACTGCTTACAGCTGCCACTTAGCTCCAGTAGCATACCCTTCAGTAGGTGCTTAGGAAAATATTTGGGGCTAAGCGGGATGAAGTTACAGGAGAATGGAGAAAGTTACACAACACAGAACTGCACGCATTGTATTCTTCACCTGACATAATTAGGAACATTAAATCCAGACGTTTGAGATGGGCAGGGCATGTAGCACTTATGGGCGAATCCAGAAATGCATATAGAGTGTTAGTTGGGAGACCGGAGGGAAAAAGATCTTTAGGGAGGCCGAGACGTAGATGGGAGGATAATATTAAAATGGATTTGAGGGAGGTGGGATATGATGATAGAGACTGGATTAATCTTGCACAGGATAGGGACCGCTGGCGGGCTTATGTGAGGGCGGCAATGAACCTTCGGATTCCTTAAAAGCCATTTGTAAGTAAGTAAGTAAGTAAGTAAGAAAGTAAGCATACCCTTCAGTATCATTTCCTCTTCTGCTAGCAACGTCATATCATCAGCAAATCTTATGCACTTTATTCTTCTTCTTCCTCCTACTATCACTCCTCCCATGTTCTGAAAACAGTTCTTTACTAAATCCTCCAAGTAGATGTTGAAGAGGGTAGGTGTTAAAAGACATCCTTCATGCACTCCTCTCCCAATTTCTTTTCCTTCTGACATTTCTTCTCCTATTCTGACTTCAACTCGTTATTTCATACAAAGATTACTGAACAGTCATCTCTCTTTCCACTCCACGCCAATTTTCTTTAGGATCCCGATCAGTTTATTCCAATCCACTTTGTCAAAAGCCTTTCCTAGGATTTTTAATTATTATTCAAAGATACAGAAAAGTTATTTCATAGATCCTGCTTCATCTATGACATTGCTAACGATGATATGCTGTGAATTCTAAGAGATCTGAAAGTTTAAAAATATAATTAAAAGTAAATATTTAGAGAATGATACAATTTCTCTTTCTTCTACGCTGTATGGGCCAGACTAAAAGGCATTAAAACCTGATGTGATTTATTTATAATACACCTGGGACTTAAATTGGATCGTTAGCGCGGACGGACGGTTCAAATACAATCCGGTACGTCTGTACCTCTCGACGCCTATGAGGCGTTGCTAAGTGACGGGGGCAAACCTTTGTGTAACCAGAACGCGTGCCATGGATTATAAGATTTCTCTGTACCCTCGGTCCCTCCAGAATGGAATTTTTAATACAGAGACTTCCTGTGTGCACAGGATGTCCTTCTTAAAGCTGATTGGCTGAATCCTGTGTACATTCTACGTCACGCAGACGTCAGGGGCTGAAAGTTATATTTTATGACAGAGCTTACTTGTGTGCTTTGTATATAATATCAAAAATTAAATTAAACAGAGGGGAAGCTATTTTCCTACTCCGATATTAAACCAATAGTTCTTCAGTAGACCTGACGTCAACCCTCAACGCTCAGTAGCAGAGCGTGGGCTTATAATCCGCAAGTCCTGGATCGATCTCCGGATTAACTGCAGCAATAATGGTGATGGACAAGGCCCGAGTTTTATGAAGATTGTGCCGTTTTCCTAACAATACATATGCCACGCCACCAAAATTTCCCATTTTATATATGCTCTGTACAATAATTAATTTTTCTTGGTCATACGGATTTTCATGGACAGGTCTAATAATATCATTTGCTCGTTTACCACTTTTTTCTACACAATACAAAAGAATCGCGAATAAATTTGTCTGAAAATTCTTGAAGTGTGCAGGTATTATATACACAGGGTGATCCGTTTGGGAAGAAAAAATAAAGACGTGATAAAATGAGAACTGTTGCTATTTATTGTTAAATAATATGTACATGCATTCTAGAAGAATGGGAGTTTTGTCCAAATTAGACCTCAACGTGCCCACCTTTGTTTAAACATGACACAGTTCATATCTTGAGGCTAATTCTTCCCATGTGAGATCTATTATGTCAGGGATAACTTTCTCAGAAGCTGAGAAAATCTTTCCTCTGAGATCATGCACATCATACTTCACGAAACCCCAGAGAAAGAAATCGGGTGGTGTCAGGTCTGGGGAATTTGGAGACCACATAATTGACTCTCCTCCCCCACACCAGTTGTTACCAAATGTGTCATCCAGATAATTACGGACGTCTGTTGGCCAATGAGGTGGTGCACCGTCCTGTTGGAACACGATACCCATGTTGTTTTTCTTTGCAGTTGTGGTTCGAAAAAGTTATTCAACATGTCCAGATATGGTCCTGATCGAACTTTTTCTTCTTCGAAGATAAACGGCCCGTACAGATTATAGCAAGTTACCGCGCACCAAACATTAACTTTAGGACTAGCCCGTTCCAGTTTATATGAGACTTGTAACTCGAAACTCCTCGAACACCATACTCTCAAACCGCCATTGAAGAGACGTTACACTTCCAAATTTAGCAAACCACAAGACACATTTCGCTCGTTGTAATGCAGTAAACAGCATTTTGTTTATTCGGTCGTTGCTGAGTAACTTCTTTTGTTTCTTATGCAGTAACAATGATGATACAAATCTTCCTTGCTTCAGTATCACACTGAAACTGAAATGAATTCTACAGTATCTCTATTATAAATTTTATAATCATTTTATTTTATATCTTCCCAAACGGATCAGACTGTATATATATATATATATATATATATATATATATATATATATATATATATTTGTCTAATAGCTAGTACATGATATTTACTATCATAGACTGAGGGAAAAACAAGAAAGTGGTGAACAAAACTACGGATTAAGTAATTAAAAACATTCGGGCTCTGGCTTCCCAGTAGCGGTCGACTTCCGTGGAGAATTTCAGAGCAGGGCATTTTGCAAGATGTTGTCTATCCATGTCTTCCTGTTGATGGCACAAAATGCAGGATGCTGATGGAAGGATGCCAAGACGACTGAGGTGTTTACCAGGGGCGATTTCTCCGGGCATGCTATGCTTGCTGCGCAAGCCCAATATTTTCGTAGAATGTGTATTTCTCAAAATGGAATTACGTACACTAAAATTTATTTTGATATTTGTAATAATGTCTAGGCATAATACCATCCGCAGGTTGCTCACCGCAAGATCGCAACGCTTGCTCGTTTCTCGGAGCTACAGGAAAGATGTAGAAACAGCGAGAATATGATGCGCGCGCAAGTGCCTTCCTCCTAATCCGTCCCAGTCGCACATGCTTCTGTTATATGCTGTATGAAGCTCTGGTCCGAGAGCTACACAGACTATTTAACGTTACACAGATGGCAGCAGTGTTGCCAATTCAGCGGTTTTCGCGCTAGATCTAGCGTTTTTCGGCGTTAGTTTAGCGGGTAAAATTTATGAAACTTGTATTGCTGATCTAGGGATTTAGCGGGTATTTTTAGCACTCACAGCGGCAAAATAATATAATTTTACATTGACAATATAGCAATTTAGTGGTTTCTGCAAGGCTTCACAACGGATGTTTAAGAATCGAGTTGACAACACTGATTGGCAGCAGTTTTTACCAGTGAATGTGCTGTGATTTGCGAGTGTAATGTAATTTTATGAGCGGAATGCATATGTTAGCTGCTGCATGAGTTCTTAAACGTTAATTTGAAGTGTTGCAATGAGTTCGGAAATGTGTGTTATTGAAACTTCATTATTAAATCCATTTTCCCGGAGGACTATTCAAGTGAAGACCGACATTATAAAGAACGGCAGACCATGTCCAGGGCTCCCAGATTTAAAAAGACAGCATAAGGAGAAACATAGAGAATATGTGCGCTCGTTCATTGCATCTCAATACAACAATACGCATTGGTTGGCAGGGTCGAAAAAACTGAATAAACTGTGTTGTTGACCGTGTTTGTTATTTTCTACAGATCACGGTGTATGGTGTAAAAGTGGCTTTGGCAATTTAAATACTTTAACATTGTCTATTACAAGACACGAAAATCTGCAAACCAGATGAATTATATCCTCCCATCTTCCCCCATCAATAAAAGAGCAAGCCTAACTTTCGTGACCAGCATTCGCCCCTGGTGTTTACCCAGGATGTCATGTTCAGTGTTAAGACGAAAGCTTGCAACTGCCAGTCTTCTGGGTGCAGGAGGTATATCCTTCAGTAATTTCCTACGTTATTGCGAAATGTTCATGTCCAGTTCTTGTTGGTGATTATTTTTTTGTAGTTGCTTGATATATTGTTTTACTGAGCTAAATGACGAAGGTTTCCGTGGGTTTATTTTGAGATTGGCACCCTTCTTAGCTAATGTGTCAGCCTGTTCATTCCCATGTAGATTACAATGTCCTGGGATCCATTGTAACACAACTGTTTTGCCACGTTCTTTTAAATTTGCAAGTATTTTTTGACAATAATTATTGATTTGTTCTGTGTAGGGGTGGTCAGTTTTATTTGTGGACAAAATGGCTGCTTTTAAGTCTGAGAGGATGACGGCGTTTGTGAATTTATCCATATGGAATAAAAGTTGATTTAAGGCAACTTGTATAGCTTCAATTTCTCCATCATAGGCAGATAGATTATAACCAACTGGAAGATAGAAGCAAAATAGATTACTAAAAATACCAGCTCCTACATTTCCTTGAGGGTCTGTTTTCGAGCCATCAGTATAAATTCTTATCCAATATATATATGTATATATATATACACACAGTAGAACTTAAATTATCCGAACTAATAGAGGGTAGTGTGATCCAGATATGCAGGAATCCGGGTAAATGAGTCGGAAATGAAGAGAGTCTATAAAAAACAGTAGAAAGCTACTGCATGTATTAAAGCTGCAAAATGACTATAGGCCTACAGTTTATAATGAACAAAGTTACACATATTCAAACAAAATAGAATTTTAAATGGATTAAAATCATAAGAATTCTTCATATTGCATAGAGAATAGAACTTTACTTATGTATGGTAGTACAGTACACGAAATAAAATAACCTAAACATATGCAATTTTTTTTAATAAACAATTTGAAACTATCCTGAAACGTGATCCGGATATTTGGAGTTCTATTGTACATGTGTGTATAAACTTTAAATAAAACCCTTAAAATTTTCTATAGTAATGTCACAAGAGGTCTGATATTTGCCGATAAATCCACTGGCTCGTGAATTTATTTGGGAAATCTCAAGACCTCGAGTGACATTTATTAGGACTATTTCATGATTAAAATAAAAATATAAATAATATATCCCTAAAATGAGCTCAGAGAATATTAATAATTGTATATTTATGAATACATTCAGACATTGTTAAGTCGAAATAGCTGAATAACGATTACTGCAATAAACAAATTGCATGTTATTCAGTAATGCAATTGAGAAAAGCGAAATACAGGTTTAAACACCACTTGTTGTAACACCTTCGCTTCTTCTTATATGCCCAAAACTTCCAAACTCGCTGCTGGGTCAGCCGCTGCATCTGCTGTGAAAATTAAACGCAATAAGTATCTCGATTTTCTGGATCGATATAATTTTGTCGTTTTCGCCGTAGAAACTATGAGCCCATGGTGTTCCGAGGCGAAGTTGTTAACTTCTAATAATTTATCAGCACTTAACGGTGACTCTCGCCCTACGGCTTTCCTCCGCCAAAGAATTAGTATTGCCATTCAACGAGGGAACGCTATTAGTGCTATGGGGACTCTTCCAGAATCTAACTCGTTGGACGAAATATTTTATTTCGTGTAGAGCTGTAGACAGTTTTTCCCATCCTTTAGTTTTGTTGCTAATTTCTAGTTTGTCCCTTACTCAATTGTTTAATTTAATTTCAAAATTGAATTAAAGTTTATTTTGTATAAAGACAGTTTGATATGTTTTTATATAATATTGTTCTTTTTTTGTTTATATAATTTATTTATTTATTTATTTATTTACTTATTTATTTAATACTATACACTTGAGCTACATTAGGTATTGCAGCCCGAAAGAGCAGAAGCTCGTGCTCGGGCGCAGTTCAGATCAGTTATACAGGGACATTAATTTATTTTTACTTGCATTTTTATTGTACCTGCATTTCTGAATGTACTTCACTCTCACCCCTTCATTAATGTCCTTGCTCCCGTCAGGCCACAAACTTACGGCCGCTGTTGCATTCGAAGTCTTCAAGCAGTGAAGTAAACACTGCAGTGTATAGTGTGTTTCATAAATATGGTTGCGTTTTCTATAGAAGAAAGAACCTATATTAATAATATCGTACTAAAAATTACATTCAAGAAACGATAAATTCAATTTCAGAGAATATACTTCAAAATGTTTTTAATAATATGCGTAAAGAATTGAAACTGCATTGTAATGAACGGCAACCATTTTCAGCAACTTGTTTAAAAATTCAGATTAGCTTATTTTGAATTGAGGTGGCTAGAAGCAAAGGAATGCTAGTGACATTTGTAATAACATGAGTTAAGTGCATCCAGTGTAAGCAAAAGTATCTACAATTTTAGTGGCAAAGGGATATTTTAATCGCATCACACATTAAAATTTAGAAAAAAATTTCACCGATTTTACTAAAGCTTAAATATTCAAACCCCATTTTCTCAAAAGTAACTTAAGTGCACTTACAGCCCTATACTTATGACCCCCTCAATTTAAATGCACTCTCTATATTGTATGTAACACCAGTAATTAATATGCTAAATAAAGTAGACATTACATAACGAACATAGCCGCCTGAAAAGTTGAGTTTTTGAAAAAAGAATGTTACTACTCTACTGTATTTTGATAAATTCCGTAAAAGTGATGATCAAACTGAAAATCGTAATATCGTATTTCCCTACAACATAAATGGATACACTACTTTTCTCTCCTCCTATATCTAGTAAAATGATTTGTTTACATATTGCACTAGTAACATAAAACTCCTGTAATGGAAGGGGGCAACAGTGTTTCCGAGTATAGCCAGGTTAATGTTAAAAAAGTTGGTAAAAATAAAGTGATGTCCCTGTACAAAATATATCACAAAATTAAGACAGTTTATTGAGCACAATAATATTAAAAATGGTAAAATAATACAGCATGTAATAATAGGGTCTATATACAAATAGAAAATACAAAAGTACATAAAAATTAGAGTATCAATATTAAATTAAAGCATTAAGTGAAATTGTTAAGTAGGATAAAATCACTCTGTGAATTATTATTTTTAAAATATTGTGTTGTTAGTGATATTTAGATTACCTCTAATTGGTTTAAAAATATTAATTACACGTACTGCACTTTTCTCTTGTTATTATAACAGAAATACGTTTTCATTATCTGCTGAAATCATAATTTACTTCAAACATTTTATAGTATAATTACAGATAACCTGATTAATACATTAATTAAGTGAACAATTGTTATGAAGGAGTGTCATTATCTTTAGATACGATGGGCATGGAATTAGAAGATGAAGATGTAGATGTGGAAGTAGGATTTCGCACTTTATTCAGTACATTGAATTCATGCTCATCGATTTACGTGGAAACAGTTGGCGACACTGACTAAACAAAAGAACGACCATGCGATAAACTGATAGTGATAAATCGAGCTGCAGAAATTATCGCGATGTATGACTGTGGTTGGTTGGAATTCAAAATTTCATTACACTTCACTGGCCGAAAATGGAATGACGTCATATAAACGGAATAGTAATTAAAAATTACTACATTTCATGTCAAAGATTCCTGGACTTGTAGATAACTGAACACTAACAAGAACCAACCAATAGTTTAGTATAGATAGCTGTATAGAAAAGTACAGACAACAATTTCTGTTCTGTATTACCCGACAAAGGCGAATAGAATCCTGAATGTGAGGTCGCTACATTGAGAACTTAACTTGAAATAATACAGTCAGACTATATGGACAACTGAAACACACGGCACTACTAAACAAGTTTTTGCAGAAATCTCGAAATGATAAACAAACAATTTAATATGCGATGACAGTGATGATGATGATATTTGGCTCGATTCAGCCTAGTAACAGGCGCATCAGGCGTTATCGCGTTCCCGGATCGGGAGTCTAGCCGAACGCTCTGAGGGGGGGGGGCGAAAGGAGAAATTTATCTATACTAATAATAAATCTGTAATTTTAGATTTTCCAAAAATAAATGGTGTTAACATGTATAATTAATCATCCTGAAACCGAAAATCGCTTTTTTGAAATTTTTGTTTGTATGTATGTATGTCTGTCTGTCTGTCTGTCTGGATGTTTGTTACCTTTTCACGCGTTAATGGCTGAACGGATTTCGATGAAAATTGGAATATAAATTAAGTTCGTTGTAACTTAGATTTTAGGCTATATGTATTTAAAATACTTTATTTAAAAGGGGAGTTATAAGGGGGCTTGAATTAAATAAATCAAAATATCTCCCTTATTGTTAATTTTCGTGAAAAATGTTACATAAAAAACGTTTTTTTATTATTTCCGATAAGCTTTATTCTATGCAAAATTTTGATAGGACTGATATTTCATGAGATAAATGAGTTTTAAAATTTATATAACAACGTCATCAAAGGCGCTGTAATGAAATAAAAAACAAATGACTTCGTTTTAAGGGGCCTTGGACAACAACAAACGAAAGCTATTAAACATAGCCTACAGAGAATGTTTCTGTGTTTGTATGAAGTAATATCGATTAAAGGATATACAAGACTTTTAAAATAACAATATAATACATTTTCACCCCCGCCTCAGATTATAGCGTTATAAAATTTTTGAGTAGGAAGAAAAAGCACATTTATTCATTCCATGGCAATGGTACATAGAAGATCGTGAATTCTTACATTTTCGAAAGAAAGAAATATAGTTAGGGGAGAGTCGAGTAGTATCGGACATCGGGTAGTATCGGACAGTGCGTTTTTTTCATCTACCACCATATGGTAGTGCCTGAATGACATGGTTACGTTTCTCTATGCGACATCACAGAAACGTAACCATGTCAATCAGATACTATCATCATGTGGTAGATGAAAGAAATTCACTGTCCGATATTACCCGATGTCCGATACTACCCGACTCTCCCCTACATATCACTAAATATGCTGTATCACTATTTAAGTTATTTGAAGTGTTCAGAACCCTAGTGAGTCAAGCGCCATTTACTGAAGACGTAGAAAACAAGGGTTAAAATTAACTTATTACCATAATTCAATGGAAACATATAGCAAGTAATATAAAGTATACACAATAAATCTAAATGATGTCAGTCTTCATTAAACAATGGTTGCATGTAATAAAAATTAAGAAACATGTTAAAGGAATTGTCATTGCACCAAATGAGTGGTCTCTGGACCAAAATGATCGCATTTTAATTATTTAAATACAATTTAAATTAAGTAACATATTAAAAGATTTATCCTTCTATCAAACACGAATGTTCCCTGAATCAAATATCCTAGTTTAAATATGTAATTACTTTATATTTATTTCTAACGGGTGCAACGGAGCGCACGAGTACGACTAGTAATAAATATAACAACAGTCAATGAAATAACATTTTAGACTATTACACTAAACGAAATTAATTACTGTCTCTGTTCTTACACATCCACGTGGGCCTACACAATAGAGCTCTTTTCTCCGTTTTCATTTTCCCTCGGTGCTCGAAGATACAACACCCTGTGGGCTACTGTGTTGGAGCGCTCATTAGGAAACTTCTGTTATTCTTACATTTCTTAAATGTAAACCCCATAGACTTCGCAGTTTTTCTAAGTGTCTCTCTGCTTCCATAAAAACCAAGGGTTGTAACGCGAAAGGAGTGCAGTTCACGCAGAGTTGGAATTTATTTGCGAATTTCGTAATATTCTTGGAATTTCCTTCTTGTGATAATTCTGTCCGTGTCGTCTGCTCAATCTTGTTAGCAGGAAATATGCTTGACTTCCTAATAGATGTTACCTTCTTCGTGATGACAGCTACATGTACGCCTTCTTGACACTAAAAGCTGGTTCACAATAAACCGGAAACGAGAATCGGAACGAAAACGGTAAAATTATTAAAATGTGTACATTTAAACGTGAGCATTCACAATTAACGAAAAGCTTGCCGGAACACGGGATCGGGAACGGAGAGTTGGCCATGTTTCAACTTTGGCGTTCATGTTTCCGATCACAGCCCACTAGATTCATTCTATTGCCATCTAATAGTAATATGCATTACAAGAGCGGTATGTTGAAGTTTTCATGTTCGAGGAAAAGTTTGAAAAAGCGAAACGTAGTTGAGCTTTTTTAATTTCCGAGAATTGAAAGAAAACATACCGCTCGTGTATCATACATTATATTGTGCAAAAATTGTTTATTACATACCTGAAAGAGGAATTTCTAATTAGTTGCAATGAAATCTCCATCTTGGTTTCTGTTCAATGACGGCAAATTTGCAAAACAAAAATATCTATCTTCAACATTGTTGCTTTAAAATGTTTTCTGTGTTTACTATACTCCAGCAGGCCGTGATATACGTCTGTCTTTTTTTCCCCCCAGTCTATGATGAGTCTGGAATCTTGTTGATTTTTTCACGGCTTCCTTAATGTTACTTGCATCATGAATGCAGTAACTTTAGTGGATCGTAAGTGAATCATATTTTATTACTGTATTGGTTGTATTACACACTACATATTCATGCTTCAATTCAATAACTACTGTTGTGTTCATTTTTGTTCTACTACAAATGTTTCTTCTATAATTATTTTACGTTATGGTAGACTTAAAATAGGTTGTGATAATAAAGATGCATGGGCATATTTATAGTACCGTACTTAATGAATTGTTTCAGTTGAAATTTCGAAGTTGGTTAACCTGTGTTTATGTTGGCTGCCTTGTACTCATGAGAGAACAAAACATCAGAATGGGTAATATCGACTTTACATATCGATATGCATAGTCGTCTACGTTCTCGGTTTATTGTGAATCAAAAATTTTCATATTCACGTCCTCTGCTTCTCGTTTTCATTCTGGTTCTCGTTCCCGGTTTATTGTGAAGCAGTCTTAATACTCTGTACTAGATAGTTTGTGCGAGATCGTGCGTATTTGCTTGTTTTCCGCACAGAACCAATACGCGGTAAGTGTGAAATACCACATTCAGTATTCCCAACGTAACACACATAACAATTTCCCTTTTCTTACCGCTTAAGCGCGACATTCATTTTACTGCTTTAGGCTTTTAACATATTATTTTTAAAGACGTTTAACATAGTAATAATTATAAATTGGAAACTTACCACTGCAATTTCACCTAAATTGCAATGTTAATTATTGTTTTTATTGTCAACAAGATTCCAGATGCCGATGTTATTACTGCAATATGTTATATAAATAATATTGTTAAAATATTATGTTTTAAGTTCGAATTTATAGACTGGGGGGGGGGGGAAAGACAGACGTATATCACGGCCTGCTGGAGTATAGTAAACACAGAAAATATTTTATAGCAACAATGTTGAAGGAAGATATTTTGGTTTTCCGAAGTTGCCGTCATTAAACAGAAACCAACTTGGAGATTTCATTGCAACTAATTAGAAATTCGTCTTTCAGGTATGTAATAAACGATCTTCGCACAAAATAATGTACGATACACGAGCGGTATGTTTGTTTTCATGTTCTCCGAAATTAAAAAAGCTCAACTACGTTTCGCTTTTTCAATCTTTTCTCGACCATGAAAACGTCAACATACCGCTCTTGTAACGTAGGCTATATTACTATTATCGTAGTACAAAATTTACTGCCCTCCGTCAAACTGGAAGTCAGAGACCTCCGACTTTGTCATCGAAAACATCACTGTCTTGAAGTTATGGTTTTTTTTCTTTCAGAATTAAGAAACATAACATTTCTTGAAAAAAAAAAAAAAAAAGTCAAATCACCCTCGACTTTTCGTTTTCCTTGAGATTGATGCATAGAATTCCGGTCAACCTAGTCTGCCATCTCACGGAACATTGCACAGAAATACGTAGCGAGTTCTTATGCTTATAAATAGGAGACTGATTGTAAGTTTACGCACGAGGGAGAAATCCGAATGGTTTAAATTCAAATTACTCTGAATTACGGGCGGACAGGTAACGAAGTAGTGGAGCTGCGCCGACTTAACGCTACACTGGGCTAATTGCGACACCCTCCCACAAGACTCGTTATGGGAAACACAGACTCCTTCGCAACCCGCTCCGATATTCGAGTTTGCTCAGCAACACTCCGGAAAGAACTGGCAAGTATGAAACACGTCCGTGAACTTCTTGGGAATAATTAACGCTACAATTCCAACGAGAAATTGCAAGTGTTGGAGATATATCACACGTATTGTTACGTTTAACTCCACTTACGTTACGTTACATCACATTACTGAAAGCAGTACTGTTTAAAATTACAAGCGCTGAAGATATATCATACATATTGTTACATTTTACTTAGCTTAGTTTATATCAGATTACTGAAAATAATTCTGTTTAAAATTACAAGTGATGAAGATATATCCTAGACTACATATTGTTACATCAGATTATTGAAAACAATTCTGTTTAAAATTACAAGTGTTAGAGATATATAATACATATTGTGACATTTTACTCAACTTCTGTTTAAAATTACAAGTGCTAGAGATATATAATACATGTTACATTTTACTCAACTTCTGTTTAAAATTACAAGTGCTAGAGATATATAATACATATTGTTACATTTAACTCGCCTTACGTTATATCAGATTATTGAAAGCAGTACTGTTTAAAATTACAAGCGCTGAAGATATATCATACATATTGTTACATTTGACTCGCCTTACGTTATATCAGATTATTGAAGGCAGTACTGTTTAAAATTACAAGCGCAGAAGATATATCATACATATTGTTACATTTTACTTAACTTAGGTTTTATAAGATTACTGAAAACAATTCTATTTAAAATTACAAGTGCTAGAGATATATAATACATATTGTTACATTTTACTCAACGTCTATTTAAAATTACAAGTGCTGGAGATATATAATACATATTGTTACATTTTACTCAACTTCTATTTAAAATTACATGTGCTAGAGATATATAATACATATAGTTACATTTTACTCAACCTCTGTTTAAAATTACAAATGCTAGAGATATATAATACATATGGTTACATTTTACTCAAGTTCTGTTTAAAAATACAAGTGCTAGATATATATTACACGTATTGTTACATTTAACTCGCCTTACGTTATATCAGATTATTGAAAGCAGTACTGTTTAAAATTACAAGGCCTGAAGATATATTGTTACATTTTACTTAACTTAGGTTATAGCAGATTACTGAAAACAATTCTGTTTAAAATACAAGTGCTAGATATATATATATATATATATATATATATATAATACATATTGTTACATTTTACTCAACTTCTGTTTAAAATTACATGTGCTAGTGATATACAATACATATAGTTACATTTTACTCAACTTCTGTTTAAAATTACAAGTGCTAGAGATATACAATACACATAGTTACATTTTAGTCAACTTCTGTTTAAAATTACAAGTGCTAGAGATATATGACACGTATTGTTACATTTAATTCGCATTACGTTATATCAGATTATTGAAATCAGTACTGTTTAAAATTACTAGGGCTGAAGATATATCATACATATTGTTACATTTTACTTAACTTAGGTTATATCAGATTACTGAAAACAATTCTGTTTAAAATTATAAGTGCTAGAGATACAGTATATAATACATATTGTTACATGTTACATAACTTAGGTTATATCAGATTATTGAAAACAATTCTGTTTAAAATTACAAGTGCTGAAGATATATCATACATATTGTTATATTTTACTTAGGTTATATCAGATTATTGAAAACAATTCTGTTTAAAATTACAAGTGCTGAAGATATATCATACATATTGTTACATTTTACTTAACTTAGGTTATATCAGATTATTGAAAACAATTCTGTTTAAAATTACAAGTGCTGGAGATATATCACACATATTGTTACATTTTACTTTACTTAGGTTATATCAGATTATTGAAAACAATTCTGTTTAAAATTACAAGTGCTGGAGATATATCACACATATTGTTACATTTTACTTTACTTAGGTTATATCAGATTATTGAAAACAATTCATCATTCATTCTTCCTTCACCCATCCTTTCTAAAAATTCAGGTGATAGGGGCCCCCACGACCAATACACCGCTGTGGAAATTGCTGTTCCAAGTCAGCTTTTACGGCGCGACAAAAGTGAAGGGGGCGCCCCATCATGCTTGAAGTACATTCGACATCTTTTGCCAGAGAAACGTCGTCAAGAAGCTATTGACTTGACGCGTTTCGAAAATCTGTTGTTACTCTGTAACTATTAGAAATTGACCACAAGTATATAAGGCCATTTCGCAGGAAGAATCCCTAGGAATCTGTAACCATAAACCGGGGGAGAACTTCGCGAATCACCCTGTATAAGGTGTAACTTGTCTGCAGTCACTGTGATTATTACGATCGGTTTGCAAGAGAACGAAAGGCTTGCAGCCACTGATTAATAGTTGTACTTCCAGAGCGGATATCTTCCTTCTTGCTTTTCCTAAATCCAACGTCCCAACTCAGTTCGGTCTATAGATCAGCGGCGGAGTCATGAAGTCACGTTCTATGCAGGGACAAAACAAAGCCTTCCTATAAGAACCCTTGTAGCTACCTTGCGAGATCGTGGAGACGCTGCCATAGCAACCGTTCAAAGATACGCTTTTGGGAGCATGCACAAACACTGAAGGCAACTCCGATTATTTCTGTAACATCTCTTTCCATATTTCGCTAAATAGCGGCATCTAACTCTGCAACAAAAGACCTCCGGGTACAATTGCTTTACAAACTGTCATCTCTTCAGGACATAACATTTCCACTTATACAAAACCTTCCGAATTCTCTGATCAAGTACTAATTGTAACTTGTATGGTAGCTTTCCAATCAATAATTCTACCAGTTTTTTAAAACAACTCGGCGTCTTTCATCCATACGTGTTTAGACGTTCTTTTAATTGAGGGGGAATGGAATTATGGATAAAATTTCTGTTTTCTAAAATTTTAAACAACAGATTTGATTTTTTGTACATAGTATTATGTTGTAATAGGTAATAAAGCATATAAATTTCACCATCCTAAGTTGAACAGGTTTTGAGTTAAACAAATTAAATAAAAAATTTCAAATTTACGAAGTGCCGCATGAATTTCATATAGTAACATGTATGACATGTGTATAAAAATACAGGACAAAAATTTTAAAATTTAAATCTAGGAATAGAGAACATTTTTTTTTTTTTGCATTCAGTCACTTAGTGTAATATCTTATTAGTCAGCGATGTATGCAATGGAGGGGAAAAGGAACTTAGCACTCTACTCCATTATCTCGGGCTTAGTTGCCTCATGAGTGATGCCTGATTGGTGCCACTTACTGCTTCTGACATTTGACTAAACAACAATCGGTTAAAAAATTCATTGTGTAGGGTCAACTTCAACTTCATTCATAGTTTTCTGCCCTTTCACTGCAAACCCAGCATTCTGCAATCTTTCCTATTTTCTTCCTTCCTTTTAGTCTCCGCATACGATTCATATATCTTAATGTCGTCTATCATCTGGTATCTTATTCTGCATCGAACATTTCTTCCGTTCACTATTTCTTTCAATAAAACCTTCAGTAGGCACTTTCTTCTCAGCCAATGATCTAGCCAATTCATTTTTCTCTTCCTAATCACTTTAAGCATTATTATTTCTTCACCCACCCTTTCCAGCACAGCTTCATTTCTTATTCTGTCCGTCCATTTCACACACTCCATTCTTCTCCATATCCACATTCAAAATGCTTTTAGTCGTTTCTCTTCACTTCGCCATAAGGTCCATGTTTCGGCTCCATACAATGTCACATTCCACACAAAGCACTTCATTAGTCTCAGCCTTAATTCTTTTCCAGAGGTCTGCAGAAGATGCTCCTTTTTCTATTAAAAGCTTCCTTTGCCATTGCTATCTTCCTTTTGACTTCCTGGCAGAAGCTCATGTTACTGCTTATAGCAACCCCAAATATTTAAAGCTGTCCACTTGCTCTACTACCTGATTTCGAATTCACTCGTTTACCTTATAATACTTTCAAAATTTAGCTTCAACTGAATATGTTTTATTTCTTAATGAAGAAGTATTTGCATTATAAAAAATGGAATTAGAATTTATAGAACAGGAATTAAATATTTCATGTTTCAAACGTCAATATTGTGAAAGCCTTTACACTTGGAACGTGAGGAAATGTACAAACAGCTTTTAAAGTCGCCATGCAATGCAATTCAAATGAAATAATGCAGCCATTCAGATATGACATTTGTTTTTTTGCATCCTAGCGTCGCAGAACACTGAAACTTATCGACATATAAATAAGACATTTATGATTCATTTTTAACACACACACACACACACACACACACACACACACACACACACACACACACACACACACACACACACACACAAAGAAACAAAACTGTGATTATTGGTTGAAAATTACCAAAATATCTCTCTTTCCTTCCCCTTAGTACCACCTCACATAGTGCAAGACTTTGTATGTGTGTGTGTGTCTGTGTGTATGTATGTATGTATGTCTGTGTCTGTGTGTATGTATGTATGTATGTGTATGTATGTATGTGTGTATGTATGTGTGTATGTATGTATGTATGTGTGTATGTGCGTATGTATGTATGTATGTATGTATGTATGTATGTGTGTATGTATGTATGTATGTATGTGTGTGTGTATGTATGTATGTGTGTATGTATGTATGTGCGTATGTATGTATGTATGTGTGTATGTGTGTATGTATGTATGTGTGTATGTATGTGTGTATGTATGTATGTATGTGTGTATGTATGTATGTATGTATGTATGTGTGTATGTATGTTTTTTTTTACAGTATATATTTCAACATGCCCCATTACATAGGTAATATTACATGTTTTGACATTTCTAGATAATTACATTTTTAAGATTGCAAATTTGCCAGTTGCGTAATCAATAAATATCTGTGTGATAAGATATGCGATGATGTGTATGTATGTATGTATGTATGTATGTATGTATGTATGTATGTATGTATGTATGTATGTATGTATGTGTGTATGTATGTGTGTGTATGTATGTATGTATGTATGTATGTATGTATGTATGTGTGTATGTATGTATGTGTGTATGTATGTATGTGTGTATGTATGTGTATGTATGTGTGTAAGTATGTATGTATGTGTATATATGTATGTATGTGTGTATGTATGTATGTATGTATGTATGTGTGTGCATGTATGTATGTGTGTATGTATGTATGTGAATGTATGTGTATGTATGTATGTATTAACACGACAATTGGGTATACACCCGGTGGCAGTGATATATAATATACAATAATTACCCTGACATTAATACAATAAGTACAGCAATAATAAAAAAAATGAAATAAAATAAAATAAACGTAAATTTATTTGTAACTATAAATAAGTAGATGCAATAAACCTAGGACTATAATAGTACATTATGCAACGAGCCTATGATGATAGTAATTAAGAATCGAGTATGGATATTTAAGAAACGAGCGCAAGCGAGTTTCATAATTTTCATACGAGCTTCTTAATTACCATTATAGGCGAGTTTCATATGACTTTTTATGCTCGACCATATTTCTAACTTGAAATTACCGGTATTCAGATGTATACATTTTATTTGTAACTGACAAGATCGGAAGTGACCTTGTTCTAGGTCGTGAATTGTGAGATGTGCGCAGACGCGAAAGTATTAATTTTTTCCGAGGAACAATAATGTCACTGACCTTGACGTAGTCCCGTTAAACTTGATAATATTATAATATTATAACCTTGATTATTGAATTCGACATTGAAAAACGAGATGACAAATTGAATTTATTTGAATACTATTTACAATTAACGCTAATTATTATTGTAACAGAACATAACCTTCTGCGACAGTATTGGATTTCCAGCCTCCGTGACTTTTCGCTAATTCTCTTTCGATTGCATATCCGAGAATAATCGATACTTGCGGTTTTATAACGGTACAAAGCTGACTTGTCATTGGCTGAACACATGTAAGCTGAGTTATCATTGGCTGAAGACCTGTACTTTAATGAGAAGGTGTACTTTAATGACATGCATTAAAGGACTGCTACCAGATGTATAATTAGTACATTTCGGCATGGTCGAGCATAAAAACTATTCTATAATAACGTCTACAATAAGCAAAAGTAAATCTAACTTATAAGTACTTCTATTTCACCCAACTATTACCAATTTAAGTAATTACATATCACCTTAATTAATTACATACCAACTTAATTACATATCATTTTAATTAATTACACATCACCTTAATTTATTTACATATCAACTAAAATACATATCATCTTAATTACATATCAACTTAATTAATTATATATTAATTTAATTAATTACATGACACAACATAAATAATTACACTGCACCTCCAATTACATTTTCAGTCTAATCTTCTCAACCCTTTCTTAAATATATTGATTTTAAGAGGACCACCCTGAAAGATTGCCGCAGGTAAGCTGTTCCAGTCTACTATTGTGCGGTTAACAAAGGAAAATTTTGCCACATCCGTTCTTTGTTTTCTATATTTGAACTTCCTAATAGTGCATCAGAAAGAGTAGTATCTTAAAAAATTACTGGCTGAACTGAAATTATGTATTTACTACAAAATATTGTGAAAATGTCATAGAGAGACGCTGCACTGTAAACTGCTTAAATACATCTCCGCTGGGATCTGCTGTCATACTGTATGTTTGTGTAAACAGGTACACCGCTTTCAACTCAAGAGCCATACATTCAGGATCCTGAACAACAAGGTATGTTATGTTCTACGTTTATGGGTGTGACACACTTCAGCTGTAATAATAATAATAATAATAATAATAATAATAATAATAATAATAATAATAATAATACTAACAATAATAATAAATAAATGTATTTGTTTATTTATTCTTTCATTTATTATGATGTACTCGTAATATTAAAATAACTTGCCAACATGAAATTTATTGGTTCGACTGAATAGATTACGATTCATGAGACATAACCTAAAAATATATATTCACAATATGAAATCAACTACCGGCGTAGTTCAGTTGGCTAAGGCGCTTGCCTGCCGATCCGGAGTTGCGCTCGGGCGTTGGTTCGATTCCCGTTTGGGCTGATTACCTGGTTGGGTTTTTTCCGAATAAGGCGAATGTCAGGTCATCTATGGCGAATCTTCTGCCTTATCTCGCCAAATACCATCTCACTATCACCAATCCCATCGGCGCTAAATAACCGAGTAATTGATACAGCGTCGTTAAATAACCAACTAAAAATAGATATGAAATCATTAGTACGAACTCCGAAAACCGAAAATATTTTAAAATATATGCCGTTTATTAATTGCTCCTGTATTACTTATTAATATTATTGATTATTAATTTGATGTTAACCATAAATTTAACAATTTCGCAAAGGTTACTGGTGCCATAAACAATGTATTTAAATAAAAAAAAACTTAACTAAAACCCGGATATGATTGTAGAGGGACATCATTTTATTTTTACTTCAATTTTTATTGAACCTGAGTTTTTTATGTACTTCACTCCCACTCTCTTCTATTAATGAAGTTCCAACTGTCCTCCACACAGAACCAAGGCCGCATAAGGTAAACATTACTGAGTTAGTGAATATAGTACGTTCCAGAAATATGTTCGCGTTTTCCAGTGACGAAAGAGCTTTCAATATTGAATCATATTTTCGCACAAATACTGTCGTCCGTTTGCCTACGTCGCACCCCGATTTCCCCCACCTGCTTCTGCTTGCTCCTCTGTAAAGGCTAGTGGCTGGGCTGTCTTACCTCTTTTCTGAAAACATTAATTTTCGTTAGGAATTGGACGTCTACGTAACATTATACAACTGTTTAAAATAACTTAAATAAAAGGGCTTCGTTAAGTAATTAACTGTCACGTGATTTCACCCCTTCTACGATCCTGAGACATAATCACTTGGACGGACAGTAGATAGCAAGTGTGAGTAATTTTATCTGTGCGGGTCGGGCAGAAGTGAAGATTGAATTTATAGTACGTAAGGTACTCTTTTATAGAGTAGGTACAGAATTATTTCAACATGAGTTACTAGTACGAAGGACGAAACTGGTAATTGGAATTAGATGCAATAGTCTATAGTATGATAATATGCACAAAAGAACTGAAGCCTGTATTGAAATGAACGGCCGCCATTTTCAAAAATATATTTAAATATCCATATTATGATAATTTTTCAATTTAACTTCTTTCTCTATATTGTACGCCAATGTGCTGTAAACAGTATAATATACACTGCATAATGAGTAGGTCCGAATGGATAACTCAGTTCGTGAGTAAAAACACTTGTTGGTAATACAGTACTGTATTTTGATTAAACAAAAACCTAATGAAAATAATTATCAAACTCAAAATTGCGATATTTCCTAGTTTACATAAATGGATGAACTGCTTTTCTTCACTCCTATACCTAGTAAAGTGATTTGTTTGTATTTTACGCCAGTATCGTCGAACTCCAGTCGTGAAAGGGTATAGCAAAGTGAGTTTTCGTTTATGAACCGTTAATCTAGAGATATAGCCAGGTTAATATTAAAAATGTTAGTAAAAATAAAATGATGTCCCTTTATTGCCTCTTCCAACTTTACTATAATAATAATAATAATAATAATAATAATAATAATAATAATAATAATAATAATAATAATAATAATAATAATAATAATAATAATAATAATAATAATTTATTTTATCTGGCAGAGTTCAGGCAGTAAGGCCTATAATAATAATAATAATAATAATAATAATAATAATAATAATAATAATAACGATTTATTTTATCTGGCGGAGTTCAGGCAGTAAGGCCTTCTCTTCCACTCAACCAGTCACCCAACGAGCCACTCCTAGTGGCTAGCAACTAATACTTTGAATAAGTGTAGTATACAGTTGCGTAAACTGGATAATAAATACGATGAAAGAGTAATGGAACGGAGAAAAATTCTTTCCGGCGCCGGGATTTGAACCCGGGTTTTCAACTCTACGTGCTGATGCTTTATCCACTAAGCCACACCGGATACCACCCCGGCGTCGGACAGAATTGTCTCTGAGTTCCAACTCTTGGGTTCCCTCAAGTGGCCGCCCCCTGCACTACGTCATAGATGTCTATGAACATAGGACCGAAGTCCACACGTGCTGAGGTGCACTCGTTATGAGTGACTAGTTGGCCGGGATCCGACGGAATAAGCGCCGTCTTAAATCACGAAGTGATTTACGCATATCATATATTATTTCAATGTACCGAAGTACATATGATATTTCCATGCAGATATTCTGCGTCGTCATACGATGAAAGAGTAATGGAACGGAGAAAAATTCTTTCCGGCGCCGGGATTTGAACCCGGGTTTTCAGCTCTGCGTGCTGATGCTTTATCCACTAAGCCACACCGGACTTCGGTCCTATGTTCATAGACATCTATGACGTAGTGCAGAGGGCGTCCACTAGAGGGAACCCAAGAGTTGGAACTCAATCAGAGACAATTCTGTCCGACACCGGGGTGGTATCCGGTGTGGCTTAGTGGATAAAGCATCAGCACGTAGAGCTGAAAACCCGGGTTCAAATCCCGGCGACGGAAAGAATTTTTCTCCGTTCCATTACTCTTTCATCGTATGACGACGCAGAATATCTGCATGGAAATATCATATGTACTTCGGTACATTGAAATAATATATGGATAATAAAGACAAAAGATAGGCCTAAATCAAGAATAATTGCGGCGGAAATGAAATATTGAAGAACTACAGCTTATAAATGGAACGACTGCAAAACAAATATAGTAATTTTGGAAGAATTGAGTATGACATAAGCCTTTGAACAAATTTTAAATTAAAAGACGAAGTGGATACAACATGTCAATACGATTCCCCGCAACATATAGCCTAAATTACTAAAAAACAAAAAAAAAAATACACCCTGGCGGTTACAGAAACCCTGGAAGTTCAGTGAAGAGGCTTCTCGATCTCTAATATGAGATCGGAAAGGAATCAATCTGTGGCACAACTCCTTGGAAGCTACACGATGTTGATGATGATGATGATGATGACGATGATGATGATGATGTTATGATTAATTACGCTCAAATTTCAAGTAACACTCGCTAGCAACTTTCTTTTCTTGAACATTGATAGCTGCTTCAAAGGTAAATGACGTCAACATAACAATAAAGAAAGTAACTGATAGTAATATGTCAATACTGTAATTCGAAACAAAATTGGCAAAATAAATTTCATCCTGATAACTAGGGAATCACTATAATCCATTGCATATGTAAGGAGATCCGGACTATGGTAATACTACAGTCTAGTACAGAGGTCTCCAAAAAGCGTATCGTCATTCGTGCTCTCGATGCTGCCCGCCGAACACAGTGTGCTGTAAGGCTAGAGCAGGGGAAGGGACTCATACCTCAACTGATGGGAGCGATCAGTGGGGGATCGCGGCAACGATCTGCTCATGTTTACAAATAATAACATCAAAAGAATAAAAAAAATCATACGTTTGTATATTATTTTGATATACTATGAAGCTGGAGCCCCGTCTGTTGCTATTGACACAAGCCATTGCAAATTCAACCTCTTCTGTTCTATGGTGCCTTTCAGTGCCTGGAAAAGTTCTTCTCCAGTTGTATTTTGTAATTATATCTAGAAGACATTCAGACACAGGAAAAATGTTCATTAACTCCTCGGATGAAAATGGCTAGGTGAGCTTTGTCATTTCTATCTGTGCTTTCGTCCAATGCAAGTGAGTAAGCTACAAACTGGTAAATTGTGGTTTCGACTTCAGATTCAATTACATTTACAATCTTGAAATTCCTTCTCTGAACTGTAATGGGAAACAATTTAATTTTCTTAAACTTTGACTTTGTTCTGGACATAGTATTTTAGTAACGTCCTGTATGCACGATTTTATAAATGATGCTTCTGTAAAGTGCTTCATTGATTTTCCAATATTCCAGGCTAGGACATAGCTTAGAAGAAGCTTTTTTTCTTTAATACTTAGGACACGTGTGTGATTTTTGTTTGTATTTTCTTGTTTTTTATTTATCAAAATATTTGTAGGCCTACGCATTTCACTTAAAATTAAATGAAAAACTATATGTTTGTCATGCGGAACTGAGTGTAAACGTATTGTAATATACTGATCATTATGTATAACCAACAGTTATACAGATAGTCCCAAAATAAATTATTTTCACATGTCCAACATGCCTGTAATTGTATGATATCCTTTGTGAAGAATCGAGTATTTGTCGTCGCATGTTGAATTTCAACACACCCTTAAGAATTTTCGAACAAATTAAGCATTTCACATTCTCCCCACCAACACAAAAAAGTTTCTCTTCCTATTCATTCTTGAATGTACTGTGTCCATGATTAGAAGACACTGTGAAACGGTGGAACACTCCGACCAACACAATGATGATGGTAGTCCGCCACTGCTTTTCGTTTGCGCATGAACATTGAGTACAGTACAGGTGGGGATGGGTGAGGCGGACCGCGCTCATTACGTACTGGCTTCGGTCCCGTTCAGGGGCTTACTCGCGAGTACGCTTTTGGAGACGTCTGGTCTAGTACATACAGTCACGAAGCTTGAGGTGATTTTTTGCATTTCTCGCGATACAATGCTGCAAGCGGTTAGCAACTAGGAACAATAGACTATGCGATAGTAGCGATCCTAGTGGCTAGCAATTAAAGTCTTGGATACATATTCCCTACTTATTGAACTTAGTGACTATTTGTACTAGACTGTGGGAATACTTTGAATAAGTGTAGTAGGACTACAATGACATATTTTGCAAATCAAGATTTCAGGTATAACTCCCTGTAAAGTTGATTTGAATAATTTCGAGGGAAAAATTGTTCCGGAGCCGGGTATCGAACCCGGGACCTTTGGTTTAACGTACCAACTCTCTACCACTGAGCTACTCGGGAACTCTAACCGACACCGATCCAACTTTTCCCTCTATATCCACAGACCTCAAAGTGGGCTGACAACCGTCAAGCAACCAACTTCGAGTGCACACTAACTCCGTGTGACTTAAATTGTGGCTTTCTGTTAACGAACAGTGACGTGTATTATGCAAATCAAGATTTCAGGTATAACTCCCTGTAAAGTTGATTTGAATAATTTCGAGGGAAAAATTGTTCCGGAGCCGGGTATCGAACCCGGGACCTTTGGTTTAATGTACCACAATTTAACAGAAAGCCACAATATATATAGAAATGGATATATGGATATAGAGGGAAAAGTTGGATCGGTGTCGGTTAGAGTTCCCGAGTAGCTCAGTGGTAGAGCGTTGGTACGTTAAACCAAAGGTCCCGGGTTCGATACCCGGCTCCGGAACAATTTTTCCCTCGAAATTATTCAAATCAACTTTACAGGGAGTTATACCTGAAATCTTGATTTGCATAATACACGTCACTGTTCGTCAACAGAAAGCCACAATTTAAGTCACACGGAGTTAGTGTGCACTCGAACTTGGTTGCTTGACGGTTGTCAGCCCACTTTGAGGTCTGTGGATATAGAGGGAAAAGTTGGATCGGTGTCGGTTAGAGTTCCCGAGTAGCTCAGTGGTAGAGCGTTGGTACGTTAAACCAAAGGTCCCGGGTTCGATACCCGGCTCCGGAACAATTTTTCCCTCGAAATTATTCAATGACATATTTTGATTTTTTTTTGCGCAAATATAATATTTTAATATTTTATGCAATTTTTCATAGACAATGCAAGAAAAAATGCAAACATATTTCCATAACGATCACCAACAAATACCTGTGTGTGGGTAGTGATGGCAAATATTACCGTTGTGTGTGTAATCGCATCTGCAGGGGCGATTAATAATAAAGTTTATGGAGTTTTACAAATTATATCGTCAAAACAACGAGTCCAATAAGCCCCATCGCTATTTCATTTGATTTACGTCCCCGTGGCCCATATTTTTCGAATCATTCCCTCAACTTCCGCTTCATTTCATGGTAATAACAATGAACGTAGTTAATTTATTTCGCATTACTTTGTTACATCATACATATGTATAATAAATACGGGACGGTGCATTATCAGAATCCCTTGACAGTTGTTAAAAATATGCGATAAATAAATTCGAATTTGCGAAATAAAAGGTTTTGTGAGGATTGGTTTGAAATGTGGATTTTCATATTGCAAACAGAGAACATTAAAATCTAGTAAGAATCTTCTCATCAGAAATGACTCCATTTTGTAATGAAACAGGACATCGCGAAGAGAAGATGTACAAAATGCAATGTTATCTTATTTTACTATATGAAATAGAAAGGAAAAATGTAGTGTTACTCAACATTTCGTTCAGAGATTTATAATAATAATAATAATAATAATAATAATAATAATAATAATAATAATAATGTTTGTATTACTTTTTTGTATTTATATGTGTCATCTGGTAGGATGTAAGAGAAGGCCTTATGGCCTTAATCTTGTGAGATTAAATAAATAAATAAAAAATAATAATAATAATAGGCCCTAAATTTAATTTAATTTAATTTTTTTTTCTTCCTGTAACCACTACAGGTTGCTGTTGACAAAGAGTACCATGATACAATAGAGTAAAAGCCTTGAGGCTTAGTGATAAATTGTTGTTAGAGTGAAAAAGAAAGAATGTGAATTATATTGAAACACATGATGTTAAACGAAGTAACGTCAAGGAAATGCGAATTAGTCATGGTCCATATGTATGATGCCTGAAAATAGCTATTGAGCCTTTGAGTGCTGCAATTGTTAGATCTCTTAAAATACTTTTATGCAGGCCAAAAGATTTACAGAAGTCGACTAGGAACCGGGGTATTGTCCCACGGGCTCCTATCATTAGTCCCGTAATGACGATGGATTTCAGATGGTATTTGTCCCTATAAAACTCGTGTACTTCTTGTGGCTGGTGTTCGTGCGATTCGAATCTCACAGTAGGGTCTATGATGTAACCTTCAAGAGAGGGAGGTTTAAATACAATTATGTCGATTCTTCGATTACTGCCCTCACTGGATATGTCGTGTACTTCTTCATATACTGAATAACCTTTGTTCCTTAAGGCAGTTGCTATTATAGATCTTACTGTATGTATTTATTTATTTATATATATATATTTTTAATTAATTAATTAATTTATTTATTTACTTATTTAGTTATTTACTTATTTACTTATTTATTTATTTATTTACTTATTTACTTATTTATTTATTTATTTACTTACTTATTTAGTTATTTACTTATTTACTTATTTATTTATTTATTTATTTATTTACTTACTTATTTAGTTATTTACTTATTTATTTATTTATTTATTTACTTATTTACTTATTTATTTATTTACTTATTTACTTATTTATTTATTTACTTATTTATTTATTTATTTACTTACTTATTTAGTTATTTACTTATTTACTTATTTATTTATTTATTTATTTATTTATTTATTTATTTATTTATTTATTTATTTATTTATTTATTTATTTATTTATTTATTTGGAATATTAACGTGCAAAACAACAGCACAAGGCCAATTACAGTTTAGCACGATACAAAACAAAACAAAACAAAACAAAACAAAACAAAACAAAATAAAACAAAACAGAAGAGATGATGATGAGAATGAATGATAGAAATGGCAGTGAGATGGAATACAATCAATATAATACTCATCAATAATCTTTGACCAAATGGAACAAAATAAATAGCAATATCTGACAATAATAACAAGTAAGGATATATCTTGATAAACTCAAAAAGTTTATACTACACATTAAATGGATCCAAGCTTAATCCATGCAAATTACCATATTTTATACATCTGCAGACCGGAGAGAGAGAGAGATTTTGAATTTATATTATAAAAAATGTTGTGAAATCTTAAACCCTTAGCAGGAATACGAAGACTGATATTGCTTATGAATGATTAAAAATCAATATCACCCTTAATGACTTTACAAAAAAATAAATAATCACGATCTTGACGTCTGGCAAATAAACTGCAGCAGTTAATCTCATATTTATAGTCATCGGAATTTGGTAAAAATCTATAAGAACACAAGGAAATAAATTTTCTTTGAATATTCTCCAATTTAGCTGAGTCAGTGGAAGTAATGGAGTTCCATACAACAGATGCATATTCAAGCTTGGATCTAACCAACGTATAGTATACAATTAATAGACATATCGGAGTAGAAAAAGAATAAGTTATAGATCTATTCATTAAGAATGCTTGGTCTAATTATAAGACCAAGCATTCTTAATGAATGGGTATATATATTGCACATGATCATGGAAATATAATCTTGAATCAAGTATGACACCAAGATCTCTAATACTATTTTTCTTAGTAATTATGACATTACTAAGAGAATAATTAAATTTTAGGGAAGTAGTTTTCCGTGAGAAGGAAATGACAAAAGTTTTGGATAGATTAATTTTCATTCCATAATAATAATAATAATAATAATAATAATAATAATAATAATAATAATAATAGCCAGGGGCCAATGATAGTCCAGCACAAATGATACATTAATAATACAGAATAAACAGAATTAAAATTTGAATACAATTAAAATGTACAATAATAATATAAAATTTAAAATAAGTAAATTAAATTGTAATGTTAATCAATGGATGCATATAAGTAACAATAAAAATAACAATAAAGATAAATTAAAATTAAAATAAACCATCTTCAAGGAAGAATTTTTTTAATCTATGATGTATTATACTATGAGAATAATAGAGATGATAATACAATGAAAATTACGAATGATTTCTAAAAGAATACATAAATGATAAGTCATTGCCAAGAGCGACTAAGTCTATACCAGGGCTGGGCACCGGGAGCGAATCCAAACTCTAAACGGGGACGCTTAATATTCTTCCGTCACGACATCAACGCTGCGCGGTGTTAAGCGGGGAAGGAAGGGGCAGAAGAGAGGTCAAATGGCTTCCAGTGAGAGAGTAGATTTTGCTCTTGGTGCCCAGCCCTGGTCTATACACTGAAAGGGTCGAATTAGCCGCCATGAATTTTTAATCTGAAGACTGGTGAAATAAATTTTGAATTTCTATTATAGAAAGGTTTGTGTGCTCTCATATCTTGTGTTAAAGAAATAATAAATAAATAAATAAATAAATAAATAAATAAATAAATAATAATAATAATAATGAAAATAAGTAGTAATATTAAAATGATAATAATTTAATCAACATAATTATAATAATGATACAAATAAAAATAAATAAATAAATAATAATAATAACAATAATAATATTAAAAATAGTAATAGTAACAATAATAATAATAATAAGAAGAAGAATGAAAATAAGTAGTAATATTAAAATGATGATAATTTAATCTACCTAATTATAATAATTATACAAATAAAAATAAATAAATAAATAATAATAATAGTAATAATAATAAAAAGTACTAATAATAATGCTGATGATAATAATAATAATAATAATAATAATAATGAAAATAAGTAGTAATATTAAAATGATAATAATTTAATCAACATAATTATAATAATGATACAAATAAATAAAATATATAATAATAATAATAATAATAATTATTATTATTATTATTATTTATTTATTTATTTATTTATTTATTTATTTATTTACTTATTTATTTATTTATTTATTTAATGTGCTGTACAACAGCCAGTGGCCAATTACAGTTCAGCACAAATATAACAAAAAATATAAAACAAAAATAATTATTACACATAAATATAATTACAATTAATTACAATAATGACGATGAATGGATAACTAAGAATACTATGAGACAATGTTAATTGAGTATAATGCCTAAAATAATACATAAATGATAAAACGTTGCCAAGAGCAAACAAAGTCTATACATTGAAGGGATCGAATTCGCAGCCATGCATGTTGGCATTTTTAATGCATCTGGAGACTGGTGAAAGAAATTTCGAATTTCTAATATAGAAAAGTTTGTGGGCTCTCATATCTTTTGTTGGAATACGTAAGGTAATATTGTTTAAGAAAGAGTCACAGGATATATCACCTTTGAGGACTTTACAAAAGAACAAATAATCTAGCTCATGGCGTCTAGCATATAGATTTTGACAATTAAAATATTCACATTTTCTCTCATAACTATACCCGGAATTAATGGGCAGAAATCTGAATGAACATAAGGATATAAATTTTCTTTGTATATTTTCTAATTTAGCCGAGTCCGTAGTTGTAATCGAGTTCCAAACTACAGATGCATATTCGAGTTTCGATCGCACCAATGTATAGTATAGCATTAAAAGAGAATCGGGCGTGGAAAAAGAATAAGTTATTGACCGTATTATTCCTAGCATTCTGATTGCGTGATTGTAAATGTAATCAACGTGACTATGAAAATACAATTTACTGTCAAAGAATATTCCCAAATCTTTTACGCAATCCGTTCTGTTAATTAGTACATTATTTAGATAATAATTAAATTTCAGTGAAGAAGTTTTTCTAGAAAAGGTTATTACATTAGTTTTGGATACGTTAATTTTCATACCATTGTCTTCCGACCATTTAGCGACTGAATTAATGTCACATTGAAGTGATTGACAGTCAGTACTACTTTTGATTGTACGAAAAATTTTTAAATCGTCTGCAAATAATAAACAGTCAGAACTTATTCTTTTACATATATCATCTATGAATATAATAAATAGGAGAGGTCCTAAAGAAGATCCCTGCGGGACTCCGCAATTTATATTATAGGAATAAGAGTGTATATTAAACAGTCTTACACATGAAACTCTATTACTTAAATAATTTTCGAACCACTTTACGTAGCTTACAGAAAGGCCAATATTTCCTAACTTATGAAGAAGGATATAGTGCGGAACTACATCAAAAGCTTTGCTGAAATCAAAATATATTGAATCAGTTTGTCCCTGCGTTTCAATTATTGGTACAATCTGATTTAGATATGTGACCAGGTTAGTGACAGTGGATTTAGTTTTAGTAAATCCATGTTGTGAAGAATTGAGCTTGTTTTTCACATAAAACGATATATGTCTGTGAATAATGGTTTCAAAAATGTTTGAAAAGTTATTTAGGATCGAGGTAGGTCTGTAGTTTCTGACATCATTTCTTTTTCCGTTTTTAAATATAGGAATAATTGCAGCTTGTTTCCATAGTGAGGGAAATTCACCATTTTTCAAACTAATATTGAATATGTGGGCTAAAAGAAGAATAAATATATTAGAGCATCCTTTAATTATAAAATTTGGAATACCGTCAGTGCCAGTTGTTTTTGTTGGTTTAAGTTTTTTAATTGCTTTACGAACGTCATCATGTGTTACTTTAGGTATAGGTAATGAGTCTGTTATATTCGTAATAATGTTTTCATATGTATGGCTGTGTTTAGTCTGAACAGATTTGAAGTGATCAGCAAAAGCATTGACAATAATAATAATAATAATAATAATAATAATAATAATAATATATTAGGCCTAATAATAATAATAATAATAATAATAATAGAATGACAAAAATGGAAAAAACTAATAAGATTATTAATAATGATAATCACTTAATAAACATAATGATAATGATATAATTAAAATAAATAATTATTTATTTACTAATATTTATTGTGCTATACAATAGCCTGGGTCCAATAACAGTTCAGCACGAAATAAAAATTAACAAGGAATTACAAAAATAGTGCTGAAAAATAATTATTAAAATTTGAGACAAATACAAATAGACAATAATTACAATATGAATAGGTAACTGCGAAATACATGATATAGAATAACTCAAAAACAACACAAACAAATGAAATCGAAATGAATGCGATTTTGATGTGAATACTTAACAATAACCAAACAAAAAACTATACATTAAACGGATCCGAATTAATACAATGTAAATCGGCAGCTTTAATGCATATGATAATTAGAGAAAGAGATTTCGGCTTATAAGTATGAAGGGTTCACAATCAATATCACTCTTTACGGTCTTGCAAAAGAATAAATAGTCAAGTTGAAGACGTCTAGCATAAAGTTAAAATATTTACAAGTACGCTCATAATTGAAAACAGACGAATTTAGTAAAAACATAAAAGCACATAGGGGTGAATGATTTCCAATTTAACCGAATCAGTAGAAGTAATAGAATTCCAGACAACAGATGCATATTCGAGTTTATATCTGATTAATGCACAGTATAGAATTACAAGAGTAGCTGGAGTAGAAAAAGAATAAGTTATAGACCAGAGTGCTGCATTGGAGTTAAATCGCTCGCTTGAACTCGGTCGAGTGTCGCAGCCTCGAGTGAGATACGATCGGTCGTGATACGCTCGTAATAAATAGAAGCACAATACAAGGTCATCTCACCGACATGTCTTATCTTGTATGGAAAGCGACAGATAAGATACACATATGTTTTGCTCACATGGTAAAAATAAGGCTTTATTTTCTGCGTTTATGACAAACGTTTAATGGAACAGTCAATGGAACGTACCAAAACAGGAACATGAAGTTATAAATAAAATAGTATCAAAAACTTCGATATACAGTTATTATTGCTAATTAATAATTATTCAATATTTGATTTACCACATATAATATGATAGGTCCATACATAGTGTTCCGCCTATATACTGCGACAATGTAGAAACGTTTTACAAAGTATTCTTGATATAGCAGTAGATTAATAACAATATTAGTACAGAGATAACGCACAGAAAATATAATAAAATGAATAATCATGCTGCACAACTGTTGCAGACGCAAAGATTGATACACTAATTATTATTATTATTATTATTATTATTATTATTATTATTATTTTTTATTATAATGAATATATCTTAGAACATTATTGATTATTTTTATCATAGTTAATCGATATGTTGTCTTTTGAGGCTACTTTCAGTATTGTATAATATATTTTATAAAATTCATGAGTTTGTCATTAAATTTGACCAAATCCAATGTTTGGTACCGGTATATACACAAAATATAACACTCATTCACCACAGTCAGATGCACATCAATCCACACTTGTAGAAGGCCATGTGAAAATCTCATCGTAAAATGCATGTTATTATTATTATTATTATTATTATTATTATTACTAGAAAATTTGATACAGTTCTTGCATTATCGTGATTGTGTTCTCCGTTTATAATAATTACATTTACATCCAATAACATCTATCAGATGTGGCAAAAACAAAATCATTCCTGTGTGGGGGAAAAAAAAACATTTACCTACATCTACAACATTTATATTACATTTTAAAGCAAGTTTTGTAGTTGTACTATGGAGAGGTTAGTTAAACACTGCAAAGTTTTGAAATGATTAACATCTATGATGTTACTATACAGTTCATCACTGTAACAAGAACGAATATCTAACGCTCGGCTTATACCGTTCGAGGATTTATCGCTCGTGACAATTTTATCCATCATTCATGTGCGCTACCATCGGATTATGCTATGAACTACTTGGAGCTCGAGCGAAAACGTCCGATGCAGATCTCTGTTATAGACTTTATAATAATAATAATAATAATAATAATAATAATAATAATAATAATAATAATGATGATGATGATGATGATGATGAAAGTAAGTAGTAATAATATGATTAATAATGATAATAATTCGATAAACATAATTATGATACAATTAAAAATAAATAATAAAAATGATGATAAATATAAGTAATAATGATAAAAATAAAATAATAATACCATACTAGAAAATGTAATTGTACCATACAGTATTGTTACTGTAGGCCACAATACACTTTAATTACAAGATGCGACAAGTTAAGGGAGACGCAGACATGCATTGGCCTTGGAAACGAAGCTGATCGCCGCTCCACTGAGCCTGATTGATATGATCGTTAAGGGAATCTCTTCAAAGTCCCGCCCATGAAATCCCGCAATGTAAGAGTATTAGAGCGACCAGGACATGAAAAGCGATGGTTCTCTTGAATGAATGGGGATTTCGAAGCAGTTTAACTTTCTTTCGAAGTTCTTTGAGTTTGGTAGTGGTAGTTTCTTTAAGGATTTATGTTATTTCAGATCGAATGTTCGTCCCGCTGTGAATTTTAGAGTCGGTTTCATGGCAATATTTCTGATGAGTTGGAGTCGTTAAAAATGTGACATAACTATGCTATTTGAGCATTCTCTCTTTCCAGTCTGCACAGAACTGTGTAAAATAACAAGCACAAAGAATATAATAGGCCTAAGTGAAGCATACCGATCATAACTGTGCAGATGCCTTTGGATGGGAGTCAGGGGTTACCAAAATTAAAGAAAGAAATGTTTTGTGGAGAGAACGGTGAAATGTAATGAAAAGAAATTATTTAAAATAAACTTTTATACCTGAAAAATCAATACTAATAATAAAACTAAAACTTAAAATGTTCTCTTTTACAAAACTAATTTGCAAGCTAATCTATGGCGAATCCTCGGTCTCATCTCGCCAAATATCATCTCGCTATCACCCATCTCATCGACGCTAAATAACCTAGCAGTTGATACAGCGTCGTTAAATAACCAACTAAAATAAAAAAAAACAAAACTAATTGGTGTTAACATGTTCCGAGACCAAAAAATCGCATTTTTGAAATTTCTGTTTTATGTGTATAGGCCTATTCTGAATTAATTTTCTACTGGAATTTGGTATAGTAATTAAAAAATATTTCTAGATTAATAAGCAATTTTTGGAATACAAAAACGTTTATTGTTGAGAGTAATCAAATTTTCAATTTGGGAGGAGTGCAATTTGTACAATTATGAATATTTTAATGATTTTGTCAATTTCATTCGTAATTAATGTGTGAATAAACCCTGCTCTTATCAGTTTAATATATAAATAATATTTTTTAAAATTTTGTTACATTGGATTGTAAAATGTACTTTTTCTTTTTACATAAAATTGTTGTTGTTCAGTCAAATGTCCGAAAACAGGTCTGAACAACGTAAGTGACACCAATAAAGCATCACTCATGCAGGAGATAAAGGGTAGTATGGCCATTTCCTTTTCTCCTCATTGCATACATCGCTGACTAGCTATATATATTACATTAATCAGACTTCAGATGTATACAAAAAATTGTTCTTCCTCTGTCTGATACATATCGCCTAATAATAGGTATACAGTAGTGGCAAAAAAAACTGGACCGACCCTTGTAGCTGATTTCAGAGCCTTGTTCACTCCAGAGCACGATAGACTGGTAACTAAGACTTTCGTGGTTCGAATCCTGCCTGGGAAGGACTTTTTTTTTTTGTTCCTTATTCAAATTTATTCCCAATACTTTTCGATTGCAGCGATATTTTACTACTTAATTAACTTATTATTCCCAGAACATGAATTTTACCAGCAATCGAAAAGTATTGGGAATAAATTTTAAAAAGGAACAAAAAAAGTTTCCTTCCCAGGCAGGATTCGAACCACGAAAGTCTTAGTTACCAGTCTATCGTGCTCTCGAGTGAACAAGGCTCTGAAATCAGCTACAAGGGTCGGTCCGGTTTTTTTGCCACAACTGTACATGTCAGCAAGAGTCTCCATCAGAGAATACGTACAAATCTATACTAATAATAAATCTGTAGCCGAAATTTTTCTGGTGATTTTCGATTTTCCAAAAAAAAATTGTTCCTAACATATATAATTAACCACCCTGAAACCGAAAATAGTTTTTTTTTTTAATTTTTGTTTGTATGTCTGTCTGTCTGTATGTTTGTTACCTTTTCACGCGATAATGGATGAACGGATTTTGATGAAAATTGGAATATAAATTATGTTCGTTGTAACTTAGATTTTATGCTATATGTCATTCAAAATACATTATTTAAAAGGGGGGTTATAAGGGGGCCTGAATTAAATAAATCGAAATATCTCGCTTATTATTGGTTTTTGTGAAAAATGTTACATAGCAAACGTTTCTTTAAAAATAATTTGCGATAAGTTTTATTCTTTGAAAAATTTTGATAGGACTGATATTTAATGAGATATACGAGTTTTAATATTAAAATAACTGCCATCTAAGGCCGTGTAATGAATTAAAAAACAAATGACTTCGTCTATAAGGGGCCTTGGACAGCAACAATCGAAAGCTATGAAAAATAGCCTACAGAGAATGTTTCTGTGTTTGTATGAAGTAATATCGGAAGCTAAATTAACCGATTTGTATAATTAATTATTATTTCACCATTGGAAAGTGTAGTTTCTCTAGATGGACTTAATGCTATAATGTTATTACAGTAACTTCTGATATGATATAATATAATATAATATAATATAATATAATATAATATAATATAATATAATATAATATTATATAATATAATATAATATAATATAATATAGTATAATATAATATAGTATAATATAATATAATATAATATAATATAATATAATATAATATAATATAATATAATATAATATAATATAATATAATATAATATAATATAATATAATATAATATAATATAATATAATATAATATAATATAATATAATATGTAATATTATATAATATAATTTAAGTTATTTGAAGGGTTCAGAACCATAGTAGGCCAAGCGCCATTTACTGAATACGTAGTAAACAAGGGTTAAAATTAAGTTATTACCATAATTCAATGGAAACCTATAACAAGTAAAATAAAATATACACATTAAATCTAAATGATATCTATCTTCATTAAACTATGGTTGCATGTAATAAAAATTATGAAAGCGGTTAGAGGAATTGTCATTGCATCAAATGAGTGTCTCTGGACCAAAATGATCGCATTTTAATTATTTAAATACAATTTAAATTAAGGAACATATTAAACGATTTATCCTTTTATCAAACACGTATGTTCCCTGGATCAAACGTCCTATTTTAATTATGTAATTACTTTATATTTATTTCTAACGGGTGCTGCGGAGCGCACGGGTACGGTTAGTTGTTAATAAAACAATAACTTGGAAAGATAAAGTAGTGTTAAAGGCAGGGTTTGTTGTGGAGTATGAAATTCATGTACGTGTAAAATTTCATAAATTTATTTTAAAACATGTGGTAGTTATGAGGAAAATTGGTTTGGAAAATTTAAGTTACGGGAAATGAGCTAAAAACATTTTCTGTTCCGCTCTGAAGGTGTATATGCTCCCTTAAGAGGCTCGATGCACGTCAGTACCATAGTACACAGTAATGACTGACCTCAATGTCAACCAGTCGCAAAAATTACAACGTGTTCATAATTCTTGTGTTCGCTTCGTCTGCGATGTCCGTCGCGCTGACCACATTACCCCATCCTTCTAAACTCTAAACTGGCTACGGCTTAACGAACGTAGAAATTTTCATTCTCTTGTTCTCCTATTCCAAGTCCTTCACACCTCTACACCTACCTACCTTGCCTCCCGTTTCAGTTATCTGTGATCATATCATAATCTCTTCACACGCATGGCATACTAGCCATACCAACACATAAGACATCATCGTATTCATCATCATACACAATCTCGCTCTCGCGCTTGTGGAATACCCTACCCAGTGACATCAGAGACTGTCGGAATTTAGTAGCGTTCAAAAGCAAACTTATTAAGCATTTTCTTACTGCGTAGAGTAGGTTTAATTTTTACTTAATTAATAAAAGCAAATGTTTCTCTCTTCGTAACTTTTACAATAAACTGTCTAGCTTTTATTAATCAGTTAATCTTTCAGTACTTTGATTTTTATTGTATTTGTAAATTTAATATTAATTGTAATTATAATTGTAATTTATTCTTAATACTAGCCGTACCCGTGCGCTCCGCTGCACCCGTTAGAAATAAATATATAGTAATTACATAATTAAAATAGGACATTTGATCCAAGGAACATTCTTCTTTGATAGAAGGATAAATCTTTTATTATGTTACTTAAATTGTATCAAAAAATTAAAATGCGATCATTTTGATCCAGAGACCACTCACTTGGTCATAAAAATTATTTTAGGAAATACAGGAAACGAATGCCTATCAAGTTTTCTGTGCATAAGAAGCTATTTTAATCTTATCTGTCCTCAATTCTCTCAGAAGTTACTGTAATGACATTATAGCATTATGTCCATCTAGAGAAACTACACTTTCCAATGGTGAATTAGTAATTAATTATACGAATCGGTTAATTTAGCTTCCGATATTACTTCATACAAACACAGAAACATTCTCTGTAGGCTATGTTTCATAGCTTTCGATTGTTGTTGTCCAAGGCCCCTTATAGACGAAGTCATTTGTTTTTTTATTTCATTACACCGCCTTAGATGGCGTTGTTATTGTAATTTTGAAACTCATTTATCTCATTAAATATCAGTCCTATCAACATTTTGCATAGAACAAAACTTATGGGAAATTAGTTTTAAAGAAACGTTGGTTATGTAATATTTTTCATGAAAATTAATAATAAGCGAGATATTTCGATTTATTTCATTCAAGCGCCCTTATAACCCCCCTTTTAAATAAAATATTTTGAATGCCATATAGCCTAAATTCTAAGTTACAACGGACTTAATTTATATTCCAATTTTCATATAAATCGGTTAAGCCATTATCACGTGAAAAGGTAACAAACAGACAGACAGACAGAGATACAAACAAAAATTTCAAAAAAGCGATTTTCGGTTACAGGGCGCTTAAGTATATATGATAGGACCAATTATTTTTGGAAAATCGAAAATTACCAGAAAAATTTCGGCTACAGATTTATTATTAGTATAGATTATAGTTGTAATCCCCTGGTAGAGGGGAAGAGAAGGCCTGATGGCCTTATCTCTACCAGGTTAAATAAATAAATAAATATAAAAAATAAAAAAATAAATAAATATAAATAAAAAATAAATAAATAATAATTAATTAAATAAATAAATAATTAGTAAATAAATAAATAATGTGGCCGGGAAAGATTGAATGTATGGAGAAAATCTATGACCACATCCAGAATCGAACCCAGAACACTCCAGGATGTAGCGAAATGCAAGACGCACTAAAAAGAGTGACTAAAATTGCATTGTTTGTTTTGTAGAGATTTAGAAGCAATGCGTTATTTATGAAGTGTGCTCGTTATAGCATATGCTTTGCTTTAGCACGGCCTTTCTGTCTGTTACATAGAACGTTCTGCACAACATTACTGCTAGGTGGAGTAGGAACCTTACTAATAGCACGGATAAAATACAGGCGTAACGTAAAATAAGAATGTAAGCATGAATAACGTACATAATCATAAAACACTTCGAGACATGAAGCGATAAGATTTATAGCACGTAGAACAGTCTCGCATGAGAAGAGACCAGTGATGGCTGTGAAGGTTCCCTTCAACGACGGACTAAGTAATTTAATATTTATGCTTTTTAATTTTCTCTGGAGTTTAGTTTAGAGTTATATATTATATTATGTTTCTGTTTTCTAAAGTTGGCACACTGCCTGTCTACTCCGGAGCAGCGGAACAAGTCCCGTGAAAACAATTAATTTCCCTCCTCCTCCCTCTCGCCGCTCTTGGATAAAGTACGGAAATTCAGATATGGGGCAGACAGGAAGAGATATGGTGCAAAGAACCTGGACCCGCATCTTGTACAGCTATTAAAATCGCATCGACACTGAAGTTGGAGCCTATTTCCACGTCTCTAAAAAAATTAAACTGTCAATGTTCTTCATTAGATGGTAAGTTCACGGGTTTATACCTGAGTAAAGATCAGGAAGAGATATGGTGCAAAGAACCTGGATCTGCATCTTGTATTACCATTAAAAATCGCATCGACACTGAAGTTGAAGCCTATTTCCACGTCTCTGAAAAACTAAACTGTCAATTTTCTTCATTAGATCGTACGTTCACGGGTTTATACCTGAGTGAAGATCAGGAAGAGATATGGTGCAAAGAACCTGGATCCGCATCTTGTACAGCTATTAAAATCGCATCGACACTGAAGTTGAAGCCTATTTCCACGTCTCTGAAAAACTAAACTGTCAATTTTCTTCATTAGACCGTAAGTTCACGGGTTTATACCTGATTGAAGATCAGGAAGAGATATGGTGCAAAGAACCTAGATCTGCATTTCTACTGTCATTAAAAATCGCATCGCCACTGAAGTTGAAGTCTATTCCCACGTCTCCGAAAAACTAAACTGTCAATGTTCTTCATTAGATCGTAAGTTCACGGGTTTATACCTGAGTGAAGATCAGGAAGAGATATGGTGCAAAGAATCTGGATCCGCATCTTGTACTGCCATTAAAAATCGCATCGACACTGAAGTTGAAGCCTATTTCCACGTCTCTAAAAAAACTAAACGTCAATTTCTTCATTAGGTCGGAAGTTCACGGGTTTATACCTGAGTAAAGATAATATAAATGCGCTGATGTTATTCACACTAATGTAAGGATATGAAAATGCGAACTGAATTGATGGGTCCCGGGATCGGAAGATTGAACCAAATTGTAGAATCGATTGTAGCCCAACTCATCATCGTCTTTGTTCTAAAAATTGAGTAAACATAGCAACCCCGTACTAGTGACCATACGACTCAACACCCTACACACCAGCTAACAATCCGCAGTACAAAGAATAACTGAAATAAAAGTAAAGCCTTTTCAAAGGGGGGGGGGGACTATAGACAATATAACATTTTATCCATTTTTAAGGTAGACCTTCCATTCTAGACACGAGTTGACCTCTTACATCTGTATCATGAGTAGAATGTGTTAGTCAATATGTTGCCGGAGTGCTGAAACTTAATTTTCTAATTAACCTTGCATT
Source organism: Periplaneta americana (assembly GCF_040183065.1). Taxonomy (NCBI): domain Eukaryota; kingdom Metazoa; phylum Arthropoda; class Insecta; order Blattodea; family Blattidae; genus Periplaneta; species Periplaneta americana. The sequence goes on along the minus strand of NC_091119.1, from coordinate 185,476,212 downwards.
GAGGTTTTCTATTCATTTACCTGTACTCTATCGACCCTTTCAATCTACAGGGTTATTTTACTTCCACCTTGTATATTGTTTTAAACAGCAAATTTTGTTCTTTCAATTGTTGTTCGGACTTTTAATCCTTGATAGACAGACAGAGAGAGACAGACAGACAGACAGAGATAGGTAGGTAGGTGGATGGATGGATGGATGGATGGATGGATGGATGGATGGATGGATAGATAGATAGATAGATAGATAGATAGATAGATAGATAGATAGATAGATAGATAGATAGATAGATAGATAGATAGACAGACAGACAGACAGACAGACAGACAGACAGACAGACAGACAGACAGACAGACAGACAGACAGACAGACAGACAGACAGACAGATAGATAGATAGATAGATAGATAGATAGATAGATAGATAGATAGATAGATAGATAGATAGATAGATAGATAGATAGATAGATAGATAGATAGATAGATTAGGCAGATAGATAGATAGATAGATAGATAGATAGATAGATAGATAGATAGATAGATAGATAGATAGATAGATAGATAGATAGATAGATAGATAGATAGATAGATAGATAGATAGATAGATAGATAGATAGATAGATAGATAGATAGATAGATAGATAGATAGATAGATAGATAGATAGATAGATAGATAGATAGATAGATAGATAGATAGATAGATAGATAGATAGATAGATAGATAGATAGATAGATAGATAGATAGATAGATAGATAGATAGATAGATAGATAGATAGATAGATAGATAGATAGATAGATAGATAGATAGATAGATAGATAGATAGATTAGGCAGATTAGACAGATAGACAGACAGACAGACAGACAGACAGGCAGGCAGGCAGGCAGGCAGACATACAGACAGACAGACAGACAGACAGACAGACAGACAGACAGACAGAAATATGTAGATAGATAGATGCAGTTATTGATGCATAATAAATTATAGAAACTCAAGTACACAAGATCCTTCGCACGAGCCCGTACGGCCATTCGTGCTGTAACTATGCACAGTTTGAATCTTCAAAACGAAAATAATACCTACTAATAATAAAATAGTAAAACAACAGTTATTATTATTACTACCGTTATCATTAATGATCAAAATTACAACTAATCTAACTTCTAACCAAATTTCACAAAAATAATGAAAATAAAAAAAATGTAAGATATGAAAAGAGGAAAAAAACACAGTGAAACATAAACAATTCAATTCCTTTTTGAAACTGCACGAAATAATACAACTAATAAATATAAAGGTAATACATAAAAAACATACACACGCAATAAAATACAAATAGAAAAAAAAAGACAATAAATACAAAAAGAACATTATCCCTAATCACTACGCAGTCTCCTTAAAATATAAGAGTATTTTATATTCCCATTCTATTAATATGAGTGAATCAATTTATTTGTGGTTCAGACCTTAGTACTTACGTTACCTATTTAACTTACTGTCATTAACAAGATAAATTATGTCACAGGTTTCAGGTCGATGTCGAGAGCCGTTCCTTGCTGGTTAATCATCAGAGCAGCGAGTGCATTCCTTTGTGAATCATTGTTCTTTCTATGAATGCAGATAAAATGACATTCTGCGCACATAAATGAATACTATATGAACACTGCATGCATTGCTAGAAGCATTGTTTGCTTTCATCAGTTCTTTTATTTGTGTTTTGTTTCCATTAAACAACAATTCTACTGCACAAAAAGTGCGAGCCAGCACATAGTATGAAATACATTACTTTTTTTTAATATCACCACTCAGATGATGCTATTACAACGCATATAATTTCCATTCTCTTTTGATAAAGGTGCCGCTCTCTGAGGCTGAGTAGTTAACGTGTTCGCATGTTCATCAAAGCACCTAATATCAGAGAGAGAGATATGAAAATCCTTTGAAAAATTCCATTCCAAAGGAAAATAAACAAATCCAGGACAACTCTCTGTCAATTTCTAGTACCAGGAATGTTTCAATAGTTCATGACCTGACATATATACATAGATGACATTGGAATTGCATCAACATTAGCACCATTGTTAGCATTCATCCTACATTAAATAATGCGAGAATACTACATTATGCAACCTAGCCTATAATGGTAGTAATTAAGTATGAAATTATTCATAAGTATTCATGTTAAGCATGGGGCTCTACCTCCATGCCCCCCAAGTGCCTTCATGGCATGTTACGGGGATACCTTTTATTCATGTTATGGTTATGTAACTGAGGAGCGGAACTGACCTGAATTGTGAGATGTGCGCAGACGCGAAAGTATTGATTTTTACCGTGGCACGAATGTCATTGATCTTGATATAACCTAGAGAATAACATGAAGATTAGTCTTGATATAACCTGGAAATTGATTTAGAATTGAAAAACGAGATGACAAATTGAATTTATTTCAATATTATTTACAATTAACGCTAATTATTATAGTAACAGAATATAACCTTCTGCGACAGTATTGGATTTCCAGCCTCCGTGACTTTTCGCTAATTGTCTTTCGATTGCATATCCGAGAATAATCGATACTTGCGGTTTTATAATGGTACAATGGTGATTTCTCACTGGCTGAACAACTGAATTATAATGAATAGGTATACTTTAATGAGGTGCATTAAAGGGCTACTACCAGGTGTATAATTACTACATTTCGGCATGGTCGAGCATAACAATTATAATCATCTGCTGAACACATTCATTGTAGATGAATTTTTATAAACGGTTATCCACTGAGTCGGTAAGATGATACTAAAGGATATGCTACTGAAGCTAAATGACAGCTGTGAGCAGTATGGGATGAAGATAAATGCAAACATGGCAGGCATGGTCATAGGGAGAAAAATACAGAAGATAAACTTGCGAATTATAAATGAGGCAGTAGAGCAAGTGAACAGCTTCAGATACTTCGAGTGTACAATAAGTAGTAACATCAGCTGCTGCCAGGAAATAAAAAGGAGGATAGCAATGGCCAAGGAAGCTTTTAATAGAAAATGGAGCATCTTCTGCAGACCTCTGGAAAAAGAACTAAGGAAGATACTAGTAAAGTGCTTTGTATGAAGTGTGACATTGTATGGGGCAGAAACATGGACATTACGATGAAATGAAGAGAAACGAATAGAAGCATTTGAAATGTGGATATGGAGAAGAATGGAGCGTGTGGAGTAGACAGACAGAATAAGAAATGGCGCTGTGTTGGAAAGAATGGATGAAGAAAAAATGATGCTGAAAACTGATCAGAAAGAAAAAAAAAAAAAAAGAATTGGTTGGGTCACTGGTTGAAAAGCAACTGCATACTAAAGTTTCCCATTTAATATTCCCTATTACTCAAATTAATTTCTGATCGTATTCACAACTAACGTTTCCCATTTAATATTCCCTACTACTCAAATTAATTTCTGATCGTATTCACAACTAACGTTTCCCATTTAATATTCCCTACTACTCAAATTAATTTCTGATCGTATTCACAACTAAGGTTTCCATTTAATATTCCCTATTAATCAAATTCATTTCTGATCGTATTCACAACTAAGGTTTCCCATTTAATATTTCCTATTACTCAAACTAATTTCTGATCGTATTCTCAACTAACGTTTCCCATTTAATATTCCCTATTACTCAAATTAATTTCTGATCGTATTCACAACTAAGGTTTCCCATTTAATATTCCCTACTACTCAAATTAATTTGTGATCGTATTCACAATTAACGTTTCCCATTTAATATTCCCTATTACTAAAATTAATTTCTGATCGTATTCACAACTAAGGTTTCCCATTTAATATTCCCTATTACTAAAATTAATTTCTGATCGTATTCAAAACTAAGGTTTCCCATTTAATATTCCCTACTACTCAAATTAATTTCTGATCGTATTTACAACTAAGGTTTCCCATTTAATATTCCCTACTACTCAAATTAATTTCTGATCGTATTCACAACTAAGGTTTCCATTTAATATTCCCTATTAATCAAATTCATTTCTGATGTATTCACAACTAAGGTTTCCCATTTAATATTCCCTATTACTCAAATTAATTTCTGATCGTATTCACATCTAAGGTTTCCCATTTAATATTCCCTATTACTCAAATTAATTTCTGATCGTATTCACAACTAACGTTTCCCATTTAATATTCCCTATTACTCAAATTAATTTCTGATCTTATTCTCAACTAACGTTTCCCGTTTAATATTCCCTATTACTCAAATTATTTTCTGATCGTATTCACAACTAACGTTTCCCATTTAATATTCTCTACTACTCAAATTAATTTATGATCGTATTCATAACTAAGGTTTCCCATTTAATATTCCCTATTACTCAAATTAATTTCTGATCGCATTCTTAACTAACGTTTCCCATTTAATATTCCCTATTACTCAAATTAAATTTTCGTGTTCTATCCTTCGTATTCACAAATAACGTTTTCCATTTAACATTCCCTTTACAGTATCTACACATGTTAGAATTTTAAAAGGGTTTCAACATGATCATTCCGTATCAATACTGCAGAATAACTGATGTACTGTGCATATCGAGAATCAAATCCAGATATTTCGAATATGAAACTTGGCGTCTATCTGTAGCTCTACATTGTTCATGAAGGTCATATATCAGCCAGACTGGCAGATGGTTGATAGATGGAAAGATTGATGGCTAAATTATTCCCTGCTAGTCACTCCTTGTCTCATTTGTCCAATCTGAAAGATGCATCTCGGATGTCCAGAGTGAAATGAAGACAGATTCGGTTAATGTTCCAAGTGGCCGTGCAGAGTGCAGCACTTGTCAAGTCGCTTTACATCGACGCAGGTCTTTTCAGTGACGCAGAAATTGTTTGGCAGCTTTTCAATTCGTTTTTAGGCCGAGGGGGGGGGGGGTTCTCCGCCACATGAAAAGAGATCTCGCACGCTTACGGAAATATGGATGAGTCGGGTCTCAAGACCGCATAGCCGCACTGATATTTTATGTATTAGATAGAAAGACTTCGATTCTGCTCCGCTATCCCTCGCCCCCCACCCTACATCCGCCGTTTACAAAGTCTATTTTACGTAAAAGGGCTGCAAGGAGGGCTGAATACGATCCGATGCCTCTATTATTCCCCTTCAGGTGCCTCACGCCCGCTGCTTTTAGAACCTCGGATGGTGAAGATAACGCTGGAAGGTACCCAGTAATGACATTCACGGTGACTTTTTTTATTTTTTTTTTATATCTATTGTTCTTATGTAACCAGACCAATAATAATTACATAATTTTTCTTATACCTCGGCATCTATTTCGACTCTAATATGAACTAGAATACGCAAATCAGATATATCTGTAGAAAAGTTTTCTCTATCATGCATTCTTTGAAACGCCTGAAAATCTTCCTTCCTACTAAACTCAAACAAATTCTAGTACAGACCCTTGTAATGCCTCACTTTGACTATTGTGATGTCTTATATAGCGACCTAAGTGCTGAACTCTCTCAAAAACTTCAACGTGTACATAATGTCTGCGTCCGATTTATTTTCAATATCCGCCGATATGATCATATATCGAAATATTTTTTACGACTCTACTGGCTTCGCTTGCTAGATAGACGTTTAGTACATTCTCTTTGCCTGCTATATCGAATTATGCATGATTCCACACCCAACTACCTTGCCTCTCGGTTTACTGTCCTAGCTTCACATCATAATCGTAATACAGTTAACAGCACAATCTGTTGCTATCAATACCACGTCATCAGACATCTCTGTACTCAAGTTCTTTCTCAATAGCCGTGGCCCGCTCATGGAATTCGCTGCCGCTGGAAATCAGGGGTAGTCTTAGTCCTCAGTTGTTTAAAATTAGGTTGTTTAGAAATATTTTAAATGCACAGAATTGTTTTTTTAGGTATAATTTTTATTTACTATTATTATTATTATTATTATTATTATTATTATTATTATTTTACACAGTTATTACTTTATTTTTCCATTAACACTAATATCTAGGTAATGGTCATTGTCTCAATGTAACACGTGCTGTGCTGATCATACTAATTGTGCTATTCCTTTAGTTGTGAGATTATATATTATTCATATATATTAATTATTTTTTTTAGTTAATACTCGTGTACTAGAATATATTTTCCTGTTTGTGATTATGTATTCAATCTCTTTTTTTATTATATATATGTATATTATTTTAAAGTTAATACTGATTGTGTATATGTATTCAATCTCTCTTTTTTACTTTATTATGTTTATTATTATTTTTAAGTTAATATTTGTATACTGATATGTATTTTTCTATATATGATTTGATCCTGGTTGGGTGGAAGAGAAAGCCTGATGGCCTTCTCTGCCAGGGAAAATAAAACTATTATTACTATTAAACTATTATTATCTTGATTTTTATAAAAATGCAACTGGTTCGTAATTATAACTACAATTATATTTATAATTTATATTCATGTTAGCTATTTGCATTTTTCTAAGATAGACAGATTATTCGTTCTACAATAGGCTATTCTTACAACACAGAATAAAACAACATGTCCAATTCTTATGTTTAGTAATTATAAAAAATGTAGGCCTAATAAAAATCTGTATTTATGAGGTTTTTGAATATGTTTCAACATTTTCACAATTGAAGACCCCACCGGAGAAAGAATGTAACATAAAATTATCGAAATATGTGACTTAGTTGGAAAAAGTAATTTTTAAGCATTCGTTTATAGGAATAAATTATTTGCGTTCAATAGCCGCATAAACTTGCGTCCTTGATTAGTCAAATGTTTCCGCCAGTGCGAGTAAACATGTGTGTGTATCTAATGCCTCCTACTTGCGTGACTCGGGTTCCGCATATTGCGGACAGATGACAGGGCTGTACTTGTACACCACTTCGGCAGGCTACGCTATGCATGATATTCATCTGTGGAGAGTTATGTCGTGTACTAGGTTGAGTGTAGGCCTATGTGTAAATGTAGTGTAGGGAATGGGTGAGGATGACGAAGATGAGGAAGGGAGAATGAGAAACCCGGTGCCGCCATGTCCTGTCGAATAGCACCAAGAGGGTCGTCCGTAACATATGCCTTGTCTTCATATGCATTGCGGAGGAATTTGGGATTTAACACAGTCATATTGGTGCACAATCTAGTGAACAGAAGTTGTGCACCGCCACCTCTCCTAGTCCAGAGGTAGAAATTTTTCACGAAAATATCCGCCTAGAATCAAACGCGGACTGGATAGTCGGGAGGGAGACACGCTACCACAAATCTAACTCGGCGGACTGTACGAATAAATATAGGCCTAGTGAAATTATTTTTTTATTTTTCCCGAAACATGAACTGTAGTTCTGTTGGTTACATCTTTATTCCGGAGAGGATTTCAATTATGTCCGTGACTGACTTTTATGTGCGATATTTTAAGGAAATCATGTTTTCAAACAATTTTCTCCCATTATTATTCTCACTTCTTCAAAACGTGTTTTAATAATTTCTGTGTAGTATTTAAAATGACTATTACACTTTTACTACGTCACACTACTTTTGACCAATAAAACGGTACGAAAGGACGTCTTTCAACCAATCATGGCTGCTTATCGCACAATTTTATCGCGTCCCTAGCATTTGTTTATTTTTATTACTACCCTAGCACTTGTTTCTTTGTTTGCCAACATTTCAAACTGCACTGGTCTGGCCGTCAAAAGAAAGAAAATTACAAACCACTCCAGTCGATGCACAGCAGTTTCAAGTATGACTCGCATTGGCATTCAAAACAAAAATTAATAAAGATCACTGGTCATGTATGAAAAGCACCATTCGGAAATCGTGAATAAGTTGAGGGATACACCATGTTCATGAACGAGTTCACTTCTTTTACGCACACGTCCAATATAACATCAACTGAACCACCAGTCACTAAAACATTCAAATTTGAAAATTGTACTTTCAATAATTGTTTCTTTTAAAATTATTCATATTTATTTTTTATTTCATCATCGTTAATTAAAACTTTTCTTGTTTATTTCATCATCCCTAATTAAAACTTTTTTAACACTTGTTTATATTATTTAGGTTATGTTTGTTATAGCTTCTGCTATATGATATTATGGATAGTCACGTATCAGAGATTGTTTAATACTAAGATTTATTGAAAATCATCTGTCAAGTTACGTTGATTACTGGGATCCGGGTGATTGAAGTGGAATGCAAATGTTTTAATAAAAATGAAACTGAATCAACAAAGCCTCCTTAACTAGTAACCATCCACAGAGTTCAATGAAGATTCCATAGTTGGCACAAGTGATAACAGGAAAATATAATCATAAAACACTACTACCATCTAGCGTAATGTTGAGATGGTACAATAATAAATTTGAAGACAGTCGTACTTTTCTAAGCCAATTAATATTTTATTGTATTGGAGTACTTTGTTACTTCTAATCTTTATATACTTTCTCCTAATCGTGTAATAGTCAATTAAATCCCACTCGAGTTTTGATTTTCTCTAGATAAATCAAAACCTCTAGTGAGATTACTGTTGACAAAATGCTAATTAAAATCGATAGTTTACAAGCAATACTCTAACCATTTCGTTCATTGGCGTTTTATATATCCTGTATAACTCATTACGTAAGTATATAAAGACTGAGAATATATTTTTCATACATTTCCTTCGAGCCGTTTGATATTTGTTACAACACACAAATGAGACGGGTGACATTTCATTGAATCACGGCACAAATGATTGCTGTCACGGGTTCGATCTCCGGAAATGAAAACTGTGAAATGTTTTCACTATTTTCGCGCTATAGGACACCACTGGAATCCGCCTAATTTCCTACCCGGCGGGCAAAAGGCGGGCAGGGCGTGAAATTGATTACGCCGTGGCATCCTGAGCTGGGAGTGCTTCCTGTGCAATCACTGCAGACGAGGTGTCTCGCCCCTCCATTAACCGCCCGAAACATCCGCATATGGGAACCGAAACACTCAAATTTAACAGAGTGGTTTAGGTTCGTATTTTAGCTCAATGTTAGCCGAGTGGTCAAGAGCTTCGAGTTCGTAGAAATCCGGGTAAAGCTAAAGGGTACATACACCTTTGGGCGCTATAAATAGGCAGATAAACTTTTTTTTCTCAGTAAGTAGAAAGTGCATTAAACTCAGAATTATTGGTATGAAAATATGTACTATCTCTAATTTAAAAGGATACGGAACCCCTATCATTCATTTCATTTAGTGTTCTACCCAAGGGCAGGTCTTTCACTGCAAATCCAGCTTTCTCCAATCTTTCCTATTTTTCTGCCTTCCTCTTTGTCTCCTCATATGACCCATATACCTTAATGTAATCTATCATCTGATATCTTCTACTACCCCAACTCTTCTCCCGTTCACCATTCCTTCCAGTGCATCCTTCAGTAGGCAGTTTCTTCTCAGCCATTGACCCAACCAATTCCTTTTTCTCTTTCTGATCAGTTTCAGCATCATTCTTTCTTCATCCACTCTTTCCAACACAGCTTCATGTCTTATTATGTCTGTCCACTTCACACGTTCCATTCTTCTCACAATCCACATTTCAAATGCTTCTATTCACTTCTCTTCATTTCGTCATAATGTTCACGTTTCTGCTCCATACAATGCCACAATCCACACAAAGCACTTCACTAGTCTCTTCCTTAGTTCTGTTTCCAGAGGTCCGCAGAAGATGCTCCTTTTTCTATTAGAAGCTTAATTGGCCATTCCTATTCTCCTTTTGACTTCCTGGCAGCAGCTCATGTTAGTGCTTATAGTACACCTCAAGTATTTGAAGCTTTTCACGTACTCTACTCTCTCACTCAGAATTCGCAAGTTAACTTTCTTTATTTTTCTTGCGACAACCATGGTCTTCGTCTTATTTGCATGTATCTCCCTCCCATACTGCTCACAGCTGTCATTTAGCTTCAGTAGCATATCCCTTAGTATCGCCTCCTCTTCTGCTAACAACGCCATATCATCAGCAAATCTTATGCACTTTATTCTTCTTCCTCCTACATTTACCCCTACTATGTTCCGAAAAAAGTTCTTCACCAAATTCTCCAAGTAGATGTTGAACAGGTAGATGATAAAGAGCATCCTTGTCGTACTCCTCTACCTATTTCACTTCCTTCAGAAATTTCTTCTCCTGTACTGACTTTGACTCGTTTTATATCGTCGTTGTTCCTGCAAGAACTCCTATGTGCAAAATACGTAATTTTTAAGTAGGAAGAAAAAACACATTTATTCTTCTATGGCAGTAGTGCATAGAAGATTCTGAATTCTTACATTTTCGAAAGACAGAAATATAATTACATATAGGAGATTTTATTATTTGCTGTATCATTATTTATGTTATTTAATAGACCAAAAATCTGAAAATCTATAAATATGTTACATAGGAGTTATTGCAGGAACAACGACGATACTGAACTGCTTCCTGTCTTTCCAATCCACATTTACTTTCTTCAGGATGTCCATCAATTTGTTCCAATTCACTCTGTCAAACGCCTTTTCTAAGTCCACAAATACTATATAAAACTTATATATACTATATCTTTCGGCGATTGCTCGTAGTAGTCCAATTGCATCTCTTGTACCTTTTCCTTTTCTGAAGTCAATGTGATCTTCTTTCAACTGTCCTTCCATCTTAGAATATAAATATCGGTTCAATAATCGCACGAGAATCTTCGTCGAGTGCGATATCAGGCTGATAGTCCTGAACTCCTTACATTTCTTGGCATTATTTTTCTTAGGTATTGGCACCAAAACCGTCTCCGTAAAATCTTCAGGCCATTTGCCTTTCTCATATATTTCGTTGCATAAGTTAAGGATAAAATTTCCTACTTGTCTTCACCCAAGCATTTCAACAACTCAATGGGTATTCCATCAACTCCTGTTACTTTCTCATTCTTCATTTCTCTAAGCAAGTTCTTAGTGTGGAATGTGATAGTGTATGGGTAAGAAACATGTACTTTAAGCAAAGAAAAGAAAAACGACTAGAAGCATTTGAAATATGAATATGGAGAATAATGGAACTTGTCAAATATTCAGGCAGAATAAGAAAAGAATTTGTTCTTGAAATAGCAGATGATGAAACAATAATGTTGAAACTTATCATGAAGAGAAAACGAAATTGATTTTGTCACTGATTGAGAAGAAATGCTATGAATAATAACAACAACATAATAATAATAATAATAATAATAATAATAATAATAATAATAATAATAATAATAATAATAATAATGAAAACAACAACAACAATATGATGCCACGAAAGATCGTACAGAGTGAAAATGGCGGCTGTTTCAATCTGTTTATTTAACTGAAAATGCAAGAGGGAGAGAAAAGAAAACGAAATGGAATCAAAGTTCCTGAAATGGGATTTCTCAGAAATGCTGATGGAGCTAGCGGTACTAAATAAACAATACGATCATGATATCAAGAGAGGAAAAGACGTAATGTCTTCCAAGAATACAGGAATACGAAAGACTGAGGGGAAATTTTATGAGCCAATAAAAATATTGAACTAGAACCTTACAGAATTGCAAACACAGAGAGCTCGTTTAATATTTAAATGCAGGTTTAAGGTGTGGATATCGGATTGAATTAACAGGATGTTTATTGAACGACATTATAAAAGAAAATTAGCTATTTTCCACAGTATGCCATTGGAATAAAAGAAGGAAATCAAATGATAAATAGCCTATAAGAGTTTAAATAATTGAAATTTGAAAGTACTGGCTCAGTGATTTACGATTATAGTGGTCATTAAGAATTTAGTCACATTTTGTAGATGTTAGCGTTTCATTAGTAGATATTTAAATATAACCTGAACTGATTTTTTTTAATTTAAGGGGTTAGATACAGCTTACAGCAACAAAATTTTTGGAAATATTAAATTTTTTTTTCTCCATTACTGTATTTTGTAAATCATGAAAATAGGTTTGTGTTAAGCACTGTCCTTCTGCTATATGAAGAAAATACTTTTACGAGTTAAAAATTATATATATATATATATATATATATATATATATATATTTTCAAATTTCAAAATAGTGCAGTTCACTGTGCAGTGATGAAGCTTTTCCCTCGTAACTCATAAACTTGTTAATTTTTTCATGTTCTCTTTCATTTTTTTGCTGAAACTCATGTTTACAACATCATGCTCATTCAACTACATTCCTTAATAAATAATGTTTTTTTTTTATTTTGTTTTACAAGAAATATAAACGATACTCGGGAGGAAATTAAACACATAATAAATATGAGAAATGCCTGTTATTATTCGGTTGAGAAGCTTTTATCGTCCAATCTGCTGTCAAAAAATCTGAAAGTTAGAATTTATAAAACAGTTATATTACCAGTTGTTCTTTATGGTTGTGAAACTTGGACTCTCACTTTGAGAGAGGAACATAAGTTAAGGGTGTTTGAAAATAAGGTGCTTAGGAAAATATTTGGGGCTAAGAGGGATGAAGTTACAGGAGAATGGAGAAAGTTACACAACACAGAACTGCACGCATTGTATTCTTCACCTGACATAATTAGAAACATTAAATCCAGACGTTTGAAATGGGCAGGGCATGTAGCACGTATGGGCGAATCCAGATAAGTTATGCATATAAAGTGTTACTTGGGAGGCCGGAGGGAAAAATACCTTTGATGAGACCGAGACGTAGATGGGAAGATAATATTAAAAGGGATTTGAGGGAGGTGGAGATATGATGATAGAGACTGGATTGATCTTGCTCAGGATAGGGACCAATGCATGGCGGGCTTATGTGAGGGCGACAATGAACCTCCGGGTTCCTTAAAAGCCAGTAAGTATAAGTTAGAAGAAAATTGTGATATTTGACCATTTTTCAAAATTAATTCATTTTAATCAAACAATCTATCAAAGGTTATTTTTATCAGACAATCTATCAAAGGTATAGAAGTTATTTTGCATCATATTGTAGATATTACATGCATAAATACACAAAAAATAATACATAGTTTTTGAGTTATGATGGAAATGCTTCATCACTGCACAGTGAACTGCCATCATTTTGAATTTTGAAAAAAAATATATAAATAATATTTTTCATATCATAAAATTATTTTTTTCGTGTAGCAGAAGGACAGTGTTTTACACATACCAATTTTCATTAATGTACAAGATACAGTAATGGAGGAAAAAAAATGTTGAATATTTCCAAAATTTTACTACTGTAAGCTGTACCTAACCCCTTAATGACGTGTACTTGTGTACCAGAGAACGGAACCCTAAGCCCTTGCTCTATCCGTATCGCTAACCCGTACTACCCTCAAGAATTCAATTCAACCAAGCCTATTTTTACTTTACATATTTACTTTTTGCTTTTACTGTCGGAGTTAAGGTCATAGGGCCTTCTTTTACACGCCACCAGGTCACAGAATACACAATATAGGATATTCAAGCAGCGAAATTGAGTGAAAAGAACAAAAATTCTCACATATCACAAAATCATACGAAAACTGATATAATACAAAATTAAAATAACACCACAATACAAGAAAATAAAATACAGACGTAAATAAAATAAGTGACTCAGTGAGTACAAAAATTAAGAGGGATTACGGAGACAGTGTTGATTCCAATACCGAAGAAAAATAATACCAAGAAATGTAAGGAGTTCAGGACTGTCAATCTAATATCGCACTCGGCAAAGTTTCTCTTGCGAATACTGAATCGACGTTTATATTCTAAGATGGAAGAACAGTTGGAAGAAGAGCAGCTTGGCTTCGGGAAGGGAAAAGGTACGAGAGATGCAATTGGACTGCTACGGACAATCGGCGGAAGATACTCGTACCTAGAGAAGAATAAAGAAGTGTATGTATATATTTGTGGACCTAACAAAGGCTTTTGACACAGTGGATTGGAATAAACTGATGGGGATCCTAAAGAAAATTGGTGTGGATTGGAAAGAGAGGAGACTGTTCAGTAGCCTTCAGATGAATTAACGAGTCAAAATCAGGATAGGAGGAGAAATGTCAGAAGGGAGTGAAATTGAGAGAGGAGTACGTCAAAGAGGTCCTTTATCACCTACCCTGTTCAACATCTATTGTCTTCCTCCGACGAGTTTAGCGCTGAGACCTGAGGTATTCTTGCCATCGGTGCGGGGGGGGGGGTTGCAGGTAGATTTTTTTTTGTTATTTTGTTGCTACAGCCAAGCCGAGCCGAGCAGAGTGGGAAGTATTAATCGTCCAAAAATATGCAGTCTTCAGTTTGTAGTAGTGTGTGACTGTGTGTGCATGTTAAGTACTCTATATACGAGTGAAATGTTTTCAGTATGATTGCACTTCCTTCCAGACTGCCGCTGTCACTGTTCCCTCCCACTCCAGTACCGCGCTAGGCTAGTTGGAACCGCATTCCTCTCAGCACTAAACTCCTCAGAGGATGACAGTACTTGGAGGATTTACTAAAGAACTGTTTTCAGAACATGGGAGGAGTGATGGTAGGAGGAAGAAGAATAAAGTACATCAGATTTGCTGATAATATGGGTTGTTAGCAGAAACGTCTTCATTACCATTAGAGGCAGGATGCATACGATTGTTTTCGTTAGACCAAAATGAAATGCCCAAGATTTAATTTTTTACCTTGCTAATTTACCGAAAATTAAACGGTGACCATGAGTGTATTTTCGGCGTGTTCTCGACTATTGCAACAGATGGCAGGCACGAACCATGAATGTCTTTTCAGTGTGTTCCCGTCTTCTGCAGCAGATGGCAGACAAGAACCACTTTCGCGTCCACGCAGTATCTATTGATTTTTTGCAGAGCTTTATTTTTTAGATTTTAACTTCCAAGCAAAACATTAAAACAAAGGAAATAAACTCAATTTACCAAGAAAAACACATTAAAACAAAGGAAATAAACTCAGTTTATAGAATATTACAATTGACATGAACAGACTAAGCGTCATTAACCTGAGTACCCGTATCTAGTAGTACCCGCACAAATTTTACTTATTTCTCCAATGTTCGGAAAAGTCATCCCTACATTTACAATCAGATCTCATGCTTAACTGGGGAAGGTGTGACTACATAAACTCTTGTAACAAAGACAGCAGAGCAGGCTAAGATTGGGGGCATGGAAGGGTAATAAAATTGTCAACGAAGAAGGGGTGCGCCTTTGTCCGCTTTGCAAAGAAAAGGACTCCTATAAACATATTTTATTACAGTGTGTCGAATTGGAACATGTACGGAGAAAATTTCTACCACCCTCGATGCTAAGTTAGAATAGGAGTTCGCTTGCATGTCTTGACCTCATGGGGAATAGAGAATGGGAACGAAAGACTGGATTGTTCCTCTTGAAGGCGAGAAAGATTAGAACTTCAGCTGTTGAAGTTTGTGACGCGAACTGAGGAAGGGATAATGGTATCCACCCAACTGTACACTTTTATGTCTTTTAGGTTAGGATATATTATACAATGTGTTTTATTGTGCCATTTCCATTTTAATATGTGTGTTCTTTTAGAGAGTAGTGGATATAATCATAGGTGGGGGGGGGGAGCCTACAAAGGAGGACTTGTTTTGGGTACAAAGCACGTGCGGTCAGAAGACCGGTGCATTGGATTTTAGAGAAAATTATGATAATATGAAATCTGTATGTATAATATTACTCAATAAATCTATCCATCCATCCATCCATCCATCCATCCACCCACCCACCCACCCACCCACCCACCCACCCACCCACCCACCCACCCACCCACCCACCCACCCACCCACCCACCCACCCACCCACCCACCCACCCACCCACCCACCCACCCACCCACCCACCCACCCACCCACCCACCCACCCACCCACCCACCCACCCACCCACCCACCCACCCATCCATCCATCCATCTATCTATCTATCTATCTATCTATCTATCTATCTATCTATCTATCTATCTATCTATCTATCTATCTATCTATCTATCTATCTATTTATTTCTCCCGTCGTTTTGACATTGCCCTGGGTGCACCATGGGAGGTAAACTACATATCACTGAATGGTTATGATAATGAAACAATTGTGCAATGCCTGTAAAGAAAACGGGAGTACCCCGCGAAAATATATCACCAAACACTGTGTTTTTCACCAGAAATTCCACTTACAAGCGTCGGGATTCGAATCTGGGTTACTGGAATGGAAAGCCAAGGCTTTACCCATTCGGCTGTGTGCCACAATGCTATAATGTAGTATCATTTAATACAATTTCCGAGATTTGATACTCATATAACTAACAGAATGATACAGGAAGCTTCTCTTACTAAATATGTCGAAAATCTTCACGTTTTGTATAGCCCTCTAGGTTAGTATGTCTGTATGAGCTTAGATTTAGCTCTGGAAACATCAAGGCGATATTCAATTTTCCTTCATGTACGCTGAAACATGTGAGGCGTGATGGTTGCTATGGCATCTGTGAATTCTCTCTTTCAGGTAATGCTGGAACTTCTATATTTCTCTCCCCCTCTTTTTTTACTTATTCCCACATGAATGAATGCGCGTGTATGAATGCTCCTAACGTAATAACATGCTTCAACCCACAACTCTCATTGGCGTCGGTAGTATCACAAAAGTAGAGATAAATCTCTTACTGTATTGCTGTGAGCCCCGTATCCTGATGATGGTGATAATTATAGTATTTATTACAGACATAGTATGAAGAAAAATATTAAATTAATTTTTACAAATTAAGAACACATGAAATAAATATTTCAATCTATACTAATAATAAATCTGTAGCCAAAATTTTTCTGGTAATTTTCGATTTTCCAAAAATAATTGGTCCTAACATATATAATTAACCACCCTGAAACCGAAAATCGCTTTTTTGAAATTTTTGTTTGTATGTCTGTCTGTCTGTCTGTCTGTATGTTTGTTACCTTTTCACGCAATAATGGCTGAACCGATTTCGATAAAAAGTGGAATATAAATTAAGTTCGATGTAACTTAGATTATAGGCTATATGGCATTCAAAATACATTATTTAAAAGGGGGGTTATAAGGGGGCCTGAATTAAATAAATCGAAATAACTCGCTTATTATTGCTTTTTGTGAAATATGTTGCATAACAAACGTTTCTTTACAAATGATTTCTGATAAGTTTTATTCCCTGAAAAAATTTGATAGGACTGATATTTAATGAGATAAATGAGTTTTAAAATTAAAATAACTGCCATCTAAGGCGGTGTATTGAAATAAAAACAAATGACTTCGTCTATAAGGGGCCTGGGACACAACAATCGAAAGCTATGAAACATAGCCTACAGACAATGTTTCTGCGTTTCTATGAAGTAATATATCGGAAGCTAAATTAACCGATTTGTATAATTAATTATTATTTCATCATTGGAAAGTGTAGTTTCTCTGGATGGACATAATGCTATAATGTTATTACAGTAACTTGTGAGTGAATTGAGGACAGGTAAGATTAAAATAGCTTCTTATGCACAGAAAACTTGATAGGTTATTCTGTATATTCATTTCCTGTAATTCTTATAATAATGTTTATGAACATATTCATTTTTATCTCAGAGAATTAACGAACAACGAGAGTGTATTGATTTAGTATGCAGTAATAGTACGTTAGCTCAGCAATCCATTATTTTATAATTCAAATTTTAACTATGCTCAATTGAATCGTGTTAAAATACATAAAGTACATATGCAATAAATGCAATGCAAAAAAATTGGGTAATGAGCCAAGCAGATTATGTTGCGCTGTTGTAAAAGTTGTTCCTCCTGAGATTCAAGAGCTCCCACAACAAATTAAAAACTTTCTAATTCGAGTACATCCGTTATCAACACACTTTTTACATAATATATAATATAATATAATATAATATAATATAATATAATATAATATAATATAATATAATATAATATAATATAATATAATATAATATAATATAATATAATATAATATAATAATAAATCTGTAGCCAAAATTTTTCTGTTAATTTTCGCTTTTCCAAAAATAATTGGTAATAACAATTAAGAAACATGTTAAAGGAATTGTCATTGAACCAAATGAGTGTCTCTGGATCAAAATGATCGCATTTTAATATTTTAAATACAATTTAAATTAAGTGCGTAACATATTAAACGATTTATCCTTCTATCAAACACGAATGTTCCCTGGATCAAATGTCCTATTTTAATTATGTAATTACTTTATATTTATTTCTAACGGGTTCAGCGGAGCGCACGGGTACGACTAGTACTAAAATATGTTCGTTCCTAAACTATATGGAGCAGGTATACATGATTATTTACAAAGTAAGACGTTACAGATTCATAGTTTCTGTCAGTGGCGGCTCCTGCATATTTCGTAAGAGGAGGAAAGAAGTTAACAGCTCAAAATGACACATTCTTGAGAGAAACAAGCTACAAATTAGTCTAAATGCATACTTGTAAGATCAGGTAGTGTTAGGGTTGGCCTTCTCTTTTTTATAGCAATAATCTGTTCTTGTCAACTGAGTTTCCTAAATTGTCCAAAATAAGTTTTCACTTCCATTCATTGTTGGATAATTGCACAAATTAACAATTACAAGGAAATTCACAAACTTGCAGCATTTTTCGCGCACACTACAGCTAGCTACTAGCTACTACTAGCTACTAACACATAACCAGAACCGTTTTACGGAAGTGGGAATGGGAAATAATCTGTTAGGAAAGCGAGAACACTGCACCCACTCACGTGGTCTGTGTTGCCACATGTACATTTTACAAGTTCAGTATCACATGCTTTTGAAGAATGTCAGTTCTTGTAAAGTCATACTACCATTATTGTTCAAAGCTGCAGGTGACCGATTAATTTTTTTATGTTAAAAATAATGTAGTTTGGAGTACTTTCAATTTCAAATATATCTGTACAAAATTGACAACTTGGCTGTTGCCCTGTCTAGTACACAATGAATGGAAGTGAATTTCAGGGGCCAAAAAGATCTGCGATACTAACTTAGAACTACTTCCTCTGTTTTATATAAATCTAACTTCAACTTTCAGATATCCTCGAAAGTTTCAAACCATGAATAGTACCTTATATAAAGTGCAATGAATAATATTTTTTGTAATTAAAAAAAAAGTTTATATGGTGTCTTTCATAGTTTTGTATTAAAACTGTTTTTATTGTGCCTCCTCCTAGATGTGTTATAGTCTGGTTGTAAGCAGCATCGTTAGATGGCAGCGGTAGCGAGCTTGCTGCACGACCAGTCAGTTTCTATATTTCCCGCCCATGCGCTGATTCAGAGGAGGATCTCCTCCCTCTCTGTTCATTTACTCGCCTTAAAACTCTGCTTCTTTCTCTCGCCGCTAGTGCGCTGTTGTCTGTGTGTGTTAACTGCAGTAAAGGAGGAAAGGATTGACTTTCCTCCACACAAACAATCTCGCATCCTTCTCATAGTTTTCTAGCAGCACATGAGTGCGCGTGGTTTAAAACTCGATCAACCGAGATTTTCTTATAGCTGTGAACTTAAAAATTATCGAATCTTCCTCGAATTTCAAGGCATATATTTCATTTGGTATTTACTTTCAAAAGAAGAAAAATTGGAGGAGGACGTTCCTCCCTTCCCTACCCCGAGAAACCGCCACTAGTTTTTGTCTATATTTAATATGCTACCAAATAAAATACATAATTAAACCGTTTGTCAGCGTCATAAGATCCTTAACTGAATGAAGGAACTAGGTGACTCACTTTTACAAAAATGAAAATAAAATATAATTCTTACATTGGTTGGACTCAACATTGGTTACAAACAAGAAGAGTGAATTTGACATTATATTATGTGGCAAAGATTACACCTTCTGTCAGTTAACATTTTTTGTATGACTATTACACTTTTATTATGTCATAGCTACTACTTTTGACCAATAAAAAGGTACGCAACGACGTGTTTCAACCAATCATGACTGCTTATCCTACACTTTTTATTACCTCCCTAGCATTTGTTTCTTTGTTTGCCAACATTGAACTTTCAATAATTATTGCACTTGTTACAATGATCCATGTTTATTTCACCATCATTGATTAAAACTTTCGTATCATTTATCTTGTTTGTATTATTTAGGTTATGTTATAGCTTCTGCTGTATGAGATTATGGATAATCGCGTATCAGAGATTGTTTAATATATATTGATAGTTGAAGTGGAATGTAACTGTTTTAATAAAAATGAAACTGAATCAACAAAACCTTTTTGACTAGTAGACCTATTCGTCCATAGAGTTCAATGAAGATTGTATAGTTGGGACAACTAGTAACAAGAGAACAGCTCTCCGTAACACATTGCTGCCACCTAGCGGGATATTTGTAATGATGAGATCGTACAGTAGTGGCAAAAAAAACCCGGACCGACGGAATAATCAAAGTCCCCGAAATGAGCCACTGCGCATGCCACGCCCGCATTCACAAGATAGCGAGTAATCTATTGAAATTGTTGTAGTTTCGACTGCTGACGTAGCCCATTTCGAAAGCCATTAGAAAATAAGCTGGTAAAATTCATGTTCTGGGAATAATAAGTTAATTAAGTAGTAAACTATCGCCGCAATCGAAAAGTATTGAGAATAAATTTGAAAAGGGAACAAAAAAAGTTTCCTTCACATGCAGAATTCGAACCACGAAAGTCTTAGTTACCAGTCTATCGTGCTGTGGAGTGAACAAGGCTCTGAATCAGCTACAAGGGTCGGTCCGGTTTTTTTGTTTTGCCACTACTGTACAATAATACATTTTCGAGACAGTTTAATATTTTCGTAAGTCAATTAATATTTTGTTGTATTAGAGTACTTTATTTCTTCCAATCTTTATATACTTTCTACTAATCATGTAATAGTCAATTAAATCCCACTCGAGTTTTGATTTTCGCTCTCTAGTCAGATTACTGCAGATAAAATATCCAATAAAGCTTCAAAATGAGAAAAAATTAAATAGACAGCAAAATTCATGGTTGAAACTCATTTTAAACCCTAATTTACATGTATACAGACATGGCAACACTGGATTCGAAAGAATAGAAAAGGTGGAATCGGCATCACTTATTTTGTTTTGGCTTCTCTAATTCATTGACACTACGAGTTCGAGGACTCTAAAAAGGAATCTGGAGATTTCATCTCTCATTGGGAATCCATTAACCTTGGTAGCATGGATAGCTTGGGGTTTTCAAATGTTTCCCCGAAAACATCTCTACTGTCACCCTATAACATCTGAAAAGCTCGATTCATTGATAGTTATTGGAATATAATTATTATATTTATTATTATTATTATTATTATTATTATTATTATTATTATTATTATTATTATTATTATTATTTTAGCCATACTACTACTAAGATTTCGTCTATTTAAAATCATCCGTCCTCAAGTTAGATTGGCCACTAGAATCCGGAATTACAAGCATCTACAGTATATATATATATAATTTGAAATGGTAATTGAAATTACGGCAAAACGGCTGAACGGATTTTAATAAATGACCCGTCATTTTGAAGCTTGGCATCCAAGGATTTTGAGAAAAATAGTAACTTTCAATGAAGCGTTAGTTTTACTATATAATTTTCCTATTTTTCAAAATTCATCTTTCGTCAGTTTTGAGAACTAATTGCATTTCAGTATAAAACAAAACACACACTACATTTAACAATAGGCTATTACACGAAGGCCATGACCTGCAGGATTGCTGACATATTTAGAGCTCAAATTCAATTGGTTATTAAAAACTTCAAGACGTACTAAAATAATTTACAGATCTGATTCTGCGGTGTGTAATTGTCTGAGTACAGCTGTGTATTGGATATTAAAACCTATAAAACTTGAGGTGGTTTGATGACATTACCATTTGAAATAAAGTATTATTATAGTTAATGCCATGATGTGACTATTTTTCATTAATTATACATATTAATGCTATATTGATGATATGAAAGTGAAACGTTTTGGGGTTATGTAAGTAGATGTAAAGAATATATTTTTTTAATAGGTTATTTTACGACGCTTTATCAACATCTCAGGTTATTTAGCGTCTGAATGAGATGAAGGTGATAATGCCGGTGAAATGAGTCCGGGGTCCAGCACCGAAAGTTACCCAGCATTTGCTCATATTGGGTTGAGGGAAAATCCCGGAAAAAACCTCAACCAGGTAACTTGCCCCGACCGGGAATCGAACCCGGGCCACCTGGTTTCGTGGCCAGACGCGCTGACCGTTACTCCACAGGTGTGGAAGAATATCTTAAATTAGTTCTTCATTTCTATAATTTATTGAGTGGCGGTTATATAGTGTCAGTCATACTAATAAACCGTGTATAGTTTTTATACGATACTTATGCAGAGTTGAGACAGAAAACGTTACTAATAAACCGTGAATAAGCTATGGACGTAAAAACAGGCTGTAACTATACAATGGGAATTGCTTTGCAGTAGTTATATACACGAAACCCCTTGTTTAAGTGTTGTATATAGGGGAAAAATGGCAGCCCCTTTAACAGCTGTTCGTAACGACTGTCATTTTATGATGATGTTTACCTTGTAACCACAGAAGAACAAACCAAAGTTCATTGAATTATTAGAATAATATTGCTGTAGCTTGTACTCTTTGATCAAAATGTAGTGTGGTAATCGATTAGAGCCAGTTGTACTATCGATATTTAAGATGCCACACTAGAGCGCTCTACCGGATCCAGTAGAGAACGTCAGATATTCTATTACCTTTCGTAACGAAGTAATGACGAAACTATGACGTAGCTGTGTAACAGTTATACTGTTATACACGACGTATATAGTGATTATTAGTAAGGAATTTACACACGACTTATAAACGAGCTACTCATTGTATAAGACAGTTAAACGTCTGTATATAGAGTTTTTTATTAGTAAGACCGTGTATATATAACTATAAAACTTACGTAAGATAATAATATTGTTATTAAAAATCAAATATATTTATAGTTTCTAATGAAATAAGTTTGAGTCTTTTTCATATACTTAATGGCGGTGTGGTGTAGATACTTATATGCGTCATTCTGTTGAGTATTGACTCGAGAGAGGGCAAAAATTACAGTTCCTAAGGAAAGACCAAAAGATATTACTTATTTCAGTATTATTTGTATTTATCCTGGTAATAATGAACAGTTTGACTCGTAGACATTTTGTTTTTACAGCATTAACTTCCCATGATTGTACGAGAAGATTCGAAGAGAACGGCAGTTACGTAGACCTTCGGTTCCCCCCTACTACCATTAATGCACAACACAATGTCAATACGGCGGTTGCTGTCGTCTGCGATACAACGAACTTTTCTGTTGATTTTCGAGTTTGGCATTTTTTCCGGTTATTAGGCTATATGCTTATTTAAGTTGTGTTAACTCTCGCTAGTGGTTTTATATTTTATTTTATCCGTCTTAGTATTTATTTTATTATTGTAAATATTTTTGTGTTATCACTATTATTATTATTATTATTATTATTATTATTATTATTATTATTATTATTATTAATGAATTATTTTGTATTACAATCTTTGTATCATTTCTGTCACGATTATTCTATTATTATTATTATTATTATTATTATTATTATTATTATTATTATTATTATTATTATTAATGAATTATTTTGTATTACAATCTTTGTATCATCTCTGTCACGACTATTCTATTATTATTATTATTATTATTATTATTATTATTATTATTATTATTATTATTTTATATCATCAGCATTATTATTTGAACCCTGTAAAATTTATGTAGACTACTGGACTGTACCCGGGCACGAGCATATGCTCATTTCAGGTATCTATCCAAATGTAAATTCAAATGTAAATTGTAAATAAATTTGAATTTGAATTTGAATTTGACTGATAAAATAAGTAGCCTACAAAATTATGTGGTCTCCCGATCATTTCAGCAAGATCTCTTAGCAGGATAAAATGATTTTACCCTCTACATTTCAAGCTCTACATGCAGCAGCTATATCAAGATGCTATGTCTATTGTTCGAAAGCATATCAAACCTGAAATTTTTTTAACTTTCACCTACAATCCACAATGGTCTGAAATAGCTATTGCTTTATTCCCACATGAAAAACCCACTGATCGTCCTGACATTGTTACTTGCGTTTTCGCGTTGAAACTCAAACACTGAAGGTGGATAGGTTCAAGAAAAAGTATTTGGCATAAGAAAAGCATTCAGAGGGAGTATTATGTTTCACTACTACGGAAGCAAATATCTTTTAAAATGTCTGGTATTCTTCATTGAAAATAAATGTGAAAAAGTTTTAATTAAACGTCTAATGAACTTAATTTGCAATATTTGCTGCACAAGCCACTAGTCAAAATATAGCCTAAAGAAAAATGAAATTAGTAAAATAATTATTCGCTTTGTATAGCTGTTAAATATTGTTAATAGTATATTATTATTATTATTATTATTATTATTATTATTATTATTATTATTATTATTATTATTATTATTGTATACGGCATTGTGATTTTATACTCTTTGGTTGTATCTGGTATTAGTTGGCAACCAAAATAAAAAAAAATACTTGCACCCCGGAGATTTGTCATATTCACTTTAATTTTTCCTTCCAGAGTAAACTTGACTCGAAACACTGCGTACATAATATTTACCTTGATCTAACGACATGCTATCTGATGTGCTGCAATATTTATTCACTGTAAAGGGAGAATATGTACGCACGTTTTCAACGCAGCCGGAAATATTAAATACGGAAGCCAGCGGGAACCATCACGAGTGAGTGACTCGCACGATGTCCTAGCTTACACTTAAAATATTAAAATTGAACTACGTGGCGGTTGCTAGGCAACACTTCTGAGTCTTCCACTGCCTGCATCATGAGGTAAATTATGTACAATATAATGACAGTAGGCAATTCCTAATTCAAAACAGAGAGGGATAGATACAGAGAGGGAAAAGAGAGGATTTTTAATGAGAAAAAAAGTAGCGACCAGAAAGCCATGCGCTGTGAAAAATCTGCTGGATGGAATCCTGATCGAAGCACACTTTCTCTTGCGCATGCGTTAGGTCCTCTGCGGTGTCCGATCTCGTGAGTTTTACTTTGAAGACGTGACCGCTAATTGCATAAAGATCACTCTCTGCGGAAGATCTTCTACTGCTAGCGGGTAACGAGGTTTGTGCTCTCTTTGGATGACCTGACCTGAAGTACTGTATAATATATATTCATATGCTCTTAATTTCTTTCACCCCACTTTCCATTTCTTTCCACGTTTTCGTTATCCTTGTGATCCTTTCCCCTGTTTCTTTCGAATTTTTATTTTCTCCTTTCCTTTTGAATCCCATTCCTTCTCTTTTAGCTTGAAATACTTACGCACTACATTTCTCTATGCGTATTCTGAGGAAATCTAACCGAAGGTCAAAAGAATTATCGTACAAAACCCTTGTTCGCCCAATTATGGAATATGGAGCAGTTGGTTGGGATCCGTACAGACAAAACCAAATCGATTTAATAGTAGAAAAGGTCCAACGCAAGGCAGAAAAATATGTCAAAATGGGAAAGGGACATGGCGAAGAGATAGTAAAAGATTTAGGGTGGGAATCTCTCAAATCAAGGCGAAGAAAAACCAGACTCACCGCATTGTTTAAGGCACAAATGGGACACAAAGCATGGACCGACATCAATGCTAGATTAATAACACCTTCATACTTAGGCAGGGCTGATCATATTAGGAAGTTTAAATGTAGAAAACAAAGAACGGACGTGGCAAAATTTTCCTTTGTTGACTGGAACAGCTTACGTGCTGCAATCTTTCAGGGTGGTCATCTCAAAATGAATAATTTAAGGAAAGGTTGAAAAGATTAGACTGACAATGTAATTTGTAGGTTCAGTGTAATTAAATAAGTTGTCATGTAATTAATTAAGCTGATATGTAATTAATTAAGATGATATGTAAATAAATTAAGGTGATGTGTAATTAATTAAGATGATATGTAATTAAGTTGATATGTAATTAATTAAGGTAAAATATAATTACTTAAATTGGTAATAGTTGAGTGAAATAGGTTTATTGCATCAATTTATTTATAGTTAGAAGTAAATTTACGTTTCTTTTTTTATTGCTGTATTATTGTATTATTATAATGGCATCATTGTATATTATATACCACTGCCACCGGGTGTATACCCAATTGTACTCTTAATAAATACATACATACATATTCGACATAAACAGTCACGTTCACTGTTGTGGAGTAACGGTTAGCATGTCTGACCGCGAAACGAGCGGGCCCGGGTTCATATCCTGGCTGGGATAAGTTACCTGGTTGAGGTTTTCCCTCAATCCATTAAGAGCAAATGCTAGGTAACTTTCAGCGCTGGACCCAGGACTCATTTCCTTAGCATTATGACCATAGTTTCACTCACACGCTACATAATCATCGCAATTGATAAAGCACCGTAAAATAAAAATATGGTCACACTTTCTGTTAATACGGTGACGTTGTTAATTAAGCCTTAGAGGAGTGAAAATAATTATACTGCGTTAAAAGAAAGTAGTTTTGAATCTAGCCAGTGTGATAGACATGAAAGTGATATAATAATTAATTCATTATTTAACGTAAATACAGAAACATAAAATTACTCAACTTGATTTTAATTTAGGAAAGAAATTATTTGAAAATAAATTGGGATGATTAATAAATGCGTGGAGTATAAAGACAGAATAGTTAATTTAACGTAATCCAATTCTAAATTACTTAATTGGTATTAATTTCCAAATGAAACCCAGTTCTCTGTAATTATATAAATTGCATTATTCCTTTTTAAACGAAAAATTATTCATTAATGTGTGTAAGTGTCTAATGCCTACCCACTTAACTTGCGTGATTCGGGTTCCGTATATTGCGGATAGATGGCAGGACTGTGATCCATTTTCTAGTTTCACATCACTTTGGCGGGCCACGTTATGCACGATGCGTATCTGTGAAGTGTTCGTGTAAGTGTAATGTAGAGAATGAGTGAGGATGACGATGAAGGTGAGAAAGGGATAAGGGGAAATCCGGATGCCGGCACATAGCCTACTCCTGTCGAATAGCACCAAGGGGGTCGCCAGGCTTAACGTCCCCATCCGCGCTTTAGGAATCATTTTGAGCGCATGCATCCGATTATCGATAGTTAAGGAGTTACAGCTGATTGAGTCCTACGAAAGTAACACTGATTTTGAGCAGAACTAAGGATTATCCACTTAAAATACACAAATATTAATTCAAGATACTGTATTAATCATAAAATAAACATAGGTACCTAGTTTGGAAGCAGATTTTCAAATATCCCTCCTTCCAGATCAATGCACTTGGCCCCACGGATGGGATTGGCGCGTGCGTACAATTCCGAAATTCGGCACGGCTGTCCCTGATACGCGCTGCTGATAATCACCAGAACTGTATTCCTCTTCTCCCCCGTACTTCACGTCACAGCGCAAACCCTCCGTTTAGTTTACATTCCAATGTTTCTACAGCAGTACAGCTCCAAAGCCTGATTCATAGTATACGAATAACTTTCAAACTAATGATATATCATTGAACAAAAAATTTTTACTTTTTGTCTTGCTGCGAAATAAAAATAGGTGAATATTACTAATATGTGTGCCCTAAATCTTAATTGAAAATCCAAATTGCCCCATCACGTACCATTTTCCGGGAAAGTGAAGTGAATTTTTTTTTTATGAAAACCTTTTTTTTTTTTTTTTTCAAAATGTCTCATACTATTGAAAAATGTGTACTGGATACAAAAATTATGTTACATAGTTTATAGCTATACATAGCTATAATAATTGGACATAAGAGACTACTAAACACAATGAACAACAGACATATCCCAATTATTACAGTAAATAATGCCACTATTCCGTACCATTCCGTCGTCAGAAACCTCGGCATTTTCTTGGACGAAAATTTAAATTGGGAATGCCAAATAAAGGAAATATCCAAGAGAGTATGCTATACCATGCATTCTCTTAACCCATTCAGAAACTTCCTCCCGCCAGAATTAAAACAGACTTTAATGCAAACCCTCGTACTACCAGTGTTTGACTATTGCGACGTAATACTTACAGACTTGACAACTGACCTTTCGAACAAGCTGCAGCGTGTGCACAATATGAGTGTCAGATTCATCAATAATGCTCACAAATTTGACCACATTACACCCTCGTTCAAATCTTCATCCTGGCTGTAACTTAATAACCGTAGAACACTTCATTCGCTCTCTCTTCTGTTTCGAGTTCTCCACACTTCTATTCCAAATTATCTTCGTTCCCGGTTTAACTACTTATCCTCCGATCACAATCTAAACACCAGGTCACAGGAGAGCCAAATCCTAGCAATTCCTGCCCATAGAACATCCCACTATTCATCCTCTTTTACTGTCTCAGTCCCCCGTGAATGGAATTCTCTACCTCAGAAGATTAGGGGCTGCCAGACAATAACCACTTTCAAGAAAAGGCTAAACGATTTCTTACGGGCGCAGTCAAATTGAAATTATACCTGTGATCGAGTTTAATAATTTAATTTAATTTAGGTATGAATATCATTACCATTACTATTATTATTATTATTATTATTATTATTATTATTATTATTACATAATTATTTTATTGGTGTTGTGAAGATGAAAAGAATAGTCATTGTATTATATTAATCATGTATTATATTGTCTTGTATTTGTAGTATTGTATTGCTTTGAATTGTATTGTATTGTATTAATTATGTTATATTCATAGCATTGTAGTAATTTTTTATCATACTGGTTGAGTGGAAGAGAAGGCCGCATGGCCTTAACTCTGCCAGTTAAAATAAACCATTATTATTATTATTATTATTATTATTATTATTATTATTATTATTATTATTATAAAACAAAAAACACAAGAACAATAAAAATATTTTATCTGTGTAATGAGAACAATCTCGAAATTTGAACTTATTATTTAAAAGGATTTTCTGGATTACTTCCATTTATAACTAGACTGTATATCACAAGGATCCAACTGTCGTCTGCAAGCACGCTGGATGATGATCTGCCTTTATGTCGCCTTTACATTTCAGATATTTCTTGATGAATTCTTTCCCCATGCTCGTCGCTTACCGCTCCAAAGTTAGGAGGAAAGAAATTCAAATGAGAATGCAAAAGTATATTTTGAGAGACATATTGCACCTCATTTTCTCATATGCACTTAACATTGTTTCCACAAGTTGGATGTAGTTGTCTGCCCTAGAATTTCCAAGGAAATTTGAGCAAACATCTTCGAAAGTGCGCCATGCCATTTTTTCCTGTAACGGAATGTTTTTCCTCAGACAAAGAGTCAGCCATAACTTTGCGAATTTGTGGACCGATGAAAATGTCCTTTTAATTTGCCTTCATTGAAACTATAAACTTTTCTTTTAAACACTGAAAACCACACCTTTGTTTGTTTATTGCGCAGACCTCACTTTGAACTGTTATGAAATTTATTAGAAGTACAAAAGAATATGCCAACAACCATAAGAAACCGGAAATAGGTCATAAACGCATAAAATACATTAGCTTCTCTTTTGGTTTACAACCACAAATCCGCGCTAGAGCGCTTATCGAAAAGTGAAAGGATAGTATATCTTAAAAACCTTACGTGATACGAAGATAAGAGATACATTTTCGAATTCAGCACACATCAAACCACAAGAGATACATTGTTTTAAGTCGGAGCAAAATTCTTGTTGTTCAGTATAATCGGGCCCGTAATATAACATTTTATGCTCAAGCGTGGGAGTCCACATCTGTGGAGTAACGGTCAGCGCGTCTGGCCGCGAAACCAGGTGGCCCAGGTTCGATTCCCGGTCGGGGCAAGTTACCTGGTTGAGGTTTTTTCCGGGGTTTTCCCTCGACCCAATATGAGCAAATGCTGGGTAACTTTCGGTGCTGGACCCCGGACTCATTTCACCGGCATTATCACCTTCATCTCATTCAGACGCTAAATAACCTAAGATGTTGATAAAGCGTCGTAAAATAACCTACTACAAAAATCAAGCGTGAGTCATCAGGCGTGGATCACCCTGTATTTTCCCAGCATCCCGCAGCTGATCTTGAGGATTGTGAGAAATGAAATGTATTCAGAGTTATAAGACAAATCTTGTGACGTTCAAATGAAACTTTATTACAGATCACAGTGAACAGAAACACCAGTAATTCAAGCTCGATAAAAAAAATAAAATATTACTTATAACAGCAAATTATGTAAAAATCAATTACGTGCAATTCAGAATTAATTTATATGTAATTAAATGTATTTTTTTCCAGAACCTGTTTATTATTACGTACAAATCAGAACTACGTATAACTGTGTTACGTAAAACCCAGTTTCTACTGTATTCATTCAAGTTTTCATCCCTGGAGTCGCTTCATGTTTACTCACATACCCACGTAAAATGTCCGGTTTGCATCAAACCCCTCATCCCCGGACAGCAAATGGATTCCTGATGTCAGGAGGAGGCGGCTGAGCCTTATGAAATAGCTCAGGCATAACGACCCGATCAGCTCGAACACAGGAATGCAATTAAATCATATTCATACCTTCAGCTGCGACACGGGGACACGCCGAGGAATTTCACACTAATTATGCGAGAGCGTGAATTTAATCCTAAACAATGGCGGACTGGCCTGCAAGTCCAAATACGCGCAGATCTTCAAGGCGACGAAAACTTAATTACAACGCCATTTGGAATCATAACGGCTGTTGAAATAATGGTAAGCGTGTGGGTCAATTCTTTGTACAGACATAAATCAAGGGTTTATCGTTTAATTTCATATCTTGATTTGGATCATTCCATGAAGATTCGGACACTTCATCAAAGTTTTAAAATTATGAGACAAGGTGGGATTTTTATTTTGACTATTGCCTACACTGTGTACTTTCTATTTACAAGGATATTTTAGTGTGACACTTTTCCTTATGAAACTGAGGTTCAAGTTATCAATTATTGTTGCTTGATTTTTCATGCACATTTCAATGATTATAAGGACGATTTTCTCAACTTATACCATGATATAAGTAAACTCTTAAGATCTGATATCTCAAAAGCCCTGAGTTGTACAATGCGATCAGTAATTTTATACTAAATCAAATGAAATATTCCCTATATCAATAAAAACATAATAATTACAATCGTAATCATATTCACATTATCAATAATTATCAATATTGAAATAATAATCAATAATATAGAAATTATAATTCACGAAAATATCTACAATAAACAAAATGAAATTATAAATTCATCAATAAAATTATATAACCAACCAACAAATTTAATTACAATTCATACTTTTTTTTTCCCTTTTTGTGCTAAAACAGCATGTCCCATTGCATACAATATTTGCAATACTACATGCTATGTTTATGTCTCGTGACCAGAATATTGTACGAAATGGAAATATAAAAATTGGAGATTTATCCTTCGAAGAGGTGGAAAAATTCAAATATCTTGGAGCAACAGTAACAAATATAAATGACACTCGGGAGGAAATTAAACGCAGAATAAATATGGGAAATGCCTGTTATTATTCGGTTGAGAAGCTCTTATCATCCAGTCTGCTGTCGAAAAACCTGAAAGTTAGAATTTATAAAACAGTTATATTACCGGTTGTTCTTTATGGTTGTGAAACTTGGACTCTCACTCTGAGAGAGGAACATAGGTTCAGGGTGTTTGAGAATAAGGTGCTTAGGAAAATATTTGGGGCTAAGCGGGATGAAGTTACAGGAGAATGGAGAAAGTTACACAACACAGAACTGCACGCATTGTATTTTTCACCTGACATAATTAGGAACATTAAATCCAGACGTTTGAGATGGGCAGGGCATGTAGCACGTATGGGCGAATCCAGAAATGCATATAGAGTGTTAGTTGGGAGACCGGAGGGAAAAAGACCTTTAGGGAGGCCGAGACGTATATGGGAGGATAATATTAAAATGGATTTGAAGGAGGTGGGGTGTGATGATAGAGACTGGATTAATCTTGCACAGGATAGGGACCGCTGGCGGGCTTATGTGAGGGCGGCAATGAACCTTCGGGTTCCTTAAAAGCCATTTGTAAGTAAGTAAGTAAGTAAGTAAGTAACATGCTATGTTTATGTTACATATTTCATAGTTCATAGTTGATATTCATATAGCAGTACATTATTGCAATATACAGAGTCGGTTAAAATAGATATTACAATCCAAAAATTAAAATAAATAAAAATTATCTACTCTACACAATATATGATCAACTAGCAATTATAAATCTTATGCTTAAGTACATTACAAATCCACAATTAATTAATACATTACAAATACACATTACACATCCACAATTAAATTATCTATGTACTATATAGAATCAATCCGCTCGCCAGTTACAAAGCTTACGCCTAAATGAATTATCAGAAAAATTTTGTACAAGTGTTGCAATATTACATACCATGTTTATATTATTAATAGAATTTTATATATGTAGAATAGTTCATAGTTATCTAGCAATACACTATTGTAATAGATAGAGTCAAATTTGAATTATACTTTACAAATCCAAAATTTAACTTATGTATTACAAATCCACAATTTAAATTGTACCTTACAAATTCACAATTTAAAATATTATATATTACAAATCCACAAATTAAATTGTACATTACAAATCCACAAATTTAAAATATGTATTACAAATCCACAATTTAAAATATTATACATTACAAATCCAAAATTTAAATTGTACCCTACAAATTCATAATTTAAAATATTATACATTACAAATCCAAAATTTAAAAATATGCATTACAAATCCACAATTTAAATTGTACCATACAAATTCACAATTTCAAATATTATACATTACAAATCCAAAATTTTAAAATATGCATTACAAATCCACAATTTAAATTGTACCTTACAAATTCACAATTTAAAATATTATATATTACAAATCCACAAATTAAATTGTACATTACAAATCCACAAATTTAAAATATGTATTACAAATCCACAATTTAAAATATTATACATTACAAATCCAAAATTTGCATTGTACCCTACAAATTCATAATTTAAAATATTATACATTACAAATCCAAAATTTCAAAATATGCATTACAAATCCACAATTTCAATTGTACCTTACAAATTCACAATTTAAAATATTATATATTACAAATCCACAAATTAAATTGTACATTACAAATCCACAAATTTAAAATATGTATTACAAGTCCACAATTTAAAATATTATACATTACAAATCCAAAATTTAAATTGTAACCTACAAATTCATAATTTAAAATATTATACATTACAAATCCAAAATTTAAAAATATGCATTACAAATCCACAATTTAAATTGTACCTTACAAATTCACAATTTCAAATATTATACATTACAAATCCAAAATTTTAAAATATGCATTACAAATCCACAATTTAAATTGTACCTTACAAATTCACAATTTAAGATATTATACATTACTAATCCACAATTTATACCTGCTTCTTATTTATTTCTATAGCATGGTATACTTTTTAAAATACTAGAAATTGTATGATTTTTTCTTTGTATTTCATTTTATAAAGTATTAGTGATATGATGTGATGTCTCCTTACCATAAAGCGCTTCAAAATAATTTTTGTACATTGCGTTCGCTTCCCCCTGCTGCCGGGCAACCGACCTAATTGCGTTCTGTTTCAACAATCAGTTTGCTTTAAAAAAACGCCTCAAGGCCACGCGTGGTGGTTTCCGTGAGCAGTCAGTTTACGCTGTCTCTGAATAATCCTCACACTATAGACGAGCTGGAAAACGATATAACGTTCACTAGGATTTTTAATGAACTACAGCGTGTGAATGGAAATTTTATCAGAACATGTCAAGAATGCAACAGTGCAGACGGACGTCACTTTCAGCATCTTTTGTAACAAGGTTAGTACTCAAGTGATAACAATAAATGAGTAGGATAAACTTGAGGATTGATACACGTCGCTAACTAATGCTCCGCGCTTGCTGGCCGGCCGCAGGGGGAAGCGAAAGCACTGTATTAACAAGGGAACCTTCAAAAGCCTGTCGTGTTGTAGATTTTATTCAATTTTCGTACAAAGAAAGATGCTGGAATGAAAGACGGAATACCAAAAAATTAGCTTAGCCTATTATACGAACTACAAGGTCCTCAAAAGGAGATGTAAAAATATTGAAAATCGCTTATAACTGTACTCAAACTGTTCGCTTTCCGAGCCCTGAAGCGCTCCCTTCCATCCTGTGTGGATGCTATAGGGGCTAGCTTATCGTATCAGGCACCCTGCAAGCAAATGCGTGCATACAAGTATTTATTTCAGCTAGTATAAAATTCCACGTTGTCGCATACTGATGCAGACCTATGCATGTTTTATTGTGCGAGATCGTGCGTATTTGCTTGTTCTCCGCACAGAACCAATACGCGGTAAGTGTGAAATACCACATTCAGTATTCCCAACGTAACACACATAACAATTTCCCTCTTCTTACCGCTTAAGCGACATATTCATTTTACTGCTTTAGGCTTTTAACATATTATTTTTAGAGACGTTTAACATAGTAATAATTATAAATTAGAAACTTACCACTGCAATTTCACCTAAATTGCAATGTTAATTATTGTTTTTAAATATTTGCAAAAATTAAGTAAAGTCTACTACTCCACGAAACTTATTGCATTCCTGATACAAGTAACATTAAGCCGTGAAAAAATCAACAAGATTCCAGATGCCGATGTTATTACTGCAATATGTTATATAAATAATATTGTTAAAATATTAAAATGAAAAATAAATCATTATATAACCTTACCGTTTGTTTTAAGTTCGCATTTATAGACTGGGGGGGAAAAAAAGACAGACGTATATCACGGCCTGCTGGAGTATAGTAAACACAGAAAACATTTTATAGCAACAATGGTGAAGAAAGATATTTTGGTTTTCCGAAGTTACCGTCATTAAACAGAAACCAACATGGAGATTTCATTGCAACTAATTAGAAATTCGTCTTTCAGGTATGTAATAAACGATCTTCGCACAAAATAATGTACGATGCATGAGCGGTATGTTTGTTTTAATGTTCTCGGTAATTAAAAATGCTCAACTACGTTTCGCATCTTCAATCTTTTCCTCGACCATGAAAACGTCAACATACCGCTCTTGTAACGTATATTACTATTATGTCTTAAATATCACTGAATTCGTTAAAGAGAAGTCCTACCATATTGAACTATTGCAAGTTGGGTGGAAGCGAGGCATTCGCTTTCAATCAACAGTTGACATTCGAAGAGCTTTAGATTGATCAGTGAGAGAGATATCCAAAAATGCTGCTGCAGATGATCCGACGTCTTCCAAGTATTTGGAAACGTATTGTTGACATGCCAAGAGACTATATTTGAAGTATGTAATGTCAACGGTAACCCAAATAAATTTAGTTTGAAGCAGTAACTATGTTGCTATTACTTTTCAAATGCCCTGGTATATGCACAGTTACTTACGTGTGTGAGATACTTGTGCAGTAGAGATACCAAGGAATAAAATTTGTGACTCTCCTTTAAGGCAGCAGCTTTACCTGCTGCTTATGTACTGCACAGACGCTCTAAATACCATTAACGAAAGCTTTCAAGGAGTTAAGAATATCCAGCTTACGTGGCAGAAAATAATCTGACGCAGGGAGGCAAGAGTCCTTAAGTTCTGTTCAGCTTTGATATACAAACAATGTTAGTAACCTACAAAGCTACTCACATAAATCATTCCATCGAACTACCTCGTCATCCATTTGTCTATCATTAATCTATCAATTCATTCATCAGACCGTCTTTCAATCCATATAACTATGCATTAGTCTATCCTTCCATCTATTTATCTACCCAACAAACTAACTATTCCATTGCCCATGCATCCCACCCACCCACTCATCCATCCATCCATCCATCCATCCATCCATCCATCCGTCCGTCCGTCCGTCCGTTCATCCATCCATCTATCCATTCGTATATTAGTCCATCTATATATCCATCCATCCATCCATCCGTCCGTCCGTCCGTTCATCCATCCATCTATCCATTCGTATATTAGTCCATCTATATATTCATGTATCCATCCATCCATCCATCCATCCATCCACCCACTCATCCATCAATCCATCCAGATATAAGTCCATGTATATATCCATTTTTCTATCATTCATTCATCCATCCGTCCGTCCGTCCATCCATCCATCCACCCACCCATCCATTCGTATATCAGTTCATCCATCCATCCGTCCGTCCGTCCGTCCGTCTATCAGTTCATCTATATATCCATGTATCCATCCATCTATCAGTGCATCTATATATCCATATATCCATCCATCCATCTATTCATCCATCCGTCTATCCTTCCAGATATCAGACCATGTATATATCCATTCTTCTACCATTCATCCATTCATCCGCCTGTCCATCCACCCACTCATCCATCCATCCATCTATCCATCCATATATCAGTTCATTTATACAGTATATTCATTCTTCTATCATTCATCCATCCATCCTCCGTCCGTCCGTCCGTCCGTCCATCCATCCATCCATCCATCCATCCATCCATCCATTCTCCGTCCGTTCATCCATCCATCCATTCATCTACCAGTCCATCTATATATCCATGTATCCATCCATTCATCTAGCTATCCATCCATCCATCCATCCACCCATTCATCCATCTATTCGTCTATCAGTCCATCTATATGTCCATCTATCCATACAGCTCTCCATTCTTCTATCCAGCTATCCATCCATCCTTCCAGATATCAGTCCATGTATATATCCATTCGCCTCTCATTCATCCATCCATCCAGCTATCCATTCGTCTATCAGTCCATCTATATATCCATCCATCTATACAGCTCTCTATCCATCCTTACAGTTGTCCATCCATCCATATAGCTCTCCATTCGTCCATCCACCATCCATCCATTCGTCTATCCATCTATCGATCCATCCATCCAATCGATTCACCCATTCATCAGACCATCTACAGTTCTACTCAACCATCTAGCTATGCATTACTGTCTACTCATCTAGTTATGTATTAGTTTAGCGTTACATCTATTCACCCATCTACTAGCTATCCATCCATCCATATACTGTATTCATAATCCATTCGTCTACTCATCAATAATTCATCTATGTATCTACCAATCAATCGATTTATTCATGCATCCATTCGACTATTCATCAATCTATCTAATTATTGTCTGTCTGTACATCCATCTATCCACCCGTCCATACATCCGTCTCTGCATACAGCCAGTCAATAAAGATCCGTACACTCGTCCCTTCATCCATATCGATGTCCATCCATAATTTATTCTACTGTCTTTCTGTCTGTATGCCGGGCTAACCTATCTACCTACGTACGACCTACCCACTCACCCATCCATTCGTCCATCCGTCTGTCTGTCTGTCTGTCCCTCTATCTATGCCTACTCGTCTATCATTTATTTTCAATCATCTATTTATGTATTTATCTAACCATCCATCGTCACTCTTAACTATATATCCATTCTTCTGTCCGTCCAACAGCACTCCATCCATTCATCTGGGCCTTAAAAGGTACAATTTCTGGTCCACTATATATCCTAAAATAAATATAAAGCTTCATAACACTTAAGACAAATATAATTACGTAGCAGGCGGGTGAAGGGAACACAAATAGAAAACCCGTCGTTATTCAACAGGCGGGCAAACTGCTTGCTGCAACTGTCATAAAGGGACCTGCCCCTGCGGTTCCATATACAATACAATAACCTTAGAAGCTGTTACTAATTCCACGCCTCCGTCTTAGCGTTCTAGTTAAGCTCTTGATGGCCGTGTTCAGAACAGAAGCAATATATATGTTCTAAGCTTGTGGATATTGCTTCACCTAGACAGAAGCCACAGCTGTTTGCGTCGGTATCCTAGTAGATGGACTTGACCCTGCTTGTTATGATTGAGGCAACGTCAAGTTTTCAAGACCAGTAACCCGCAACTTAGCAGAAATTACTCCATTATGTACGGTTCTCTATTCTGAAGCACGGCAAGGGGCAGAATTAATCGTAAGTAGTTCGTGTGCTCGGACCTCTGAAGTAACCGGCTAGTGTTTTCCACAAAATGAGAAAACACTCCATTATATTATATCTGATTCCTTCAGCAGCCTATTCTTCCCCATATTTACGGGTACATTTTGCGATTATTTTTTCACAGCAGCTTACCTCCTTTATACATTAATGTTCCACCATTAAATACCAACACACTTTACACCAGCGGTCGGCATTTCGCCGCATCTTACGTCATACTTATGCAGAGGTAGTTCACTAATGCGTCCCTCCACACGCACTAACTAAAATAAATCTATGCTAATAATAAATCTGTAGCCGAAATTTTTCTGGTAATTTTCGATTTTCCAAAAATAATTGGTCCTAACATATACACTTAACCACCCTGAAACCGAAAATCGCTTTTTTTGAAATTTTTGTTTGTATGTCTGTCTGTCTGTATGTTTGTTACCTTTTCAAGCGATAATGGCTGAACGGATTTCGATGAAAATTGGAATATAAATTAAGTTCGTTGTGACTTAGATTTTAGGCTATATGGCATTCAAAATACATTATTTTAAAAGGGGGGGTTATAAGGGGGCCTGAATTAAATAAATCGAAATATCTCGTGTATTATTGATTTTTGTGAAAAATGTTACATAACAAACGTTTCTTTAAAAACAATTTCCGATACGTTTTATTCCTTGAAAAATTTTGATAGGACTGATATTTAATGAGATAAATGAGTTTTAAAATTAAAATAACTGCCATCTAAGGCCGTGTAATGAATTAAAAAACAAATGACTTCGTCTATAAGGGGCCTTGGACAGCAACAATCGAAAGCTATGAAAGATAGCCTACAGAATGTTTCTGTGTTTATATGAAGTAATACCAGAAGCTAAATTAACCGATTTGTATAATTAATTATTAATTGACCATTGGAAAGTGTAGTTTCTCTAGATGGACATAATGCTATAATGTTATTAATATCACAGTAACTTCTGAGTGAATCGAGGACAGGTAAGATTAAAATAGCTTCTTATGCACAGAAAACTTGATAGGCTATTCTGTACATTCGTTTCCTGTATTTCCTAAACTAATTTTTATGACCAAATGAGTGGTCTCTGGATCAAAATGAGCGCATTTTATTTTTTTAATTCAATTTAAAGTAAGTAACATAATAAACGATTTATCTTCTATCAAACACGAATGTTCCCTGGAGCAAATTTCCTAATTTTAATTATGTAATTACTTTATATTTATTTCTAACGGGTGCAGCGGGTAGTAAATAAATAAATAAATATAAATAAACAATTAAATAAATATATATAAGTAAAATAAATAAGTAAATAAATAAATAAATATGTAAATAAGTAAATAAATAAGTAAATAAATAAATAAGTAAAAAAGTAAATAAATAAATAAGTAAATAAATAAATAAGTAAATAAATAAATAGGTAAATAAATAAATAAGTAAATAAATAAGTAAATAAATAAATAAAATGAATAAGTAAATAAATAAGTAAATAAATAAATAAGTAAATAAATAAATAAATAAGTAAATAAGTAAATAAATAAATAAGTAAATAAATAAATAAAATAAATTAATTAATAAATAAGTAAATAAATAAATAACATAAATAAATAAATAAAATAAATAACTAAATAAGTAAATAAATAAATACATAAATAAATAAATAAATAAACAAAAAATAAATAAATACAGTAATCAATGAATCAGTCAAGCAGTCAATAAATCGGCCAACGAATCATTCAGCCATTAAATTAATAAATAAATCAGTCCAATGAATCAGTCATTAAATCTTTCAGCCTTTCAATCAATCACTCAGCCAGTCTTTCAGGCAGTCAATAAATCAATCACTCAGTGTCAATTAGTCAATTAAGCAATCAATGTGAATTAGCCATTCGAGCAATCAGTCATTCATTCAATCAATCAACTAATCAGTCTAAATATTTTTTAGCAAATCAGGTCTTCTATCACCTACTTGACGAATAACCTTGCCTTTTAATACACCCTGTATCCTAGTATAGATATTTACAATCTATTTCTACACTCCCTCATGAGAATAACCGGTGTGCAAACTGAGTGATGCACTTGGCAGTGAGGGACGTTTTCACGCTCCATATAATATCATATTTATCTTATAGACACATACAGGGTGTATAATTAAAATTTTACAAATAAATTTCATCGTGCAATATACTGTTGTCAGCAAGGTGTTTTTTGTGCACTGGCAGGACTCTTCACTTCACGTTACTCGTCCTTAGTTTACGAGCCTGGCTCATAGATATCGCTAGTGCCGAGAAACGTGGCGCATTTAGTTCGTCAGAGACTGATGATTACAACGATGATAACTGTTGGGATGTGACAGGGAAACGCATGTGTTGCCTTGACCACGGCATTTCCCAACACAAGTTATAAATTCAGGGTAGATCAACCGGGATTTGAACCTGGACTCCCTAGCTTATGAGATCAGTGCTTTAGCAAGGAGACACCGTGGTAGTTTGTCAACAACAGTAATTCATGTCCGGAATATCGTTCTTCATTGCTAGAGTGCGTTAGAGTTACTACAAATGCACTGCCCCTTTAAGTGGTCATCTCTGTTTGACTTCTGCTGATAGTGCGAATCCTCTCCATGACAATTAAACCAATAATAACTTCTATGGCTTGAAATAAACCACTTTTCGTATTTTAGGCATTAATATCAATCCGTCCGATTTCCATTCCATTATCATATTCATAGGATTTCACCTGGAGAACTCCGAGAAAAACCCAAGTTCCTATCTTGCCCGTCATATGATTCACCACTGTACGTATTTTCAGTCAAAAATCTCAGGTGTGTGATAGGGTCTGGAACACAGGTCGCCTACGTGGCAGGGGGTTGCTATGTTTGATTTATTTTTACGCATAAAATATAAAATAATAAATAAATAACCATTAAGATAGTTTTGAATAATTGCAACTTTTAAAAATTTTTTATTCATTTACTTTATATTTATTTATGCTAGACCATGCCGAAATGTAGTAATTATATACCTGGTAGCAGTCCTTTAATGCATGTTATTAAAGTACACCTACTCATTAAAGTACAGGTGTTCAGCCAATGACAAGTCAGCTTACAGGTGTTCAGCCAATGACAAGACAGCTTTGTACCGTTATATAAAACCGCAAGTATCGATTATTCTCGGATATGCAATCGAAAGAGAATTAGCGAAAAGTCACGGAGGCTGGAAATCCAATACTGTCGCAGAAGGTTATGTTCTATTACCATAATAATTAGCGTTAATTGTAAATAATATTCAAATAAATTGAATTTGTCATCTCATTTTTCAATGTATAATTTAATTTCAATGTTATATCAAAGTTAATATTTAGTTTACTCTGTAGGTTCTTATAGGCTATCAAGGTCAATGTGGACATCTGTTCCTCAGAAAAAATCAATACTTTCGCGTCTGCGCACATCTCACAAGTTACGAGGTATTGCTCAAGGTCAGTTAGATACAAATAAAATGAATAATTTCAAGTTAGAAATGTGGTCGAGCATAAAAAGTCGTATGAAACTCGACTATAATGGTAATTAAGAAGCTCGTATGAAAATTATGAAACTCACTTGCGCTCGCTTCATAAACATCCATACTCGCTTCTTAATTACTATCATTATAGGCTCGTTGCATAATGTACTATTATTTATTCATTCATTCATTTACTTACTCATTTAGTTACTTATTTACTCACTCTCTCAGTCACTTATTCACTAATTAATTTAGAGTAATTATTTATTTATTAAAGTGTAGATAAGGCCATCTAGTATTGGCATAAAATTTAAATGGTTGTTGGTTAAGTATGTTTTATGCATCTTAAAAGTACATATGTATCATGAGCAGTTTACTATATATGTAGATATATTGAAGCATTGATAAAATTGAAATTACATATTAGAAGTATTAAAATTATAGTGAAGCTGCAGTTGAACATTTTAAATATATAATATACTGTATATGTTGTGGCAGAGGGGCAGAGAAGGCCTGACGGCCTTATCTCTACCAGGTTAAATAAATAAATCTAATCTAATCTAATTGTATGGGGCAGAAAAATGGACATTGCGACGAAGTGAAGAGAAGCAATTAGAAGCATTTAAAATGTGGATTTGGAAAAGAATGGAACGTGTGAAGTGGACAGACAGAATAAGAAATGAAGCTGTATTGGAAAGAGTGGGTGAAGAAAGAATGATGCTGAAACTGATCAGGAAGGGGAAAAGGAATTGGTTGGGTCACTGGCTGAGAAGAAACTGCCTACTGAAGGACGTACTGGAAGGAATGGTGAACGGGAGAAGAGTTCGGGGCAGGAGAAGCTATCAGATGACAGACGACATAAAGATATATGGATCATGTGACGAGACAAAGACGAAGGGAGAAAATATGAAAGATTGAAGAAAGCTGAGTTTGCAGTGACAGACCTGCCCTTGGCCAGAACATTAAATGAATGAAATACATATGTGCGGATGAACAATAATTGAATACAAATTTGAAATTAAAAATTCAAATACAGGGTGTTTCCGAGATGGTGTTACAAACTTTCAGGGATGATGGCGAAGGGCACATGTATCAATTTCAGATAAGGAACCATGGTCCGGAAATGACTGAGCCGAAAGTTATAGGAAAAATAGTTATGTGGAAATGGAATTGTAATTTGGCACCACGTGCCCTTCTTCCCTTAACTTTGTGAACAGTCGTGGAAAAATGATACGGGCCGGATGTCTCCTACTTGGGTACTTGCACCGATACAATCTGTCAGCTTGTCTACTGTTCCCATTGGCTCATCCGTATTCGAAAATCAGGTCTGCTTATTCCGCTCTCGTGTACTCCTCCATTTCACTAGGACTGATCGACTGGACACTGCAACTTGTACACATACACTGCTGTCTACAAACATGCATATCAGGACCGACCATGTCCTTTACACATTACGCTATCTACATTGCTTTAGTGTAGTTTCCTGTCCCCATCCCTCAGACAGCGCATTGAATGGAATACTGTAAGCAAATACTCTACAATGATAATACCAGAAAGTTCACGGTAAAAGTGGCGAATGACTCACCAGCTCTATGTAGCGGCAGGGATTGTAGGCAGCGAGGATGACGTGAGAATGGCGCGTTGAACTGTGATATGAGCTTTGTTCTTCAACAAACACATAATGTCCTAAGGATTATTCTCATTATAGTTCTAGCCTATCCAATGTCAATTAAATGTGGAAATGTTTGTTCTATGTTTTGTAAAAACTATGCCTAGCAAAATATGTTAGATCTTTCTGCGGATTTCCAAAAGACAGAGATTGGGAGTATTCATGTAAACACTAGTAGAATAGTACTTTTCTGTTATATGATGATGATAATGATGATGATGATTATTATTATTATTATTATTATTATTATTATTATTATTATTATACTAGCCGTACCCGTGCGCTCCGCTGCACCTGTTAGAAATAAATATAAAGTAGTTATATAATTAAAATAGGACGTTTGATCCAGGGAACATTCGTGTTTGATAGAAGGATAAATCGTTTATTATGTTACTTAATTTAAATTGAATTAAAAAATTAAAATGCGATCATTTTGATCCAGAGACCACTCATTTGGTCATAAAAATTAGTTTAGCAAATACAGGAAACGAATATACAGAATAGCCTACCAAGTTTTCTGTGCATAAGAATCTATTTTAATCTTACCTGTCCTCGATTCACTCAGGAGTTACTGTGATAACATTATAGCATTATGTCCATCTAGAGAAACTACACTTTCCAATGGTGAATTAATAATTAATTATACAAATCGGTTAATTAAGCTTCTGATATCACTTCATAGAAACGCAGAAACATTATCTGTAGGCTATCTTTCATAGCTTTCGATTGTTGCTGTCCAAGGCCTCTTATAGACGAAGTCATTTGTTTTTTAATTCATTACACGGCCTTAGATGGCAGTTATTTTAATTTTAAAACTCATTTATCTTATTAAATATCAGTTCTATCAAAATTTTTAAGGAATAAAACTTATCGCAAATTATGTTTAAAAAAAATTTTGTTATGTAATATTTTTCATAAAAATCCATAATAAGCGAGATATTTCGATTTATTTAATTCAAGCCCCCTTATAACTCCCCTTTTAAATAATGTATTTTGAATGCCATATAGCCTAAAATCTAAGTTACAACGATCTTAATTTATATTCCAATTTTCATCGAAATCTGTTCAGCCATTATTGCGTGAAAAGGTAACAAACATACAGACAGACATACAAACAAAAATTTCAAAAAAGCGATTTTCGGTTTCAGGGTGGTTAATTATATATGTTAGGACCAATTATTTTTGGAAAATCGAAAATTACCAGAAAAATTTCGGCTACAGATTTATTATTAGTATAGATTGTTATTATTATTATTATTA
This sequence comes from Periplaneta americana, assembly GCF_040183065.1. Lineage (NCBI taxonomy): Eukaryota > Metazoa > Arthropoda > Insecta > Blattodea > Blattidae > Periplaneta > Periplaneta americana. The sequence goes on along the minus strand of NC_091119.1, from coordinate 185,431,618 downwards.
TTATTATTATTATTTATATTAATTTTATTATTATTATTACTGTTTCTACTACCGGTACTACAGTTAATTGCTTTTGTCTTTTAGGTGTGCCAAGCTCATATAGACAGACGGTATTTAATTATGTTTAATAGGGCGCGTCAGTTACTATCGTTATTTGCATCCTTATCTAAACCTCTTTAAAAAACAAAACACAAGCAATATCATAAGCAAAATGCGAGCACTAACTAAAAACGCTGTCAACAGTTCTAGACGAAACGCTTAAAATTAGAGAGATAGAATATATTATGTACAAAAATCACAAAATATTTTCAGATCACTTTTGATTATCGGACTTCAATAACCATAATTCGAAACATTAGGAATAAGTAAAAATAGAGTGTAATAAGTTGGAAAAGTACACCGAAGTTTCAAATCAGTCGTAGGGCTGTTAATTTTTAATACTCTGTTTTTAATAAGAGAGTGAAGATAATAGATTTTCCTCCACTGAATTTAACAGCCGAAAATATGAGTCAAAAGAATCGCGAATGTCCCAAATAAACATATTAGATATAGCATCGAGGAAGTACCGGTCTTCTTATATTAGACAGAAACGACAGACCATACTCTTCCATCGTATAATTGGATAGTGCATTAGCAATGACATATTCTCTGTGTTAACTGAAACAGTTACTAAACTGCATAAATCTACTTTATTGTTCATATAAAACACAATTTCTTTATGGTTTCTCCGTATAAAAATTAAAAGTCTTTACTTTTTATAATCCAAATAGTGTTTCTTGAGATGCGTAATAGAAATGTGTATTGTTGATTTTGTAAAGAAAATGGACTCATGTTTTTCATAACAAGTGATTCAGGTAGTTATTCGGACAAATAATTTGCCTAGTCCTACATTTTAAAGTCATTATTAATATTTCACTAAATTAAGATCATTTTTTACGATGCAAGAAATCCTAAAAAGTAAAAAATGGCTCAAGTGGAAATGACAGCTCTGAACACAGCATATCCAAATGCCGATTTAATTAAAGTTGTTCAAGATTATGAATTCATTAGTCACAAGTGTACTTAAAAAGAAGGAAACGATATTCCAGAAACGATAAAAGGTTTGCCGCAACATACCATTAATGTTCACCTCAAGGCTAAAGATTTGTAAGAATTAAATTATGTTTACCAACAGTTAGATCTCTCAAAAATTGACTTCACGAATTTGGTATAGGCCGGTATAAATCGTACCATTCTACAATTAATTATTAAAAATAAAATCCGATATTCTACCACTGAGTGAAAAAGTTGTAACTATTATTGTTGAAGATAAAAGGTCTTTGAAGAAAAACAACTTATAATGCTAAAACAGGAACTTTCAGAGATTCGTTGAATTAGGTATAGATAGGCCTAATCAACAAACTTCAACCGACGTAAAAATTTCAGAAGTACCATTTGCAAATCAAGCACAGGGTTTCATTATTCGAGGAATGTGCAAACTTTTAAAGCAAACTACGTATAATTTATTTTCTATCAAAAGATACCTTGCCTGGAGAGATTTTAAAATCACATCTGCTTGATGTAAAAAATAAAATACAAAATACAGGCTTCATGCCTAAAGCAGCGACTGTGCCAGTATCTTCACTGACAAACATTTCAATGCGGTAATAAATTGTTACATCAAAAATAAAATGAATAACCATTAGCCAAGAAAGGAAATACGCGATGTATGAAAGTTTCTAAAGTCATGCACAACTAAATCATTTGAAAATACGAGAATTGTGTCATTTCATTTCTATTCCAATAACTTTGTAACTTCTTATTAATTAAAAATGTTGTGAACCTTGTGACTCTAAATAAAACTATTGTTTTGCATTTTTATTGACATCAAATGCACACCTCTCCGTTTTTCCTCACGTAACCTAGCACGCCGCAAGGAGTTTATAAACAATCCAAGCCGCTAGATAGCAGCACAGTCACTTTTCGCCGCCGCTTGCAATGCTAAACAGGTAAGCTTAGCAGTATTATTGTTATAGAGTATTTGCTGTAAGTAGACAACGTAAACAACGTCAGATGAATACAGTATGTGTAAGATGTACAGATAAATACACATAAATAAGGTGTACAGAGGAATAAAATTATTTCATTTCCACAGAACTATTTTTCATTGATTAAAGTTCTCGTTAACACTTTGTTAAAAACATAAAATTTACTCTGTCACACGTTAAAAGTGTTAAAATTGTTAAAAAGGTATTTACCTTCGACAGACGGCCCGTTTCAACGCAATTTGTCGTCGTCTTCAGTGTCTCTTGAACCACTGCTGATTTTGGCTCTGCGATGTGCAGTTATCGATGGTAGGGGTGGGGGTTGGTTGTCTGTATGATATGACGTACTATGACGTCAAACAATGTGTGCGTATTGAACTGTAGTTGCGTATTAAGTATATATTGTGGGTGTGCTATTGTATTCTTATATATTTCGTATTGTTCTAGGATGTTTAACTGTGAACTTTTTGGTGTGACGTGTAAAATTTCCATATCTGTTTCTATATTATTGTAGTCATGATTATTGTCGATAATGTGATCTGCATAATTTGATTTCATGACTACAATAATATAGAAACAGATATGGAAATTTTACACATCACACCAAAAAGTTCACAGTTAAACATCCTAGAACAATACGAAATATATAAGAATACAATAGCACACCCACAATATATACTTAATAAGCAACTACAGTTCAATACGCACACATTGTTTGACGTCATAGTACGTCATATCATACAGACAACCAACCCCCACCATAGGAGCAACACACCCCCACCCCTACCATCGACAACTGCACATCGCAGAGCCAAAATCAGCAGTGGTTCAAGAGACACTGAAGACGACGACAAATAGCGTCGAAACGGGCCGTCTGTCGAAGGTAAATACCTTTTTACAATTTTAACACTTTTAACGTGTGACAGAGTGAACTATTTTTGTTTGTAACTTTCGACTCGGTCAATTCCGGACCAGAGTTCCTGATCTCAAATTGATACATGTGCCCTTCGCCATCATCCCTGAAAGTTTGTAACACCACCTCGGAAGCACCCTGTATAAGTGCGTTCTCTTATGTAAAATAATATGTTACACGATTACATGTCTACATCATAGGCCTCTGCTTATGCATTAAACGGAGCTTGTGGGCTGTCAGTTATGGCTTTCTTTTGAATTTGGACAAGAAATTAATTAGTTGTCTTTTATACAACTGAATTCAGAATGATTGATTTTATAACCATGGACATTTTTATTCCGCTTTGAACACTAAAAGCCTAGAAATATTGAATTAAACTTTTGTGCTGAAATTCTTTAATCGCACAGGCATCACTACAACTCCCCTTAAATACGCACAGATTTATATCATCACATTCATTACAACTAAGAGTAATGTAGCACGAACCTTACAAAAGTGAATCTGCAGAATCATTACGCATTTTTTCATAGCCGTTATATAAAAAATGCAGACCACGAAGCTCTTCGTTACGAAATTTTCTCCGTGCCCAAAATTTCCCATGACCTCACGTTGCTGTTAATAAAATTGGAAACTATATTAAATGAGGTTTAAACCCGCAGCACGGCCAACATAGGCACGCAATCTCTGCAAACACTACGCAATAATTTAAGTACAGATGCCTGCAATCAATAGCTATTACGTATTCTTGTTGCTCCGGAAATCTGACGAACAAGTGTCTTATAAAACGCTCTCGCCATTCTAACATATCCGCCGACCGAATTGTATTGTATTTATTAGCATTCCATGGTATTAATACATTGATTTACAGCTAGAATATGGAAAAAGTAAAAAAAACTTAATATTATTATAAAGTCTTAATTTATAGTCCCAGTCTAGATGAAATATATACAGAAGAGATTTACAATATAGTCTATTAGTACAACACATAGTTTTAGTATCAATTTCATGAAGTGTTATTGGATGTCATGAATTCACCTACAAAATAGAAGTCGTGAGAAATTAGGTACTTCTTTAATTTGGCCCAAAATAATTTTATGTTTTGAGTTTCATTTTTTATATCGATAGGAAGGCTATTAAAAGTGTTTACTGCCATATAACGCACTCCTTTTTGATAGAACGATAGACTTGCCGATGGAGTATGGAAGTCATTTTTTGACGTGTATTTATGCTATGAACTGTTGAATTAGTTACAAAGTTTTCACGATTACATACGAGGAAGATTATTAATGAAAAGATATACTGACAAGCCATGGGCATTATTTGTAATTTTTTGAAACTAGTCCTACACGATTCCCTAGATTTGGCACCTCCTATTATTCTAATTACTCTTTTTTGTAATAAAAATATACTGTTACTATCTGTGGAATTTCCCCAGAATATTATTCCAAAACTCATTACCGAGTGGAAGTATGCAAAGTATATTGTTTTTAAGGTATTGATATTTACTACCTTTTGCATAGATCTAATAGCAAAACAAGCTGAATTTAGTTTGGGGGTAATTTCTTTAATATGATTTTTCCAATTTAACACATTATCGATTTTTAAGCCAAGAAATTTGGTTGTTGTTGTTTCTAAGAGGGATCTATTGTTAATTATTGCGAGGTTGAATTTTCACAGGATTTAAATTGAATTATGTTAGTTTTGTTACAATTTAATACCAATTTATTGACTGAGAACCAGTCACATATTTTGAAGATAATTTCCTCTGTTGAAGATTGGAGTATGTTGGAGTTATTGGCTGTAATTACTATACTTGTGTCATCTGCAAATAATATGGGATGACCTACAGCTTTTATTAGGGGGCCAAGATAATTTATAAACACTAGAAGAAGTAGGGGACCTAGTAGATAGGCTATCCGCTATACTTTCAATATAGGTCTACAGAACCTCATTTAGTAGGGGAAACTCGGCTAATTCCGTAGTACGGGTAATTCCGCAGTAGTGCATATATGATTTTACTGCGGCTTTACAATAGCGTGAACGTAAGTTTTGAGAGGCTGTCAACAGGAGGCATGTCCTCTGCAGTGCTATAGAAAAAAATCAAGGATATTGGTCGACACCTCTGTCGGCAGTACAGTGAAACATCGAAAGTTGGCTGTTTTTCGTGTTTTGCTACACAGCTGTGAAGAAAGTGAGCATTATTACATTTATTGTTCCTTTTATTTTACTTTCATAATGTATTTCATAATTATTTACTACTGCGGAATTAGCTAAGTCCTATTGCGGATTTATCCGCACTGTTGCGGAATTACCCGAGTTGTTCTTTTTCAACTCTAATGCATATACAACTGAATATATTTGCATTTTAATAGGTCTCTTTATCTTATTTGGTAATAAAAGGTTTTGTCCATGTCTACATACCTTCATAATATTTTTCAATAAACATTTCGATAAAAATATGATTGATATACTTAATACTGCGGAATTAGCCGAGTCTCCCCTATACTCTAAAAATGTATTTCTTTCACGAAGATAATATTTATAAACTAATGCTCGTACGGGTACACAAAATTTGACTTCTACGGACCTGAGTCACTGTTCCAAGTTATTAGATTGACCAGTTTTATTTCCACTAGTCCCGTATCTGTGCACTAAAAACCTTAGAAATATGCACTAAAATAAAAAATAAAGCCGACTATGCAACACTTACGAATTTCATACAACTTAAAAACATTACAATAGAATAAAAATGCATAAGAACACAGAACAAAAAGACATTAACTCGTCACCTTAGCGACTAAAGTCAAGCGTGCTTCTAACAAATACCTAAGTGATATCATTAATTTCAGGGTGTTATTCTTTGAGATATTTCATACAAAAATGTTAAATACAATTTTGCCCGTTTTTTTTTTCGAGATAAAATTGTTTTACATGAAACATTTCATAGTCTGTTTTGGGAAAGCCTTTGATTTAATTCCCAATATGCCAAATCAATTTAAGAGAGCAATGTATTATGATAATAAATGATTCAAAGAATTTTGGTTTTGTCCTTTAAATTTGCAGGAATTTGATCTGGACAAATGTAACATTGAAAAATTACTTTGCAGAAAGAAAAGTTGTATTTGTTCGGATCAAATTTCTTCGCAATTAAAATAATGAAACTAAAATTACTTCAATCATTTATTATCATTATACACTGCTCTCTTAAATTGACTGAGCATATTGGGAATTAAATAAATTGCGTTCCCAAAACACGCTATGAAATATTTCATATAAAACAATTTTTATCTCGAAAAGGAAGCAAAAACAAGAAAAATTGTATTAAACTTTTTTTTTAATATCTCAAAGAATAACCCCCTGAAGTTAATGACATTCCGTTATTTCCCATAACTATGGTCCACGATACAATCATTCAAAGAACATTGTAGAAGTAACATAGACTGTTCGTAGATAGATGCAGTGACTTGACTTCAAAGTACAGTACAAAAAAAATATAGATTAAAATCTTATTTAAATGATAGAGTTCAAGCTACTACAATTGATAATGTATTAAGTGAATTTATTAAAATTAAAATAGGTGTTCCGCAAGGAACAGTCCTTGGACCGATTTTATTTTTAATATATATTAATGACCTTTTAATGATAGATCTTAAAGAATATGAAGGTGATTTATATTTGTATGCTGATGATACTGTTTTACTTTTTAGTGGAAAAACTTGGACTGGCGCTTATTATAATGAAAATTGCGGCTTAAAATTAATAAAAAATGGTTCGATTTAAATTCACTTGTAATTAATAAAGATAAAACAATAGCTATCCCATTTTCTTTAAATAATAAAGATAATAAACTAATTTCATCTATACTACAAATTAAACTGCATAATTCTGATTGTTCCGATATAAATTGCAGGTGTTCAGTTATTAATGAAGTTAATCAGGTTAAATACTTAGGTATAATTATTGATAATAATTTAAAATGGAATAATCATATTCATTATATTTGTAATAAATTACGTAAAACATTATGTTACTTTGTTATTCTAAGAACTATTTTGTCAATTAACTGTTTAAGTGTAATTTATTTAGCATTATTTCAATCTATATTTATATGTGGTATTATAGGTTGGGGTGGAACTTATAAATCCAACCTTTATCCGTTAATTTTACTACAGTAAAAAAGTATTAAAATTTGTTTAAAAAAGCACAAAGATTATCCAAATGAATTGTTATTTAAACATTTCAGAGTTTTCAACATTAAACAAATGTATTATTTTATTTTATTAAAATGCTTTCATAGAAATAACTTTGAAATGTATATACATAAATATAGAACCAAAAATATGAATTCTCTGCGTTTGTCTGAACCAAAATGTAAAACCAATGCAGCTTTTAATCATAGCATGAGTCAAAGTCCCAGATTATTAAACAAATTTTATTCCAATAATATTTCAACCACGAATCCTCTCCAAATTAATAAAAAAATAAATAAAAAAAATTGTATTGAATTATAGTTTGGGTTTAAACATATTGAACGCTATTTCATCTGTAATCACTCTCAATTTTAATTTTATTTTTGTCTGTATTGGAATCCCCTCCTGAGCACGAGTCTTTCTCATTCAGGAGTGGGCTAGTTATCTTTCATTGTATTTATTAATTTGTATTCATTTCAAACTTACTAGCAATAATAAATAGATAGATAAATCGAGATACTACGTTATGGAGTACAGAATTTGAATGGTTGTATCGTGGACCAAGTTCTGTTTCAGGACCATAGTTGTGGGAAATGACGGTTACTTCTGCTGCATTTGTATCTTTCGTTGTAGAAGCCTACTGATATTTTTCATTAAAAACTACTCCCGTCTCATTTAATATTAAATACAATGTAAGTACACCTTTTGCGGTAGCGTGTATATGAAATATAAAATTTTACTAGCATTGAGGCTCTGTTGAAACATCTCCTGGCTTAAGTAAAGTATTGATGAAATTTCTTTAGTAATCTTCCATCTGGGAATAATAATGCACTGTAATAACGTACTAGCATATACACTGGATACTGCTTATGGCTTGCCAGGATTTTATATATACGAAGCCTGTATAAAGTTTTTAACTGCGAAGAAATCAGATGGGAATCAGTTCTAAAATGTACTTCATATTGTTAAGTAGTACTTTTGAGCTAACTCGTAAGTTAAACTTTTGTCGACTGATGGAAATTACTTCTATCCCACTGACTGTGTACTCTTCGTTTACAAGAGATATTTGGTATCAAAATAGACGGCGTTTTTGGTTTGACTTTCATATAATGGGCAATGCAGGCTATGAAAAGTACTAAAAGAGTAACAAGGAGGAGGCAATATGTGAGATGGGGTAATAACAATGAAGACTGCAATATCCCCATGACACTACAGAAACGGGCGGAAAGCAGAGCTGCAACATAGGGCGTCGATAGAGAAACAAAACTACGTCGTTGCAGATTACAATGAAAGTAGGTACGTAGTTTTCTGCAGAAACTGGCAGGGAAAATGGTTACATGAAAAGTAACAAATTAAATAAAGTAAAATATAGGAGCAAATATTTATTACCAGAGACCGGAAGTTTAGGCATTAAGAATCATTAAAATAGGCAGGCAAAAAGGTAGGTAGCCAGACAGACAGACAGACAGATATAGACAGATAGAGATAGATAGATAGATAGATAGATAGATAGATAGATAGATAGATAGATAGATAGATAGATAGATAGATAGATAGATAGATAGATAGATAGATAGATAGATAGATAGATAGATAGATAGATAGATAGATAGATAGATAGATAGATAGATAGATAGATAGATAGATAGATAGATAGATAGATAGATAGATAGATAGATAGATAGATAGATAGATAGATAGATAGATAGATAGATAGATAGATAGGTGGGTGGGTGGGTGGGTGGGTGGATGGATGGATGGATGGATGGATGGATGGATCGATAGATAGATAGATAGATAGATAGATAGATAGATAGATAGATAGATAGATAGATAGATAGATAGATAGATAGATAGATAGATAGATAGATAGATAGATAGATAGATAGATAGATAGATAGATAGATAGATAGATAGATGGATAGATGGATAGATGGATAGATAGATAGATAGATAGATAGATAGATAGATAGATAGATAGATAGATAGATAGATAGATAGATAGATAGATAGATAGATAGATAGATAGATAGATAGATAGATAGATAGATAGATAGATAGATAGATAGATAGATAGATAGATAGATAGATAGATAGATAGATAGATAGATAGATAGATATGCTTTATTAAGTTTGGCTTGTGTCTACAGACAATCAAACTAAGTCAAGAAACAATCAACATAAGTCATAGCAACACATTCTTAAGCATACCATGAAAATCACTTATTCTATAATATGGATGGATAGAAAAATGTTTTTTTTAATACAATCTTAAAATGTCTCATATCAAAAAGTTTAACGTCATTATCCAACATGTTATAAAACTTTATACTTTGTATTGTGCGAGTAAATAGCAAAAATAGGCAATTACAAAAACCTTGCACTAGACCCACAACCTTGCATTTTCCATAAAGGGATTTCGGCAACAAGAAAAGCTTTACATAAGTTGAATTAAAAATTGAGATTTTCGACTCGATGTTGCAATTACTGTTGGAAGCAAAGAAATCTTCTTCCCAGTAGCCCTGGAAAGTGCATTTTTGTGTTTGGTTGTACTGGTATGTTGCGATATGAAATATTTCGCTAGCTACAACAACGTCACAATGGAAACTGAAAGAAAAATAACCGTTAAAAATAACGTTAGACCCGCAGTCATTGTTGCCTTGTCAAATGAACACAAGCGATAATTAAAACGCTTACTGTTATACATTTTTGCACGGCAGCACTCATTGTTGCAAAGAGAATATGAACTGACTGAAAGACAATAATATACATTCGGTGAAGTCACTTTCATTGTAGCGGTTACAGAAATAAATTAAATTATACCTGTAGGCAATTTTTAATTATAAATTAATAAATAATAGATAAATAATCAAATAAAGGCAAAAAAGCATTTATTTTCTAAATTAGGCATTTATATTAAACAACATAAAACTGTGACATTTCAATCAAAAAAGTATAATTCGTACAGATTTACATGTACTTTCAAAATGAAGACAGATTTAACACATATAAAAAGGCATTCTGCCAAAGTTCCGGTCTCTCTTTATTACCTTACAATATAAAATACGGAAGTTTAAAGAATTATTATCTATAAAGGCATGTGCAATACAATGAAAATAATGTCGATAACTGTATATATACGTCAATAAGGTTGCGTTTGTTCAAAGTGCATTTTAAGTGGTATATACCGTACTGTGGCGGCCGGGTAGCTCAGGTGGTAGAGCAGTTGGCTACGGACTGACAGGATTTTTTCTCGTTGCCAAACTTTCAGAACGGCCCCGAGGTTCACTCAGCCTCCTATAAAATTGAGTACCGGGTCTTTCCCGGGGGTAAAAGGCGGTCAGAGCGTGGTGCCGACCACACCACCTCATTCTAGTGCCGAGGTCATGGAAAGCATGGGGCTCTACCTCCATGCCCCCCAAGTGCCTTCATGACATGTTACGGGGATACCTTTACCTTTACCTTTACCTTTTATACCGTACTGCAAGTGATACATTAAAATAACTGAGATGAATACAACTCGAATGAAAGTGGATGATGATAAAATTACCATAAAACAAGTTCAATTACAGAAAACAGCGAGGGAATACATGGAGATCATGAGGAATAGAAGAAGAGAAGGGGGAATACAAAGAGAAGGAAGTGAACAGAAGGAGAACGAGGTGAATAGAGAGAGAAATGGAAATACAAGAAGAATAAGGAGAATACAAGAAAACAATGGGAAGTGAATGAGAACAAAGAAAATACAAGGAGAACAAGGGGGAAAAAGGTGACCAGGAGCAAATCAAGGAAAACAATAAGAATAAAAGTACAATAAATGACTACAAGGACATCAAGGCAAATACGAGGACAAGAAGAGAAATATGAGCAGAACAAGTTGAAGAAAAGGAGATCAAGGGTAATACAAAGAGAACAAGGAGAATACGAGGAGGAAAAGAAGAATATAATGATAGCAAGGGAAAAGGAGAACAAGAAAAATACAAGGAAAACAAAGGGGATGGTAAGGAGAACAAGATAAATAGAAGAAGAACAAGGGGACAAGGTGAAAAAGAGAAATTCAAGGAGATCAAACGGAATACAAGGAGATTAATAGGAATACAAAGATATCAATGGGAATAGAAGGAGAACAAGGTAAAGACAAGGAGAACAAGGGGAGTACAAGAGTCAGGAAAGGATAACAAGAGAAAAACAAGGAGAACAAGGGGAAGGAAGGAGAACATGAGGAAGAAAAGAAAAATATGGGAACGACAAGAAGGAAAAGTGGAGTACAAGGAGAATGAAGGAGAAGCCATTGAAGTTAAGAGGGAGGCATGAAAAGCAAGGGTAAAATAATGATAACGAAAGGAATACAAGGACAAAGGAAATTCAAGAACAAGAGGGAAATAAGGAGAACAAGGGAAAGGCAAGGAGAACAAGACAATAATAAGGTGGACAAGAGGAGAGGCAAAGAGAAGAAGAGCAATATAAGGAGAACAAGGGGAAGACAAGGAGAGGGTTGTATTTTTCTGAGGCAATCAATTCGCAAGTTACCCATTCATACCTAGCGAGGAGAAACGATTAGATTGGTCGACATCGGTATTTTATCGAACCTTCTGATTGCGGTCTAGTGTTTCATCATTATGATAAACTTATCCAGAATTGTACTAGATAAAAACTTTAAGAAAGCTAGTTATAGTTTTCCAACGGAATTAAACACATAGTTAAGATTGGACACTGACATACAGGCAGTTAGTTATACAGAGTGTCTCAGGAGAAATGTAAAATACTTCAGGATATTGTCGTTTCGGTTAAACTAGCCTACATCGATTTAACCTGATATACCTATGTCCGAAATGTAACAGTTGGGAAGTTATTGATGGGCGAAATTTTAAATGTATAGTGGCATTATAGACGTATTTCTATGTTTTAGAATATTGTGAGATGATACATTATTGAAAATGCTGCATCTTATGTTGTTCCAATAATTTTATTTCATTGTTAAATACAAATTCAGTAAGAAAACAAAATAAGACAAATTACTGAGTCTGCCTTGAATTGTAAATTCATATCAGGTACCAGTTCGCTTTCCGACCTCAATGAAACACTTGGTAGCTTGCCAATTTCAGATAACATCCGGTAAACACGTGAAAACCTAAAGTTAGATGGAACACTTCGATTGGGAAAACGTCGTCTGTGTTCTTCAACATCAGCCAATGCATTGCCATCGCAAAATCCATAAACAAAAAGGATTTCTGCATAAAAGAATTAAATGTCAAGTGAACGTGTATTCAGTTGTGTATGTTGCGCTGGCTTGCGATGCTCAGATGCTGCCATATGCAAAAGATGTTGCGTAACACGTCACACGGAATCGCAGGACGTTCCAGTATTTCTCCGCAACCGTTAGACTTCGAACATAGGTATATCAGGTTATTATATTATTCTGAAATACACTCAGGGACAAAAAACCCGGACACTTCTATATTTGCTTGTATTTTGTTGCCAATTATTTCAAAATGAAACAAAACCCATTTAAACAAAATAATGTTTCATTTAGCACCTTATACAACAACATTTGAAAAAAAAAAAAAAATTCTCTGAAGAGACAATTTACAAAAAATTACAAAGGGCGTATAACTATGGCATCGTTTGGTCTAACTGTTTTTTTTCATTTTATGGTGCCTTAAACATTAAAAACTCTTTTTAGTAACGGGTATTACCCCCTCTGGCTTGAATAACTGCATTCATACGTCTTGGCATGCTCTCAATTTGATTAGCAATGTCTTCTTGAGGAATAAGTTCCCATTCTTCGCCAAGTGCTCGCCTCAACTCTTGTAACGATTCTGGTCTCGGTCGTCTATTCTTAACACGCCGTTCCAGCATGGCCCACACGTGTTCAATTGGGTTCATGTCTGGACTCCTTGCTGGCCATGGAAGAACATGCATTCCCACTTCTTGGAGATAATCTCCGACCGCATGGGCAATATGCGGCCGTGCATTATCATGCATTAAAACAAAATTATCGCCTAAAAATTGGCCAAATGGCACAACATGATCAGCCAAACATTCATTTGTATACCTATCAGCTGTTAGTCTTCCACTTTCAACAAAAACCAACTCTGTACGAGCATCCGTACACACTCCTGCCCAAACCATCACTCCACCACCTCCATACGGCACATTTTCGGAAATGCAACACTGTGAAAATCGTTCTCCCCTCCTTCTTCAAACTCTTTCACGTCCATCAGGTGAGCACAGATTGAAACGGGACTCATCGGTGAACAGAACACAGCTCCACTGTCCATTTCTCCAATCCCTGTGATCATTTGCAAAACGCAGTCGTTAAACTCGATGCCTCCTGAGAAGTCTGGGACCAGTTGCAGGTCTACTTGATATCAGTCCACTTTTTTTCAACCTCCTTCTAACTGTTTTGGCCGAAATTGGCCGTCCATGCATGTTACCAAATTGCTGGGCTACACTAGTAGCTGGCAGGTTGCGCTCCCTAAGAACTCTCAACACCATATACCTGTCTTCATTTGGATTTGTAGCTCTTGGACGACCCGAACCTGGTCTTCTGGTATATTCTAGGGTCTCTCGCTATACCGTTTTTATGGCATCATGGGTTGTGCTTCTAGCCATATTCATAACATTTTCAATGTAACGTACACTGCGTCCATCATCGTAAAGGGCTACAGCTCGAGTCACATCTTCAGGTCGCATCTTGTTTTAAGACAAATGTTACAACCCCACTTAAACTCAGAAAATGTAAAAATAAAGAAATAACGAATGATAACGATAATGAAGCACAAAAAGATTGAGACAAAATTGTTATAGCTGAGACTCCGAAAGCAAAATTGGAATATTTGGTTGTAATGGCTTGTTTATAAAACAAAAAACAATCAACAATGTATACACGTCTCCATAACAACAGATGGCTACCATAATATTGTATGAGAAGATAATGTTTTGCAAAATACCAGCAAATATTAAAGTGTCCGGTTTTTTTTGTCCCTGAGTCTATTTGATATTCCACCTAGACACTCTGTATAAGTATGACCCTACTGTAGCTTAACATGTCTCTTCACTGGCGACACGTAGAAAAGTCACTCATGTACTAGTAAAAAGGAAGATTTTATGTTATTTTAAGATCTGCCCTTGGGCAGAAACTATGACTAAATTGTTGTGTGCCATAACTTGAACTATCATACTGTTGTTGTATATCATTTTTTTTTACCTTGGGGATTTAGTGAGTGAATTTTAATGGCAGGCAGAGTAACTATCTCATGCCCCCATGTTTTAAATTGCTTCCAGTGCACTTCATTAGAACCAGGTACCCAGCTTCGAAGCCGTTTATGCTATGTTAATCCTTAAATTGGCAAAGCTTCATTCCTCACACTAGTTTATTAAACCTTGTCGGACCTTAAAGAAAACAACTATCGCAATGTCCATATTTTATATGTTGTGCAATATTATAGTATTGTGAAATTTTAATTTTCCTACCAATTTTTTTCTATTGTTCTATTAAAATTATAGCATATAGCCTATTAACCTGTTGTATTCTATAGGACACTTCGTCAATTTAAGGGTTAAAGTATTTATCCATGACCAAAACGAAAAAGATGTCTTTACTAAATACTTTTGCGTTTGTAAAGTAGGCTTTTATTCAAAACTAGCCGTACCCGTGCGCTCCGCTGCACCCGTTAGAAATAAATATGAAGTAATTACATAATTAAAATACGACATTTGATCCGGGGAACATTCGTGTTTGATAGAAGGATAAATCGTTTAATATGTTACTTAATTTAAATTGTATTTAAAATATTAAAATGCGATCATTTTGATCCAGAGACCACTCATTTGGTGCAATGATAATTCCTTTAACATGTCTCTTAATTGTTATTACCAATTATTTTTGGAAAAGCGAAAATTAACAGAACAATTTTGGCTACAGATTTATTATTATGGTTATATTATATTATATTATATTATATTATATATTATGTAAAAAAATTGTGTTGGTAATGGATGTACTCGAATTACAAAGTTTTTAATTTGTTGTGGAAGCTCTTGAATTTCAGGAGGAACAGCTTTTACAACAGCGCAACATAATCTGCTTGGCTCATTACCCAATTTTTTTGCATTGCATTTATTGCATATATATTTTATTTATTTTAACACGATTCAATTGAGCATAGTTAAAATTTGAATTACAAAATAATGGATTGCTAAGCTAACGTACTATTACTGCATACTAAATCAATACACTCTCGTTGTTCGTTAATTCTCTGAGATAAAAATGAATATGTTCATAAACATTATTTTAAGAAATACAGGAAATGAATATACAGAATAATCTATCAAGTGTTCTGTGCATAAGAAGCTATTTTAATCTTACCTGTCCTGAATTCAGTCACAGGTTACTGTAATATCATTATAGCATTATGTCCATCCAGAGAAACTACACTTTCCAATGATGAAATAATAATTAATTATACAAATCGGTTAATTTAGCTTCCGATATTACTTCATAAAACACAGAAACATTGTCTGTAGGCTATGTTTCATAGCTTTCGATTGTTGTGTCCAAGGCCCCTTATAGACGAAGTCATTTGTTTTTTAATTCATTACACGGCCTTAGATGGCAGTTATTTTAATTTTAAAACTCATTTATCTCATTAAATATCAGTCCTATCAACATTTTTCAAAGAATAAAACTTATCAGAAATCATTTTTAAAGAAACTTTTGTTCGATTTATTTAATTCAGGCCCCCTTATAACCACCCTTTTAAATAATGTATTTGGAATGCCATATAGCCTAAAATCTAAGTTACAACGAACGTAATTTATATTCCAATTTTCATCGAAATCCGTTCAGCCATTATCGCGTGAAAAGGTAACAAACATACAGACAGACAGACATACATACAAACAAAAATTTCAAAAAAGCGATTTTCGGTTTCAGGGTGGTTAATTATATATGTTAGGACCAATTATATTTGGAAAATCGAAAATTACCAGAAAAATGTCGGCTACAGATTTATTATTATTATTATAGATTACCTTATTCCACTAGTGAGATAAAGACTTTACCTCATAGTTTGAACTTTATCTCACAGTTCATTAGTATTTTCCTAGTACCCGGGCACACACGTGTACTTTTCCATTCAACTATTACTCACGAAGTTAATATATTAGTTACTAGATGTCACTTCTTAAAGAAGAAGATGCGACGAACAAGAAACGCTTCCTCACGTCTTGGGTTTCTGCCATCATGGAGAATTGCTCCGAATCAACAGACATAATACGGTTCGTTCTCTCATCGCAGCGTCAATCCGTCAGAATGCTTCCTATGAGGTTTATGAGGAGGTTGGTTGCGTCTCTTCTGATGGCTCTACTAGACGGGCTGATATCATCATAATTGATCGGCAGAAGGATAAGGGTGTCATTCTTGATCCCACAATCCGTTTTGAGATGCATGAGCAACAGCCACAAGAGGTGTGTCGTGAAAAACAAGTCATATATGAGCCTTGTTGTCAGCATCTTGGAGCACAATACCACATCACACATTGGACAGTTTTTGGGCTCATGTTCGGTGCCCGTGGCACGATCCCACGTGAAACTTTAAATCAACTTAAACAATAACTTATAAAATTTCTGATGCAACGATTGATGCCATAGGATCTCACGTGTTAAAATCATCCTTAGCTATAATTAGTAATCATTTGTACCCAACAAAATTTTTATTGTAAATGATTTCCTACGTTTTCTTATCTTAATGTTTTTTCTTTTTCTTTCCAAGTGTCACAAAATTGTTTTGTTTACTTATTATTCTTTATGAATTGATTAGTAGGCCGATCTATCGAACCCTTATTTAGGGCGGCTTTTGTTTCTACAAATTATCTACACTCAATCTCCTTCTCTTTTCTCTATCTACTACGTCGTAATTTGTGCATAGCATTCATATCTAATACGTTTTTTTTTTTTTTTTTAAATTCGTAATAATTTACCTTTTGGGAGGCGAGGAGACTTGAACCTACGAAGTTGCGTTTATAGGATTTTATAAAAACACGCGTTAGTCAACTGAGCTAAACAGACACGATGATTAATTACGTTTTAATATTTCTCTTAAGTTTACAGAAGTAAAATGTCAAATTATTTTAATCACATTAGTCCCCTGAACATTTCTAAATAATCCTTAATCTTCAAAAAGACGAAAATACACGTTTAAAATGAAAAAAAATATATTACAATTGTATAATTTTAATTATAATTTGTTATTTATCCAACGCCTTAGATACCATTCTTCACTAATCATGGCCTCCTACATCATGACCTACCTAGTACACGTATAGATTCTGAAATCCATGCCATGATATATGATTATTATGAGGAATTGTTTTCAACATATTTTCTTTTATAAAACATAATTTTTCATTATGGTCATAGATAAAATTACGTATGGTACTTGTGAGCGTGATCTTTATTGAGCTCGTGTAATTTAAGCACTCGGCTGACGTCTCGTGCTTAAATCTTTCCACTCGTGCTATAAAGATGCACTTACCTAACAAGTACCACAATAGTAATATGCGTTACAAGAGCGGTATGTTGACGTTTTCATGTTCGGGGAAAAGATTGAAAAAGCGAAACGTAGTTGAGCTTTTTTAATTTCCGAGAACATGAAAACAAACATACCGCTCGTGTATTTTACATTATTTTGTGCGAAGATCGTTTATTACATACCTGAAAGAGGAATTTCTAATTAGTTGCAATGAAATCTCCATCTTGGTTTCTGTTCAATGACGGAACTTTGGAAAACAAATATATCTATCTTCAACATTGTTGCTATAAAATGTTTTCTGTGTTTACTATACTCCAGCAGGCCGTGATATACGTCTGTCTTTTTTCCCCCAGTCTATGATGAGTCTGGAATCTTGTTGATTTTTTCACGGCTTCCTTAATGTTACTTGCATTACAAATGCAGTAACTTTAGTGGTGTTGTAGAGTTTACTTAATTTTTGCAAATATTTAAAAACAATAATTAACAGTGCAATTGAGGTGAAATTGCAGTGGTAAGTTTCCAATTGATAATTATTACTATATTGAACGTCTTTAAAAATAATATGTTAAAAACCTAAAGCAGTAAAATGAATGTCGCGCTTAAGCGGTAAGAAGAGGGAAATTGTTATGTGTGTTACGTTGGGAATACTGAATGTGGTATTTCACACTTACCGCGTATTGGTTTTGTGCGGAAAGCAAGCAAATACGCACGATCTCGCACAAATGACTATTAGCCTATGTCTATTGGAATTTTCAAAGGAGGATTTTTGCGTGAAGTAGTTGACGCTTTTTAGCTACCCTACATTTAAATTTAGAAAACTTGAAAGTCAGTTCAAGAGTTCAGTTTACTTCAGGCTGTGTCTACCACGCAAAGAATATCTTTGACTTTAGCATTCTCATTACCACAAATCTCATAGTATCTACCTGGAGTCGAACTCTGACGCCTTTGATAAAAAGAGAGCCAACCGATCAAGCTAGGGTAGGTCTAGGTCGCTTCTATTAGAGTGGGGCAGGTATCGTGCGAAGTGTATGTACTTTGCATGTTTGGGAACGAGCGGTGGGCCCCCCCCCCTCCGAGAACTCCGTACAAGACTCACAAGTGTCGGGTCGGGCGCGCCGTATTTCAGTGTGAACGAGTTTACCCAAGTTTGCGCTCCTCTAGCCGGTATCAGCGCCAATTCTCACAAGAGCAACAACCCGGGCACGCTCACGTGTTTTATCTCTGTATAGCTCCCCACAGAATTCTGTCCCCTCCTCTCAGGGTTCAGATTACATATTATTTGCCAAAGTTCACCTCTTATACTCTAATATCGATGGAACTCCTATAGAGAACATATTACTTATCTTGTACTTAATTTTGTAAAGGACTATCCCTTGCAAAACAGGACAAAAAAAATGTTGTGAAAATATATAATTCACCAGCTCTTCTTTTGCTCCCTATATAGGGTGAACCGCAAGTGATGTCATTAATTTCAAGAGATCCTTCTGTGAAATTTTTCAAACTAAAAGTTTAGTAAATTTTGCTCGTTTTTCCTTCCTTTTAGAGATAAAAATTATTTCACATGAAATATTGGAAAATCTATTGATTTAATTCCAAATATGCACAGTGAATTTAAGACAGCAGTGTATTATGATAATAAATGAATCAAAGAATAAATGTAAATAAACCGAGCGGGCTAGCGGAGTGGTAGAGGGCTGGCCTCGCATTCGGGAGGTCCGGGGTTCGATCCCAGGGGCCGGCAATCCTGAGATTTTTCATGGTTTCCTCAGTTATTTCAACGCAAATGCCAGGATTGTACCTCTTGAAAGTCCGGCCATGGACGGCGATTCTTCCCTTAATCCTTTCA
Source organism: Periplaneta americana (assembly GCF_040183065.1). Taxonomy (NCBI): domain Eukaryota; kingdom Metazoa; phylum Arthropoda; class Insecta; order Blattodea; family Blattidae; genus Periplaneta; species Periplaneta americana. The sequence continues at coordinate 185,412,111 of NC_091119.1, read as the reverse complement.
TATGTGTGAGTGAATGCTGTGTAATGTCTTAAATGTTTGTGTTGTATCGGAGGTGGCCCTGGCATTGAGCTGATCCCTCATCCGGGGAAGCCCTCCATGTCCTTGTGTGGTCAAAAAGTATGTATGTGATCCATAGATTAATACCTCTCCCGACAGGTTGCGGCCCTGTAAATGTACCTAGAAGGGAGAGTTAAACTGAGAGAAAGAAAGAAAGATGTAAATAATGTAAAAATTAAATGTAAATAAATACGTGTAAAATTAGCTGTAAATAATAGGAAAACAGTAAGAATGATAAACATGTTCAAGTCCATGTCTCCTTAAGCTGGCTTCTAAGACCCTAGGTCACCTATGTTAAAAAGTTTAGTAGAACATTCCCTTTGCCCCGTTTAATTTTTGCACGTTTAAACTAAAACATCCTGTATATAATATACAGGATGTTAGGGATACGCGTGCAAATATTTTTATATTTGTTTAAGAGAGTATGTAATAATAATAATAATAATAATAATAATAATAATAATAATAATAATAATAATAATAATAATAATAATAATGTTTTATTTAACTGGCAAAGTTAAGGCCACAAGGCCTTCTCTTCCACTCAACCAGCCTTAATCAATACAATACATATTTAAATTACAAATATTTACACTACACTTAAAAGGTTCTCCAGCAATATTCTTCAATTTTAACGACTAGTAGACTACATATGTACTTATTTAAATTTAGATAAACCTATAAGGTAAAGTAGTAATTTAATTTATGAGCTAATTTAATTCAATCAATTATAATTAATTTAATATTTGAGATAGCTAGCAAAATGATGAAAATTAATTTAATATAAGCTTACTAGGGCTATGTTAAAGGGAGAAAAAAAATATATATAAATCTAAAATATATTTTTATAATGAAAATATTAATGTAATTGCCATTACACCTTTAGCTAGCATTAATTCAGTAAAAATTCAAAATTTTATTTGTACATGTCCTGACTTAATTTTGTGCTGGAATTTGGTATAGTGATTTTTCGTTGAATATATAAATAAGAAAGATATTTTGTGATTTTTTTACCATAAGTTGTAACATTTAATATTTTAAAATAATCAAATTATTGAAAAAAAGAATTTGAAATTATAAAACAATGTTAAAAGGCACACTCATTATTAATAAAATAGGGAAGAAAGGATTTAAACATATTCAAAATTGTACAAGATATCAAGGAAATCAAGTTTCCCAGCACAAATAATTGCACTTGTACTAAATTAAAAATACGATTACCTTAACAATACTGAACTCTAAAAAATTATCATCAATATAATATAAGTGCTATCCAACCATTTGAGTTTCTTCCGGAAAATACTAAAAAACCTATTGTTTAAAATCATATTTCGGATGGTATCCACTGGTTTTGAGTAAAATTATAACTGATCACGATTTTACAGGGATCTGTATTTTTGAAATGGAGTCAAGAACCGGTACAATAGTGGGAGAGGCCACAAACTGAAGTCTTGCCCAAAAGAGGGTCACGCCTTCAAAAAGTTTGGGAATCACTGCTTTAGATTCTTAGAAAAATCGAAGAAGGGCCGTGAGATCTTTATCACAATTACTTTTTGTCTCTATACCCACGCAATTTTTGTGTACACATTTTCCGAACACACTGTATACAAACATTAAACATATTTTGTGCGAGATCGTGCGTATTTGCTTGTTTTCCGCACAGAACCAATACGCGGTAAGTGTGAAATACCACATTCAGTATTCCCAACGTAACACACATAACAATTTCCCTCTTCTTACCGCTTAAGCGCCATATTCATTTTACTGCTTTAGACTTTTAACATATTATTTTTAGAGACGTTTAACATAGTAATAATTATAAATTGGAAACTTACCACTGCAATTTCACCTAAATTGCTATGATAATTATTGTTTTTAAATATTTGCAAAAATTAAGTAAAGTCTACTACTCCACGAAACTTATTGCATTCCTGATACAAGTAACATTAAGTAAGCAGTGAAAAAATCAACAAGATTCCAGATGCCGGTGTTATCACTGCAATATGTTATATAAATAATATTGTTAAAATATTAAAATGAAAAATAAATCATTACATAACCTTACCGTTTGTTTTAAGTTCGCATTTATAGACTGGGGGAAAAAAAGACAGACGTATATCACGGCCTGCTGGAGTATAGTAAACACAGAAAACATTTTATAGCAACAATGTTGAAGATAGATATATTTGTTTTCCAAAGTTGCCGTCATTGAACAGAAACCAAGATGGAGATTTCATTGCAACTAATTAGAAATTCATCTTTAACGTATGTAATAAACGATCTTCGCACAAAATAATGTACGATACACGAGCGGTATGTTTGTTTTCACGTTCTCGGAAATTTTCAATCTTTTCCTCGAACATGAAAACGTCAACATACCGCTCTTGTAACGTATATTACTAAAGTATGATGCGTGAAACAGTTCGGAATTTCCCGCACATGATCACTGGCGGGAATGAAAATAAATTAGCCCACTTGCTCTTTCCGTGTGCACCATGTGTACAGAACCCTTGCTGCAAACTTAAGGAAAGCTACAAGTCGTAAGTTGTGTGCGCAAGTCCTTGTATGGCGCAGTGTTTCGCACATAATGCAGGACACCTGCCGCTTAAGGCCGCTCCTTCCCGAGCAATTTTGTTGATGGAATTAAACGCCGAACACACTCAACACGGCACTAATAAACTAACAGCAGTTAATATTGCAAGCTGGCAGTTATGAAACTTTTCCAATATCAGAGCACCACGCCAAAACCAATATTGTTGTTATTCTGTTAAACTCGTCTATTTGTTTAAACAAACTTCGGTGGATATTAGCCAATTTTAATGGTTCAGGGAGGGGCATAGGGACAACTACTTCCAATATTACGTTGTGCGGGTGGAGGGGGGGTGAGAATGAGCCCTCCCATAAACATGTTTAACTCCCTGAAATGGCGGGAGGGCCTGGCGAGCACCCAGTTCAAATCTGGGATGACACAAATGAGTCTCACTAATAATTCATAACAGGATTGCAATAATAAACTATCTGGAAATAGCCAGTCAGCACAGATAAATCACGCTATCTCATTAATTCTGAAGATCGGGTGGAGTAAAAATAATTTTCATTGTTTTTTTTTTATTTCATTAACATTAAATACTTTACTCTATGCCGATGATCAAGTCATAATTTCCAATTCAGAGGATAATTTACAAAGAGGATTATATACATTAAATAAAATATTAAAATCTTAGAAAGCATGTTGAAATGTTCAGATAGTCAATATACAGTAATAGGCTATAATATAATATAATATTGTTTAATTAATTCAATCTAATTTCATATCACAAATATAAAAAGTCAATGACACTTACCCATGTAAATGATCATTATGTACTATACAAATATAAAAATTAAAAATTAAGCAAACATTTTCGCCCTTCGGGCATCATCAGGCTTTTTTTTGCATACAATATCTTGTACATTTTGTCTCTTATTGTGGAACGAAATTAATGACAACCTTTTAATAATGAAAATAATAGCTATTTAAAATTGACTTATGGTAATTAACAACCTAAATTAATGTACAGATATGAAAATTTAATACATAATAATGATACAAAATTGTGGCTGCATTGTTGTGTTGTGTTTAAATTATAACATCATAAAACTGTGAAATTGATGAGAACATTTCATTACTCTTTAAACTTCATAATTTCATTATTTGGATGTTTTGCTGCCAGTCTTGTCTCAGTGGTTCATTACTTGTTATGGTGAAATCAATCTGAAATATATTGGTTATTATGTAGAGAATCCTATATGACGCGATGTTAAAATTTATTAAATCGTTGTCAAAAATACTCACATTTAAGATCGTGTGTGCTGCACAGGTATCTGTGTTGACTTTTACATTGAGACGATTTTTGAGACTGGGTTTTATCTGTAATTTTTATTTTTATATTTGTATAGTACACAATTATCACTTACATGGTAAGTGTCATTGACTTTTTATATTTGTGATATGTCAATTAGATTGAATTAATTAAACAATATTATATTATATTATATCAAAATATTAAAAGATTTTGGGATGGAAATTTCAGCAAAATATAAAAAAAATGCATTTTTAGGACAAGACCCAGTCAGAAGTAAGATAATACACAATAACCAATGTGCTCGAAAAAGTACAAAATTTCAATTATCTAAGGTTGTGAAATATCTTATCAAAATGAAAAAGATGTGAACAAGAAAATTACCAAATTTACACAAATTCTAGGAATAATAAACAATACATTGAAACCTAATTACTGCAAAAATCTACAACAATAAGGAATACACTAGCATTACCCTCCCTTTTATACGGAAGCGAGATTTGGACATTAAAGAAAAAAGACATGAACAGAATCAAAGCAACGGAAATGAAATTTTTTCAGGAGGACAGCAGGATATACTCTTTTAAACCGAAGAAGGAATGAAGAAATTTTAGAACAATTAGAAATAGAATCAGTAGAAGAAAAAATCAACAGATACAAATTAAATTGGCTAGATCATGTAAGAAGAATGGAAAATTCAAGAATCCCAAATATTATGATGCAGTATAAACCTAGAGGACATCGTCGACCAGGAAGATCTTTAAGAAGACTGCTAGATGGGGTCGAAACACGTCTACAGAGGCCCAATTCATGAAGGATGATGATGATGATGATGTTTCTGAGAAATAAATGTCTATCAGTGAATTTTAACCCTTTCTCGTCACTATAATTATCAAGAATTCAGTTTAATCATGCAAGTACAAATCATGTCAATATTTAGGAGGGCCGCTGCCAGGAAGATAAAAGGAGGACATTCATTCATTCATTCATTCATTCATTCATTCATTCATTCATTCATTCATTCATTCATTCATTCATTCATTCATTCATTCGTCCATTTATTTTATTCCATAGATCTTACATGAGCAATGAAGCTTTAAGATGTGGAACATGTCAACATTTTACAATATTACAATTACAATTTTTACAAATTTTTATAGTTTTACAATTTAGTAATTTTCTACAATTTTTACAATGTTGTCAAAGGAGTGCGATATATAGTAAAAAAATGTGGATATTGGAATCCAGCGTTCCCAGAATTATCTTTGAAACCGATGAGTTATTTTAAATAAAGTTATAGGCTATATTATGTTATGATTAGAGCACGGTAGTTTGGCAAAATCCTTTTTTTACTGGGTGGAAGTAAATCATTATTTGCATAGATATAAATGTGATTTGGAATATCTAAATCAAAGTGATAGGGCCAATTAGTATTTTGCCTATTTTGCCTTTTTAAGGTGTTTCTTACTAACAAATGCCTTTTTTTTGTCATTTTAAAGCAATATTTCTTGTTTATTTGCAATTTTCTAAATAATTTTAATGTAATGTGTATGAAAATTAAATATTTGAAAAAAAAAAATGAATAACTTTATTAGAATTTATCTCGGTGCTTAATCTGCTAATAATCGTACTTCAGTACTATTGGTGTAATATGAATAATGATAGACAATCCACAGTTACAAATTTAATATTGTCATGTCTTCACGATACCAACAATCAACTTCATAATTTTAAATATTATGCACGTTCTCATAGAAGATGTCACGTAGCATTTTGAATTGTTTGCTTTTATATTTTCAAATTTTACTAGCCGGGTAGCTCAGTTGGTAGAGCAGCTGGCTACGGACTGGAAGGTCCGGGGTTAGATCCCAAGTAGTGATGGGATTTTTCTCGTTGCCAAACTTCCAGAACGGCCCCGTGGTTCACTCAGCCTCCTATAAAATTGAGTACAGGGTCTTTTCCGGGGGTAAAAGGCGGTCAGAGCGTGGTGCCGACCACACCACCTCATTCCAGTGCCGAGGTCATGGAAAACATGGGGCTCTACCTCTATGCCCCCCATGGCGTGTGACGGGGATACCTTTTTACCCTTTTTTTTTTTACTGTTGAAATTTTGTGCTACACGTGTTTATTATTGTAGGAGAAAGAAATTTGAGTGAGGAACAGTCAGTTATTGTCGGGTGACAGAAGGTATAAGATCGGTTAACTAGAATGCCTAAATTCAGTAAACCATTGAAAAGTAAACTTCATTCTTATGTTAATGAATTTCGTGCCCGTGTGTTTTCAACCGATGTTATAGTTTTGTTATGTAAGGTTTGTGAAAAGACAGTTAATCACGAAAAAAAAAAAAAGTATTTTATAAGTCAACGATCTAAATATGTGAGTTATGTTGATAAAATTTAAATTTACTGCTAAAATATATTATGCCTTTTTAAAATTTATAATGCCTTTTTCAAAGATTATTGTGCCTTTTTTGCCTATTATAAATGCCTAAACATCTGCGCCCTAGTTATGATATTATCAGGAAGATTACAATCAGGAAAGAAAAGCACGGTAGACAATGAAGAAAGGATTTCAGAGGAAAGGCCATATGAACAACGCATTACAAGTGCAAATTTCAGGTTAAAAAATATATGAAACTACCAGGATTATCTGAAGATATTTTCATAATAACACAAAAATACTTAAGTCTTCATCAGAAAATATCTACATTTACTTTGCAATTTCCTTCATATCCTTATATTTTGTGGAGTTGTATTTTTTCTGTTGTTTTGGCTTTTATATTGCTCTGAGTTTACTCTTCAACTGAAGTTACTATTTTCTCAGCGCAATTACAAACAGTGTGGCACGTATTGAAATGGGTCCCGCAAGATAGTCTCCACCATAGTACACAGGACATATAACTGACAATGCAACTACAGACCGCTACGCCCTAGGCAAGGTGAGAACCCATAACAACCGTATTCAGGCTTTGACGATTGCAAATCTCTGGGCATCCGTAGGGAATCGAACTGTGAAATCCTTGATGAGAAGCTGCACATGAGTGATTTAGTGAGCTGTAGAGGGACTAGTTCCTTTGTATGAATACAAAACCGCAAATTGAGCTGTTAGAGGAACCACGTCTCTTGTCCACATTACCACCTTAAGTTTCATAATACCGCGACACTTTTTTGTTTATCCGCGCGGTTTTCATTTTTCCGTCGCCCGCCGCTAGGAGCTTATTTACGGCCAAGCGGCCATCCGGTCAGCAGGCACTGAAACATTTAGGCCCAATTGTATAAAACTCCCTGACTAAAGATCAACTTTGACCGAAGATCGAAAAGTGAACCGAGTTCAGACACTTCTTCTATTGTATAAAACTTTTCTGCGATCAAATTACCTTGGCTCAAATGCAATCTAAGTTCACGTGAAAAGGATTTGGCAACATCGCATAAACAGGTGAAATATGTGATGCGCCGACCATGTTGTACAAGTTTGTTCAGTGTTGCCAATCTAGCGACTTTAACTCTTTTTCAATGACAATTTCTTTTAACTTTTGTATTGCTTAAATAGGGGTTTAGCAAACTTTTTAGCACCCCATAGTGACAAAATTTAATCTTTCTTTGTTGATAATGAGAAATCTAGCGACTTTACAACTACTTTTAGCGACTTTTCTGTACACACTGTTGGAGACACCAGTGCATTGGTTTATTTGTGCAATGTAAATAATGGCGGACAATAAGAAGAAGGTTGACTGTTCTCCAAATTGTTATCATGTTATGGTGTTTGATACTGCTAGACATAATAAAGCTTTATAAAACGACAAATTGAAAATTTATGAATGTACCTATCACAATCATTTATAATTAATGGTTGTTATAAACATAATATAATTATAGGTTATGTTATTTGATACTGCTGTACACGATAGAGTTTTATAAAATATAAGATTGTTTGTGAATTTAGGCAAGAAATTGAAAAAAAGTATATATATAAGTGTAACTACCATATCTATTAATATTAAATGGTTATTCTATTTGCACAGTCTGCCACTCGTATGTTTCAAACAGAAAATAAATAGGCCTAACTGAACTTGGATCATCTAACTTAATCGGAGAAATTTCTTCAGTCAAAGTTGACTTCAGTTTGAGACAAATTAATCTCAGATTAGACTTTATACAACACAAAATTCCAAGTTCAGCTAGAACGAGCATCAATTTAACTCTGATCTAAGATTAAATGGTTTATACAATCGGCCCTTATAGTCCCGTCGCTCTAATTTCCGGCAGCCAATCACGTTGCAGGTCGGCTAAATTTAAACGTGTGCGTCTTGTGATTCGCTAATGAAGACGTCATGCATTTCCTAAGGCTCGATAAATACTTAATATAATCGCCCGCTATTTTGGCTCTTCCGTTGGCGTTCGCAGAAAGCACACGAGGACGTTATTTGCCGTTCAATTACAGTGCGTTTGATTTATTATCATAGGAGCTACGACATGATGTCTACCGGTGTGGCAAATAGATCCCTCGTCTAGTAGCTCGGCAACGAAAGAACAAAAATGGCGAACGATACTACCAACCTAGATTTTATAGAGCCTTGACTTCCTAAGACGTAAGCAAACAGGAGGAGTCACGCCGGGAATAACAGCGTCGCGACTATAGTATAGAAATTTGTACTTACCCAGCTCAAAGTAGGTGTTGAAAATGTCCCCCACCAACTGCTACACACCTTCTTATGAAATTGTTAATTACTTTCAGAAATTCTGCGTAAGCAGAAGTTTACTTTTCAATGGTTTATTGAATTTAGACATTCTAGCTAACCCATCTTATACCTTCTGTCACCCGACAATAACTGACTGTTCCTCACTCAAATTTCTTTCTCCTACAATAATAAACATGTGTAGCACAAAATTGTAACAGCACTGTTGCCAACATATCGCCCTACAATCTCGCTAACTTCTCAACAAAAAGTGGCTAAATCTCTCCGAAGCTTGTTAAAAAAATCCCCAGAAATATCGCTAAAAACTAATAATAAATATCATTAAAAACATGAGAAAAACATACATATGCGAAGAAAATAGTAATAAACGTTACAGGAGCGGTATGTTGACGTTTTCATAGTCGAGGAAAAGATTGAAAAAGCGAAACGTAGTTGAGCTTTTTTAATTTCCGAGAACATGAAAACAAACATACCGCTCGTGTATCGTACATTATTTTGTGCGAAGATCGTTTATTACATACCTGAAAGACGAATTTCTAATTAGTTGCAATGAAATCTCCATCTTGGTTTCTGTTTAATGACGGCAACTTCGGAACACCAGAATATCTTTCTTCAACATTGTTGCTGTAAAATGTTTTCTGTGTTTACTATACTGCAGCAGGCCGTGATATACGTCTGTCTTCCCCCCCCCCCCAGTCTATAAATGCGAACTTAAAACAAACGGTAAGGTTATGTAATGATTTATTTTTAATTTTAATATTTTAACAATATTATTTATATAACATATTGCAGTAATAACATCGGCAACTGGAATCTAGTTGATTTTTTCACTACTTCCTTAATGTTACTTGTATCAGTTATGCAATAAGTTTCGTGGAGTAGTAGACTTTACTTAATTTTTGCAAATATTTAAAAACAATAATTAACATTGCAATTTATGTGAAATTGCAGTGGTAAGTTTCCAATTTATAATTATTACTATGTTAAATGTCTCTAAAAATAATATGTTAAAAGCCTAAAGCAGTAAAATGAATGTCGCGCTTAAGCGGTAAGAAGAGGGAAATTGTTATGTGTGTTACGTTGGGAATACTGAATGTGGTATTTCACACTTAACCGCGTATTGGTTCTGTGCGGAAAGCAAGCAAATACGCACGATCTCGCACAAAATATTTTTATTTACTATTGTTAGTGAAGGTAGTCATTGTTTCAAATATTTAAATTTCATTACAAGTAATTAGAAAACTGCAAGAAATATTGCTTTAAAATGACAAATAAAAGGTATTTATTAGTAAGGAACACTTTAAAAAGGCAAAATAGGTAAAATAAAAATTGGCTCTACCACTTTGATTTACTCCAAATCATATTTATATCTATGCAAATATTGATTTACTTCCACCCAGTAAAAAAGGAATTTTGGAAAACATCTGAGCTATAATAATAATAATAATAATAATAATAATAATAATAATAATAATAATAATAATAATAATAATAATAATAATAATAATAATAATAGCAAAACAAATAAAGCGGATTACAAGAATTTCACGGTTAGAATATGATATGATTTGAATGGGGTTCCGCGGTAAAAATAATTTGAGAGACAATTACATAGACGGAAAAGCAGGCAGACGGTAAGCTCAAAACCACAACACTTTTTGCTGCTCCGCATTATTTTGGCTTTATACTTGTGTAATGAGCATTTAAAAATATGAAGCCTTCTTTAGTATAATAAGTGGGAAAGATGTGGACATGTTTGCTATTTGGAATTACATATTCTCCCCATTACAACCTACCCCACAATCCTCAGTGCTTTCTCCATAGAATAATAATTAGCTTTTGTTTAAGCCTTTATTCACTCTGTTAACTCTGAAATTAGTTTTCTGCTTTTTTCAGTTAAAAAGTGACAGCACGAAACGTTGCAGGCTAAAGAATAAAATTATTTAACTTATTTCCTTACTCTCATACAACATTACTGACATGGAGCATAAAAACGTAGAGGAAATACCGCCTTACGCGTCTCATTTGTTTTTCTATTACCCATAATGCAAGTCGTATCTCTCCTTTGTTATACAAACGATTGTCCTCTGTTTATAGACATTATTACTCGCTAGGTTTTTTTTCCCCCTTACTTTGTGAATACTTAAAAAAAAATCTTTTTGCATTCGTTTAGAGTTCAGAACTGTGTGTACCTCTCTCTCTCGCTCCCTCTGAATTCTGCGCAGTGTTGCCAAGTCAGCGGTTTTGTAGCTAAATCTGGTGTTTTCAGGACTATGTTCAGCTATAGAATTTTACCATCAGTGGCTAACTTTTTATTTGGCGTTTTTTTATGATTTCGGCAAAGAGAGACATATTTTTAAGTTTTTTTTTCTGTAAAGATGTTATATTGTTTTTATATGTACTTTCGGACAACATTATTTAATCATAAGCCAGCGAATAATATGGTATAATCACAATTTTTCATTGTTCGAGTATAAAATATCAGTGTTTTATGATAACTCGATTTCGTACAACCACGTCCATTTCCTTCCTCATCCATTATTTTACAAATAAGGTAAGCCACATTCGTTAAAAGTCTAATCGTGTAGGCATTGTTTTTGTAAATGAATTGATATATTTAATCATAAAGAGTAGATAAATAACTTAATTATTATTTTCATTTATGATTACTTATATTATGATTCATTCATAGTGTTCTGTCCATGGGCAGGTCTTTCACTGCAAATCCAGTATTCTCCTGCCTTTCCTATTTTCTGCCTTCCTCTTTGTCTCCTCATATGATCCTATATCTTAATGTCGTCTTATATATTATTTAATTTATAATTCCGCATTGTAGTTTATGTAACACAGATATAAAGGGTGCGTCAGAAAGAACGGATGGATTTCAAACTATCGATACGCAACGAGGAGAGAGATATAGTGAGGGGGACCACGACTGTTGGGTCAGCCATAGAATGCAGTTTCAGTTGAGAATATGGTGTTGGTCTGGTGCACAACGTGCTTTCATCGTAGAGACATTTTTGAAAAATGAAGAGTCTGTGATCGCCACACAGGACTCATTTCGACATCGGATGTTACGCTAGGATTCCAACTCGGAATACAATTTTGCGGTGGGTGGCTTCATTTCGTATCACAGATTCAACATTAAAGAAGAAATCACCTGGACGAAATTCTATTGCACTGAGATTGTCCGAGGCTACGGTAAGATCTCGCGCCCTGCGACTTCTTTCTTTGGGACCATTTGAAGGCGTAAGTTTGTAAACATCGATCACATACACTGGACGAACTGAAGACAGCGATTCGCGAAGAAATCGTGGCAATTGCACAAGCTATGACTGTGAAAGTGATGGCGAACATCAGAAAACGCCTCGATGCCTGTATTATTGAAAGCCAAGGACATCATATGGATAATGTTGTTTTCCATAAATAAACTGCATGTATTGGTGAATATGTTGATAACAATAAATTTTTGATTTGATGAATCTTTACAGTTTTCTTGCCATGTGAAATCCATCCGTTCTTTCTGACGCACTCTGTACTTAAAACTTGAAACCAGACTCATTGTTGGAAGGCACGTCTCCAGCTCAGTGTGAAATCAGATTTCGAACGGACTGGTGTGATTGTGAATGTGATTGTTTCCGAAGTGTCCAGTATATTCTTGATCTACTTCATTCAATTTTGAAGAAATATACCGTGTAAAACTCCATACAAAAGTTTAGAGATGTGTGAAAAAGAAAAAAAGTGTTGAAAGATTAAGCGGAAGAAGTTGCCGGTGATAGTTCAAAAGCTCGATGTAAAATATTCAGATTTAATTGTCCATACGGTTTTGCATAGAACATAGAGCCTACGAAGTTATAAACACTTTTAATAATTTAATTAGTCTACATTTTTATAAAATTCTCCAGTTCCTAAAACTGTACAGTTTGAATTTCAAATTTGGAAGTGATGTGTTAAGAAAAATCTGGAGTTTTTCAAGTACAGTTTAGCGATTTTTTTAAGCTTGTGCAGCGGTAAATGAAATTCTGAGTTGGCAACAGTGAATTTCTGCGTGTGTCTCTCCTGCCAGCAATAACTCTCTCTTCTTTCTCTCATTCTCTACGTGACACGCTCCCTGGTGAAATGTTCAGCTCTGACGTCACATGGGTACAGCTACAAATCACCTAGAGCCCGGCAGCAGCTAATGCGCTACTCTGGTAGACTGACCAGAGCTCGTATCTCTGCATTAGAGCGGGGAGCCTGTAAGGACATGGAATTATTTACATTTAATTACGGCACACAAGCAAAGGCTCAGGGCTGCTTCCTAGCGATCGTGCTAGGGGAGACTTCCAGCGTATAACTCTGCGCTCAAGTAGCTTGCAACGAAATTCAAGAATATTTGAGAGCTTGTCCCGTCTTTCACAGGACAAGTGCTTTTCACAAAGTGGCGTAATTAATACAGTATATAAGCCACCCTGGAGGCAGAGTGCTGGTTACGACTGCCGTGGACCTGAGTTCATATTCCGACGATGGATATACCTTGTGGAATGGGACTAAATAGGATCTTTTTTAAAGATGAATCTAGCAGTGGAGTTGAATAAAAGTGTAATATCATAGTGCTCTTTACTCCAGTCGCTTCTCTTCACTTTCATGTCTCTACCCCATAAAATTCCACATTTCACACAAATCAGAGCTAATCTTTTCCTTAGTTCTTTTCCTAAACTTGAGCAGAAAATGCCCCTTTTCCTATTAAAAGCTTCTTTTTCCGTTACCATCCTCCTTTTCACTTCTTGGCAGGAGCTCATATTACTACTTATAGCACACCTCAAGAATCTGAACCTGTCCAAATGTTCCACTGCCTCATTTCCAATTCGTAAGTTTACCTTATGGGCTATTCCATCTCAAATCGACCGAAATATAGAGAAAATTGACCTTGCAATTTTTAAATACAATGAAACTTTTTCTGTCCGTTGACAACTGTGATACAATGCTTTGTGCAAAGTTTGAGGCATCAGAATTTCATAGTGTTAAAATTAAAAATATTTAAATTTATCGTATTTTCATAAAATCAGCAACTTTAAACTGTTGTTGCTCCGAAACCCTTTCACCCAATCATCAAATTCACGGTTTATTTTGATTCTGAGAAATTAAAGTTTATATTGACATGTAAACAGTTTTTCTCACTTTTTATGGAAATGGAGAAATTGAGATTTTTCTTCATTAAGACGCCTTTGCCCACGAAAAAATATTTTTAAAATATATGGTTAGATTCCGCATTGAAAGTACAAATAAACACACATTTTTTACTGGTGCACCGTTGGTAATAAAATATTGAAAATATCAAATAAAAGAAATAAATAGTACGCGCGTGAATTAACCAGCTGACTGTGAGGCGGGAGCTAGCCGAGGCAAGCAAGGCCAGGAGACAAACACGTGATGTTTCGTCTAGTAGCGCATAGCTGGACTAGCTTTATCACAAGTTTTCAAAAACACAGGAGTAAAATGAATCCCAACGCTCGCTTATCTTCATCTCTCGGCCAGTGCGTGCGGTACTGGACCGTTCAAGTCTAGGCGTGTGAAAATAATTTAACACTCTCGAAACTTATTGCCACGCCACTAAGCAAACAATGCCGAATCCCTCTTAATAACGCAAGGTTTTTTCTCAATATTTTTTATTTTTACAAATGGGCAAAAAGTCTAAAAGTAAGGAAAATCAGATTATCTGTCTCTCTGTATATAATAAAAATAAGTATTACTTATTATCATAACCTACCAAATGTCAGCTTCAAAATGAGCTCTCGTTCAATGTTCTGCAGTAAACGGTTCCAGAGTTGTGAGCGTTGAAAGAGGCTTGTTTTTATAAAATACGCTAAATTTGTCGCTCAATAATACGAAAACCGTTTGACTTTCGATAGTATATTTTTGAAAATGCACTGTCCTCAGCACCTTGTATATGTAAATAGGGAAAAAATTAGAGTATAAAAAATGTGAGGTTTTTTACTGATCGATTTCATATGGAACAGCCCTTATATATTTTTCTTCAGATAACTATTGTCTTCGTCTGGTTTGTATTTATCTTCATTCCATACTGCTCATAGCTATCATTTAGCTCCAGTAGCACGCGTCTTAATATCTCCTCTTCCGCTCACAACACCAGATAATCAGCAAATCTTATGCACTTTATTCTTTTTCCTCATACTATTACTCCTCCCATGCACTGAAAACAATTCTTCACTAAATACTTCCAGTAGATGTTAAACACGGTAGGTGATAAAAGACATCCTTGTTCTTCTCTTCTTCCTACTCTTCTTTTTTCTGACACTTCTTCTCCTCTCTGACTGTGACTCGTTGTTGCATATAAATATCACTGAACAGCCATCTCTCTTCGCAATCCTCACCAATTTTCTTCGGAATTCCCTTAAATTCATTACAATTCACTTTGTCAAAGACTTCTGCATGTCCACAAATACAGTGCAGGCTCTTAAGTTCGACAGAAAACAAGTTCGACATCCTATAGTTCGACTGCTTACGTAGGAGAATTAGACACGCCTCTATACGGGCACTAAGAAATGGATTTGCCATTTGAATGGGAATTGGTTCTGTGTCTTGTAGTGATACTTTTGTTGAAGGAAAACAGAATATTTTATTGATTACGACATCCATATTTAATATATAATTTTAAATTAATGAACTCTTCTTTTTTTATTTGAGAATTGTGCCGTTTGTGAGACGGAACTGTCGAAACCCACTGTGGTACTAGAAGCGCATACACAAGTCTCGGGACGGGCAAGATGTGCAAGTACAATACTGTTTTCGTTGTTGGATAACAAACAAGAATTTGTATTCATTTCACCTGCCACACCCATACCCTTGTTGGACTGAGCTTTCAATTCTGTTCAGTGAAACTTAGGAGAGTCCATTGTACTACATACACTTCTTAAATTTTCTCTAGATATCTTTCACCGATTATTCGTAGCAGTCTAATTACATCTTTCATACCTGTTCCGTTCCTGAAACCAAATTGCTCTTTTTCCAACGTTCCTTGCTTCTTAGAATATAAACATCGATGTTTCTCAGATATTCATTAAAATAAAAACGAACAGGTGGCAACATTGCAATACATGTTAACGTAGCAGTAGTGGTTAAGTCGCAAAATTATGTACTGCACGGAATTTCACGAAAGGTTCACAGAGGGACATTGGTAGCCGTGAATTTTCTCCTTCCCGCTGTAATATTACTTCCGACTTGCTCCTACCGTCACTGAATGCACGGTTGCCACATTTCTCTATCACACACTTTGTTACCGATCTCCAATGAAATTGCGGTCAAACCGCCAATGTTAACGTAGCAAAGTAATGAAGGGCACGTTCTTTGGTAGGCCTATTTGAATCGCTATTTGTTAAAAGGGCGAAAGTCACTTTTTTTTTTAAATTAATTTTTTATTGAAATGTGTTCTCATACCATAGACGCATCAATTTATGTTAAAAGAACTTTAAAAAAATCCAGTAAAATGGATAAAATGCAACATAACATTTTATAATTTACGTTAAAAGTGCGGATGTCCTTGACAGTTTTTTGTCTCTCCTGTAAAATTTGTATTTTTGAACTTCCGCCCTTTTAACAAATAGCGATTTATTTGTTCTACAACATCCCCCAACGTTACCCTACAAACGTCTTACAAAGGACTAAAAATACATCGAAATGCAGAATAAAAATACATAGACATGTACTAACAAATATTTAATTTTCTTAATAGCTCAAGGGAAATATTTAATGAAATTAAATCGTCAGATACATAACTATTTTATAATCGTTGCCTTTGAATTATCTTATTGATTTGGCCTTATTCTTGCAACCTTTTTGCATTCGGATTGGTATTCCTAACTAAACTTTCTTGATATTAAAATCGAGGGGGACAGATGCAAAGGGGTACAAGTGACATTTGTATAAAAAATTGAGTTAAGTGCATCCAGGTAAGTTATGAGTTTAAGTACAGCTTACAGCAGTAAAATTTTTGAAATATTCAACATTTTTTTCCTCCATTACTGTATCTCGTACAATAACGAAAATTAGTATGTGTAAAACACTGTCCTTCTGCTACATGAAAAATATTTTACGATTAAAAAAAATTATTTCCTTTTTCTTTCTTCCAAAATACAGTTCACTGTGCAGTGATGAAGCGTTTCCTACATAACTCAAAAACTATCCAACATCCTGTGATGAAACTTGTGTGTATTTATGCATGTCATATCTACAATATGATGCAAGATCACTTCTCTACCTTTGATAGATTGTCTGATAAAAATAAATTCTTTAACAAAAATGGTCAAATATTAGTATTTTCTTCTAACACAAAATAAAAAAATATATATATTATTTATTAAGGAATGTAGTTGAAAGAGCATGATATTGTAAACATGTTTTTCAGCAATAAAATAAAAGAGAGAGAATATGAAGAAGTTAACAACAGGTTTGTGAGTTATGAGGGAAACGCTTCATTGCTGCACAGTGAACTGCCAACATTATGAAGTTTGAAAAAAAAAAAAATATATATATATATATTTTTTTTAAACCGTAAAAATATTTTTTTTCATATAGCAGAAGGACAGTGTTTTACACATACCAATTTTCATTATTGTACAAGATACAGTAATGGAGGAAAAAAATGTTGAATATTTCCTAAAATTTTGCTGCTGTAAGCTGTACCTAACTCCTTGAAGTATCTAAAATTTTAGTGGCAAAGGGATATCTTTGAACCACATCGCACGTCAAAATTAAAATTAAAAATTTCACGGAATTGACGAAAGCTTAAATATCTTAAGGAGAGGCAGAGGTGAATATTTCAAAATCCACAAAATTTATCCGCTTTGTTTGAAATTGATCATGGATACTAAGTATGTTATTAGTAATGGACATACCAAGTTTCAACTTTCTAAGTACAATAGTTCTGTAAATATTAATAATTTTATAAAACTTTATATCGTTTGACATAAAATGCTCCATGCACCAATATTGTAAGAAATTTTCAATATTTATTTTTATTTATATGTTCAGAGAAGGTATATAAATAATGATAAGTATTAGTTTATTATGGGAATAATATAGTAATACAGTTATCTTGGTTTTAATTTCATACTTTTAAGGGCACAAAATCAAAAACTAACATCGAAATATCAAAATAAAGATAATAAAAATGAAAAAAAAACAAATTTTCATTTTTTCTTCAGTTTTGTTCGCAAATTTCACCTCTACCTCCCCTTAAATACATTTTCAATTCATAATTCACGGCTTGCTTCAAAACTCCCCGTAATTCTACAAGATTCAAAGACCCGCAGATATTTATGGAAACGTATAATTGCTTACCTCTAACAGAACTAACGTAGTAAGAATGACGACAAAAACTAACACTGGGTATGTCTGTAAAACTGTGAATGATATTGCACTGGTTACTTCTTACTTCTGGGCATGGGCGGACTGGAACTTTGGACGGCACCGGTCGAAAACGAGGCAAACAGAGTAACTAGGGATGATGTATGAGGACCACGTGACCGTCGGAATGATACGTCACAATACCTCGCAGATAGCGTGTTACATGTGACCCCCCAACCCTGTAACAAGGTTCATGAGATTAGGGTGCTGTCGTCCAGGTGCCAGAGTGCTAAAATATGAACTTGTCCTGCAGATTACACGTAGTGACAAATGTGTGACGCTGCTCCTAGGCGTATCGGCCCGCTGCACATCGATATATAGGTCTACAGGACGCCCACATCCAACATCGCATTTGTTAACGAGAAACGAGATAGTTACGCATTTGAAATTGTTTCTTCTATTTATAGAAAGCTCATTATTAACCGGATACTTTTCATAGCCGTAATATATTTATAGGAAAAAAAAAAAAAAAAAACAAGCGATAACTAGGGACCGGATTTTTAGGTTTTTAAAAATACCATTTTAGGTTTATCTAGGTTTTATGTCCAACCTGTGAAAAGAGTCACAAAACTTCCCGATCGTTAAACATATATCCTTACAGTTATTTTTAAAAAGTAAATATATGAATAATTTTGAGGGAAACATTGTTCCGGGGCCGGGCATCGAACCCGGGACCTTTGGTTTAACGTACCAACGCTCTACCAACTAAGCTACCCGGGAACTCTACCAGACACCGATCCAATTTTTCCCTCTATATCCACAGACCTCAGAGTGGGCTGACAACCATCAAGCAACCAACATTGAGTGCACACTAATTCCGTGTGACTTAAACTGTAGTTTTCTGTTAATGAACAGTGACGTGTATTATGCAAGTCAAGCTTTCAGGTATAACCCTCTGTAAAGTCTATTTGAATAATTTGGAGGGAAAAATTGTTCCGGGGCCGGGCATCGAACCCGGGACCTTTGGTTTAACGTTATTCAAATCAACTTTACAGGAAGCTATACCTGAAAGCTTGACTTGCAAGTAAATATTATATGTTTGTTTATTAAGGCAACATGGACCACGAAACTGACCTTTTCAAGAACCAAACTATTTATCAAAATTTATAAGATTCGTCGCCCTGGGTGGCTCAGGCGGTATAGCGCTGGATTTCTGTGCCCGAAGTTGCGGGTTCGATCCCGGACCAGGTCGATGGCATTTAAGTGTGCTTAAATGCGACAGGCTCATGTCACTAGATTTAGTGGCATTTAAAAGAACTCTTGAGGGACCAAATTTCGGCACACCGGCAGTTGCGAACGTCGTTAAATAAAACACTTTTTTTTTTTTCAATTTTATAAGATTCGAAAGTTTTGCTTCTTTATCTTTAACATTATTTGTAGTTGGAATAAATTATTGCGACAATTAACATTTCATATAATAAAATTTTCCTTGATAACTACATAAATTTGAATTTTCAATAGATAAAAGGTATTATAGCATACACACAAGTTTTGAATTAAATTTGTTCAAACTTGACCAAGGATTATTTTATAAAGTAACAAACAAACAAACAAACAAACAAACAAACAAACAAAACATTATTTACTGGTCCTGTTCCTTGTTGCAATTTTTTTATAAGATGAGGGAAACTGTATTGCGAAATAAAGAGTATACATTACTTTAATGTACCGAAGTACATATGATATTTCCATGCAGATATTCTGCGTCATCATACGATGAAAGAGTAATGGAACGGAGAAAAATTCTCTCCGGCACCGGGATTTGAACCCGGGTTTTCAGCTCTACGTGCTGATGCTTTATCCACTAAGCCACACCGTTTCATTACTCTTTCATCGTATGATGACGCAGAATATATGCATGGAAATATCATATGTACTTCGGTACATTAAAATAATATATATGATATGCGTAAATCACTTCGTGACTTAAGACGGCGCTTATTCCGTCGGATCCGGCCAACTAGTCACTCATAACGAGTGCACCTCAGAACATGTGTGGACTTCAGTCCTGCGTTCATAGACATCTACGACGTAGTGCAGAGGGCGGCCACTAGAGGGAACCCGAGAGTTGGAACTTAAACTGAGACGATTCTGTCCGACACCGAGATGGGTATCCGGTGTGGCTTAGTGGATAAAGCATCAGCACGTAGAGCTGAAAATCCGGGTTCAAATCCCGGTGCCGGAGAGAATTTTTCCATTACTCTTTCATCGTACTCTTTCATCGAAATAAAGAGTGTTGTTGGAGTAATTTTTTCATTGTGAGGGAGACTAGTATTTGGTTATATATTGCTCGATGGTGGTTCGTGCTGACGAGACAGAAGTATTATTTTATCTAACAGCGCGTTTGAACTGCATAGATTATTCAGGATGAAAATTCAACATGGGTGAATAATGTATGAGTAATTTGCAAAGATAGTCATAGATAGTGATATTACTTGCTATAAATGTACAACATGAACCTCTAGGATTTACTTTCCTGCTGGAAGAATTTAGGCTCGTAGGCTACTATGGATTATATCACTTTTAAAACTCATCGACCTCATCTGGGTTTGGACACGCGAAACTAGGATATACGGCCAGTATGGCAACCGTAGGACAACCAAAGACGACTGGTTGTGGAGTTTTTTTTATGCGCGAACGAATTACGATCATTCTGTTGTAGTCATGGATGGGCAACTCGTGCTCCCAAAGTGCTAAAAAAACCTTGAAAGAGAGAAAGGCAAACGGAGCCAGCCGCAGCAGTTACAAGTTGTTTGTAGTTTCGCTACTAAAGCCACGGTGCGCTCTGGCGGCTCATGCAGGTGATCGTGATATCTATTCCATGATTTGAATTTCAGAATGACGCATGATACAGTAATTACAGTAATTTTAGACAGACTATACCTGAACACATAACAGAATTATATTATTTTCTAGCTTTGTAAATTAGTTTAGTACTGGAAACACAAACTGAATACAACATTTTCAAGATACAACAAATATAGCTGCAACACTTATTTATTATTACACTATTTGTTAGTATTTCTTGTTATATGTCTTCTTTGAAACGTAGAACGCTAGAATTTACAAGTCTTTAGCCTATACATTAAAGAGTATTCCTCTGTTCTCAGAAAGGTAATAGTCTATATTCGCAAACAATAACAAATTGAAGGAAGTATTTTTTACATGTCACGGCAGATGAAATAAGCTTACTTCTGAGCTCTTTCTTTACTTTGAGAGCTTTTACACTTCTTTCTTGTATGAAACTCGGTCTCAAGCACATACAGTATATATGGAAGCAAAGAGTATATTTGGAAATTCTGACTTAGGCAACATTACGAACAGTTCGATTCTTGATTTTGCTGGAATCTGAGTGACGTGCTTTTCTGTAGATTTATTAATTCAAGCTATAAATTTTCAGGATTTTCTATCGGCGTAAGCAAAAAAGATTTCAGAAAAATTTCGATTCCTTGTCAATTGTCACTGTTTCTACAAACTTAGCAGTGAATTCTGCTGTAGGTCTTGAAGTAGGGTCTTATATTTGATAAGAAGATTTTCTTATCACTCTTCAAGATAGTTTATAGTCAAAGAAAGTGAAGTTGTGTGTGTTCTACATGATACTACCACATTTCAAATTTATCAATAAATGCCCTTACCTAGTCGATTATATGCCATGCAATTCTGTAACTCGCACGCACAACGTGTTAATGATATTTGATTTCAGTCTCCCTTGTTGATATCCCATTTTTACCTTTAGCTGTTCTAAAGCAGATGCAGACAGTATTTCTTTACTAAAACCTTCACTGTTTATTTGTAACACAGAATATTATGCGTAAGAAAGTGTATAGAATACAAGCTTTACCTCTCTTCTTAATCAAAAAAATTCTCTTTTTACTCGTAACTTAAGGGAAATTGTGTGGGAATTATATTGTTTTTCACTTAAAACGAGCCGCCACTTACTGTAGACGCGATCGAACTTGTGTCTTGAAAGAACCGCACACAGACAGTACAGCTAGTACAGAGTCCGTTCTACCTGCACTGAGAGTGTGTTGACACTTTGAGAGCACGAGTTGCCCACCCATTGTTATAGGTATTAAACGGGTCTACTTACTACATTAATGTTCCTGGTATATGCCAGTTTATTTTTACCGTAAATTATTTACACTTTTTTAAAAATCATCCTGTATATTTCCCTCCTCTGAACTGCGCTGTCAATGAATTACAGCTTTTCTATCGCTCTGTCAGTCAGTGTTAAAAATCAGATGGTGACAGGCAAATTATTCAGGCGGTTATCGGGAAATTATGTGCATAAATATGCAGATTTGTACACATGAGGGCTTACATAGGGTACTTAATGCATTTATTCGAGGCCATTTTAAGGCCAATAAACTATCGATTTGCAGTTCAGTTAAATGTGATATCTAGACAAACATGTTGTACCTAATAGGAATTTCATTTAAGAGTTAACTTGAAAATAATACTATATAGCGGGTTAAACACGGACTTTTTAATTTAGATGATTCAATTTTAAAAGGGTTACATATTTCATGCATTGACGTAGATTTCTCCCATTACATTCTGGTAGGACGGTTCTGTCGTTTGGTTTTCTTTTTCCGTTTTTGTCGTACTTTTATATTTATTATTTGGATTATTTATTGCAATTTCAATAAGGAATTGAATTGAATTGTTTTATATATGTCTCACTGTTTTTTTTTCTTTCATATTTTATGCGCAATGTTCAAAACATACAGAGGTGAGCCTGCCTGGAGAGAAATAAAAAATATGTTGCAGCCGCCAACTTACTCTTCAAGGAACGACCACTCATATAAATTGAGGGAAAGAAGACAGAGGACGGACACTGGAAAGTTTTCTTTTCTCAATCGTACTATCAGGGACTGGAATGTTTTACCTACAGACTTACTAAAGGCTTTACCAATAACCAAAAATGTATTTAAAAATAGGCTTAAGGACTTTACTAATAGACGGTAGTATATTATACACACTACTTAAAGTGTGTAATTGATATCTTGTTATTTGAAGTGTTCTATCAGTGAGGAAGTGTGTTGTGTCAGTGAAGTGTGTAGAGTCAGTGAAGTCTATTGTGCAAGTGAAGTGTGTTGGTGTCAGTGAAGTGGCTGTGCAAAGTATTTGAACAGTGAAATGGTTACAAGTGTTAGTGAAATCAGGTAGAATCAGTGCAGTGAGTTGACAGCGAAATAAGTGTGGTGCCGAAAGGTACTTGTGCAGGTATGAACCTGTCACACGCGTGGGTCTTAGTTCGAACTTAGGGTTAAGATACGAATTAGATTTACTTTAAATGTTATTTTAAATGACCATGCTTCATTTAATTTAGGATGCTCCTTGTTATTGTTATTGTTATTATTATTATTATTATTATTATATTATTATTATTGTTTTTTATTAGTTGTGTTTATTATTAATTGTCATTATTGAGTGTAATTAGTTACCACTGCCACTGGGTATATACCCATTTGCAGTGTGAATAAATAAATACATACATACATACATACATACATACATACATACATACATACATACATACATTTATTGTATTTTTATTATTTTTGTGAAATTGGTGGTATTATTTTTGTTTTCTTTGAAGATTCAAACTGTGCATAGTTATAGCACGAATGGCCGTACGGACTCCTGCGAAGGATCTTGTGTACATGAGTTTGTATAATTGTGTATCAATAAATGCACTTCATTCATTCATTCATTCATTCATTCATTCATTCATTCATTCATTCATTTTCTATCTTCCTCTCTCCAACACAAAGTTCCTAATTAAAATTAAACGTAAACATAAAAGCTACACACATTATCACAGAAGCTTCTTCGTTTACGGTTATGCAAAACGCAAGAAATCAGCCAATCAGGACGCACTACTGCTGTTATTCGCAGTTGTACATTGGCGTCGATTAGTACCGACTTACCAGACACATCTCTCTTTGTATGACAAGAAAATCAGGTCGTAGAAAGATGCAGCGTTAAAATCTAATGCATGCGCATCAATTTAATGTGAATTGAACTGTGAAAATAAAAAATGTGATCTATATCAATGTTAATCAAAGAATGATATTAATCTATTTCGCTTTGTAATGTTTTGCAACGTTTTGGTAATTTATTTCTATTGTTTCGTCCGTCATGAATGTCGTAAAATAAGACAATATTCTGAAATTTTTATTTTTATTTTATAAGAAAGTTCTGTATTTTGTTAGAGTACAGTAGTGGCAAAAAAAAAACCGAACCGACCCTTGTAGCTGATTTCAGAGCCTTGTCCACTCCAGAGCTCGGTAGACTGGTAACTAAGACTTTCGTGGTTCGAATTCTGCCTGGGAAGGAAACTTTTTTTGTTCCTTATTCAAATTTATTCCCAATACTTTTAGATTGCAGCGATATTTTACTACTTAATTAACTTATTATTCCCAGAACATGAATTTTACCAGCAATCGAAAAGTATTGCGAATAAATTTGAATAAGGAAAGAAAAAAAAGTTTCCTTCCCAGGCAGGATTCGAACCACGAAAGTCTTAGTTACCAGTCTATCGTGCTCTGGAGTGAACAAGGCTCTGAAATCAGCTACAAGGGTTGATCCGTTTTATTTTTGCCACTACTGTTCATGTTTGTCAGTCAAGAAAGAATTTGTTACGAGAACGATACAATCAGCCATTTTGAGTCAGCTGTCATGCTTTCACTTGCTCTCTTTTCTGATTGGCTAATACTCAAGTTTGCGTCTTTCATTGTGAATGCCTACATCCCAGTAATTTTACAGGTTTAAGTTTTATGTTATTACATATATTACGTTAAATTTTTATTGTCAATGGGCCTTTAGTCAAAGCAAGAGTGAGAAAGAGAAATAAAGCTTTTTAAATGGATAGTGAAGAACTCAAGAAAATTACATAAATCAATGATCCAGAGTAAATAAATAGGCTATGAATGTACCACAAATAACATTACATGCGGCTTGATAGAAAGACGGGTAGGAAATACACTAATCATGCACTACGAAGCAATTAGAGCTTCACAGAGAGAGAAAGAGAAATATATGCTATTCATCTATTACTCATTCGTATATTCTATCTTTTGACGATCGATGTATCCATCCATCCATATACCTATCTACCCATCTACATCTAATCCATCCATATACATAATTTTGAATTAATCCATCCATCCATATGCCTATCTACGCTCTAATCCATCCATATGCCTAACTGTGAATCCATCCCCATCCATCTACGCCAGTGCTGGGCACCGGGAGCGAATCCAAACTCTAAACAGGGAAGCTTAATATTCATCCGTCACGGCATCAACGCTGCGCGGTGTTCGGCGAGAAAGAAAGGGGTTGAAGAGAAGTCATATGACTCTCCGTAAGAGAGTAGAGTCCGCTCTGTGTGTCCAGCCTTGATCTATGCTCTAATCCACCCATATGCCTACTTCTGAATTCATTCATCCATCCATCCATATACATTATCTGTCAAAAGTTTTCGATCAACTATGAAAACAACTATATACTTTATTTCACTGAACAAACGCATCGGAAAAACTAAATAAATCAACGAAATAAATATTTTCTCTCTTTCTAGCATTATGATATGTTAGGATATTCAGAACGAAATCCCTGTTTTAACCACAAATCCATACTTGTGATAGGTAATCGAAAACGTTTGACCGGTATCCATCCATCCATCCATCCATCCATCCATCCATCCATCCATCCATCCAATCAAATCAATTTGAATATTATACTTCCATCTACGTCTCGGCCTCACCAAAGGTCTTTTTCCCCCTCAGATCTTCCAACTAACACTCTATATGCATTTCTGGATTCACCCATAAGGGAGAGTTGGGTAGTATCGGACATCGGGTAATATCGGACAGTGCGTTTATTTCATCTACCACGATATGGTAGTACCTGAATGACATGGTTACGTTTCTGTATGCGACATCACAGAAACGTAACCATGTCAATCAGGTACTATCATCGTGTGGTAGACGAAAGAAACTCACTGTCCGATATTACCCGATGTCTGATACTACCCGACTCTCCCCTACGTACTACGCCCAGATCATAGTCGGGATTTAATTTTCCCAGTTACGTTAGGCGATGGATACAATGCTTGTAGTTCTGCGCTGTGTAACTTTTGTCCATTCTCCTTAATTTGATCCCTTTTAGCTCCAAATATTTTCTTAAGCAACTTATTCTCGAACACTCTTAACCTCTGTTCCTCTCTCAGAGTGAGAGTCCAAGTTTCACAACCATGCAAAACAACCGGTAATGTAACTGTTTTATAAATTCTAACTTTAATTTTTTTTAGAACAGACTGAATCACAAAAGCTTCTCAACCGAATAGTAACAAGCATTTCCCATATTTATTCTGCGTTTAATTTCTTCTCGAGTGTCATTTATATTTGTTACTGCTCCTCGAAAGTATTTGAATTTTTCCGCCTTTTGAAAGGATAAGCTTCCAATGTTTATATTTCCATTTCGTATCATTACCTATATAGTACCACAAATTATTAAAACAGTAAAAATTGCCTGCCTTAGGCTTGACAGACAAACCTATAACGTCGTGGACGTTAAAACAAGTGCTGAAAGTTCTAATTCAAAATGGAACAGTGGGATATCAGTTGTAATAAATATATGTGAAGGAAGTACTCACTGTTGCCGTCGACATAAATGGGAGTCCACGCAACCTGCGATCTGCAAGGCACCACCCACTGCTGCAAGAACAGGATGAGAAGGGTGATGTGGTAGTAACACGCTTGTGTTTCCATTTTGCGGCCGTTCACGAGAAACACACGAATAACACTATAGTAACACGGATAACGTGGCGGTCAGCTCTTGTCGACGAGAACTTCCATCTCCTCAGCTTCGAACTTGCCAGCGGTTTGTCGCAGACATCAGCACTTCAGATATCTGTAAAGAAGAGATAGAAAGATATGTTAATCCGTAAACAGAGCTTTGTTGCATTCTTGAAGACTTCAGCATCGAAGTATACTCATTTACCTATTCCCGAAGAATTAAGCATCAAAGTATACTCATTTACCCATTCTTGAAGACTTAATCTTCAAAGTATACTCATTTATCCATTCCTGAAGAATTAAGCATCAAAGTAAACTCATTTAACCATTCCTGAATAATTAAGCATCAAAGTATATTCATTTACCCATTCCTGAAGACTTAAGTACCAAAGTATACTCATTTACTCATTCCTGAAGAATTAAGCATCAAAGTAAACTCATTTACCCATTCCTGAAGACTTAAATACCAATGTTCTCATTATCCCATAATCCAAAATCAGGCATTTACGTACTCAGTACTTCAAAGTTAAACATCATTAGCAAGCGTATTGCCCTACTCATAGGAATGTAGCAAATTATGCTATCATTGAATAGTTTCAAGGCAAAAATTGTTTCGGGACTGGGTATCGAATCCGGAACCTTTGGCTCAGCGCACCAACTCAGCTACCCAGGAACTCTACCAGACCTAGGTTCAATATTATTCTCTTTTATATCCACATACCTGAAAGGGTTGACAAGACATCAGAGACCAACATTGAGAGCACACCAAGCTCTGTGTGACTTAAATTGAAGACCTCCCTCAAAGAAGGTTGTACATCATATGAAAAAGTATATGATATACAACCTTCTTTGAGGGAGGTCTTCAATTTGTGCTCTTCTGTTAACGAAGAGCAACGTACATTATACAAATCTGACTTTCGGGTATAGATTCCTGTAAATCTGACTTGAATAATTTCAAGGGGAAAAATGTTATCATTGTGTACATGAAGATTAAAAAATTGACTGTGTAATTTTTATATGTCTAAAATTTCACGACGAGCTCACTGTTCCATTGAAAGAAAAGACTTTAAATAAATTATTTTAGAATATTTTGCATTAAACAATTAAAATAAGGTCATAGCATTAAAACATCTAAATCAAAAATAAATGTCCTCTGAACATTTAGATGCGAATTCACAATCTCTCTCTCCGGTTTCCTTTTTGCAATATGAATATCATGTAATTTTATTATTCTCATAAGTATGTGACCGTGTTTTCCTTTGTTTTTTTTTGTATCAGTAATGTAACTTATTGTGAATTATAAGGGAACGTTGAATTGCTTGAAAAAAAAATTTTGAGAAAATCTGCTAGAACGTACGTAGTACATTTTCCATTTGAACTCACCGAAATTTGATCCTTAGTTATCCGGCGTAGAAAACTGATATTCTAATCTGGTGCTTAACGGAGTGTCTACTATTTTACTACGGTAGAGAATAGGAAATCCTTGCAATGAGGTCACTAGACAACGTTATATTCTGCACAGACCTAACCAAGATATAGCGATATGAATTTCAAGTTCCGGATAGTAAAACAGCAGAATAAAGGGTATAAAAGTAGGTGTAAGTAGAGACAATAAATATAAAAATAAATACAGAACCAAAAATAAAGGAAGAAATATACTGATACAAAGAGAAGAAGTGGGTTAAGAAGGAAGGAGATGCTGTTATTTTGGTGGTGTTTTACTAGTGCTATTATCGAGAATCTCTCTCTCTGTCTCTCTCTCTCTCTCTCTCTCTCTCTGGTTGTGGTGTTAGAGGTGATGGTGATATTTGTCGAAAAATTCTAACACAATGTAGAAGGGAACGTATTACAGTCCTTCTCAGATGTTATTCCTACAAGTATGAAGAACAATAAACCATAATAAATAATGCAATTTTGTTACTTTCTTTAAGGTTTTCGGTAAAGAATGGCTTTTTCTTTTAAATTTTGATTGCTCATTTCATGACATACTTTGCTTAAAATTAAGATTTTTTGTAGAGTAATGTAGAATGCGATATTCATGACCATGTTTCAGCAGTAAAAACAGTTTTCGAATAATTAGGTGAAAAGGAATTGCAAATTTCACTCGTGAACTTCAGTAACAGACAGCTGGCAACGCTGCAGTCAGGATACCTCAGGTATAGGCCTAATCAGACTCATAGCTCTTCAAGCCAGTGAAGAGAAGCAGTGTGTACTGCTGTTTACGCTATGCCACATGTTGCATTTACTTTTCTTAAAAAAATAGACATAGCCTGACAGCAGGCATTTACGGACGTGAGTATTGTCTGATTTGCCGGTGTCTGACCACCAGTATTTTTAGGCAGTTTATATTGTTTCATATTTATAGTTTGGGTCTAAACATATTAAACACTATTTAATCTGTATTCACTTTCAATTTTAATTTTATTCTTGTCTGCATAGGAATCCCCTCCTGAGCACGAGTCTTACTCATTCAGGAGTGGGCTAGTTCACCTTTCATTGCATTTATTAACTTGTATTCATTTCATACTTACTAGCAATAAAATAAATAATAAATAAATAAATACATAGATAGATAGATAGATAGATAGATAGATAGATAGATAGATAGATAGATAGATAGATAGATAGATAGATAGATAGATAGATAGATAGATAGATAGATAGATAGACAGGCAGGCAGGCAGGCAGGCAGGCAGGCAGGCAGGCAGGCAGGCAGGCAGGCAGGCAGGCAGGCAGGCAGGCAGGCAGGCAGGCAGGCAGGCAGGCAGGCAGGCAGGCAGGCAGGCAGGCAGGCAGGCAGGCAGGCAGGCAGGCAGGCAGGCAGGCAGGCAGGCAGACAGACAGACAGACAGACAGACAGACAGACAGATAGATAGACAGACAGATAGATAGATAGATAGATAGATAGATAGAAGAGATAGACAGATATAGACAGACAGACAGACAGACAGATAGACAGATAGATAGATAGATAGATAGATAGATAGATAGATAGATAGATAGATAGATAGATAGATAGATAGATAGATAGATAGATAGATAGATAGATAGATAGATAGATAGATAGATAGATAGATAGATAGATAGATAGATAGATAGATAGATAGATAGATAGATAGATAGATAGATAGATAGATAGATAGATAGATAGATAGATAGATATCGCAAAATTCTACTAGACGCCAAGGTCGATGGCGGTGCTGCTGATAATGATGAAGATGACGCTGGTATGATAACATTAATCACGAATCGAAATATCCTGACAAATGTCACTAGTGATGAATGCCCTTTATATTATTTCCTCCTTGTGTTGCAGTTCTTAGAATATAATGTTTTAAATCTTTCAACTCAGGAAGGAAATACAAAGAAACAAAATTATTGTTCTGTCTCAAAGATTTTATGTGGTGTTCACAGCCCACACCGTACGCGCTTGGTCATATTTTACAGTCGTGTTATCCAGCACGGAGAGCTGTGTGAAGTTCTGAAGGCGTGATTTATATAAAAGTAATAAACTACACACTTGTAAGATAATAAATAGTTCTTTACGTCAGACGGCAGGGAGAAATCTTATGTCACTCCCACGACTGCTCCAGTTCTACAGTCGTACTTCACAGCATATGAAAGGAAGTGTTTGTCAGTTGACCAAAAGTAACTCTATCAATACAAGGTTTTACATCCTTTTAGGTATTTGCGCTGTATATTCTCCCTAACGACATATACAGGGACATCATTTTATTTTTACTTCAATTTTTATTGTACCTGAGTTTTTGTATGTACTTCACTCCCATCCCTTCTACTAATGAAGTTCCAACTGTCCTCCACACAGAAACAAGGTCGCATTTAGCCTAGTACTGAGTTAGTGAGTAATAATAATAATAATAATAATAATAATAATAATAGCCTAATATGTCCCTTGTAGGGCAAAGGGCTCCTGCTAGAGGGTAGCTCTGTTTCACTAATGCGGTGAGCTACTCCGCGTTAGTATAGTACGTTCCAGAAATAAGTTCGCGTTTTCCAGTGACGAAAGAGGTTTCAATATTGAATCATATTTTCGCATATGTACTGTCCGTTTGCCTACGTCGCATCCCGATTTCCCCCACCTACTTTTACTCGCCCCTCTGTAAAGCTAGTGGCTGGGCTGTCTTAGCTCTTTTCCGAAAACATTAATTTCTGTTGTAATATTATACAACTGTTTAAAATAACTTAAATAAAAGGACCTCGTTAAGTAATTAACTGTCATGTGATTCCCCTCTTTCTACGATCCTGCGACATAACTACTTGAACGGACAGTAGATAGCATGTCTGAGTAATTTTATCTTTTCGGATCAGACAGAAGTGAAGATTGAATATACATTACGTAAGGTACTCTTTTGTAGAGTAGGTACAGAATTAGTCCAACATGAGTTACTAGTACGAAGGACGAAACTGGTGATTGGAATTAGATGCAATAGTCTATAGTGCGATAATATGCACAAATAAACTAAAGCCTGTATCGAAATGAACGGCCACCATTTTAAAAAATGTGTTTAAATATCAATATTACGATTATTTTTCAATTTAACTTCATTCTCTATATTGTACGCTAATGTGCTGTAGGCAGTATAATATACACCGCATAATGAATACGTTCGCATGGGTAACTCAGTTCGTGAGTAAAAACACTTATTGTTAATACTGTACTGTATTTTGATTAAATAAAAACCTAATGAAAATTATCAAACTCAAACTTGCGACATTTCCTAGTTTACGTAAATGGACGAACTATTTTTCTCCCCTCCTATACCTAGTAAAGTGATTTGTTTGTATTTTACGTCAGTATCATCGAACTCCGTTCGTGGAAGGGGTAGCAAACGGTGTTTTCTGTTTTCAACCGTTAATCCAAAGGTGTAGCCAGGTTAATATTGAAAATATTAGTAAAAATAAAATGATGTCCCTGTATAATAAACAAATTAACAGGTGATTTCAGGAAATCCCTATGATTGTCCATTACGTCTGTACGGAAATAAATTAGATTAATATAATTAAGATAAATATGATTTGCACTTACATTTAAGTTTGTGTTATCAACAAAATAATCGTTAACTTTTCGTTCTGCAAAAGAATTTTACAATATTACATTCCATTCGGATCAAATTTGTGCACAATTAAAAGACAAAACTAAGGTTCTTTCAATAATTTATTATCGTAATACTCTGCTCTCTTAAACTGACGGATCATATTGAGAATTAAATCAATAGCTTTCCCGAAACACGCTATGAAATGTTTCAAGTAAAACAATATTTTTTCTTGAAAAGGAAGCAAAATTATATGATTTTTTCTTTGAAATATCTCAAAGAATAACCCCTGAAATTAATGACATTACTTATAGTTCATTCTATATATATTCGGGCACGCATGGGTTACTGTTATAAATAAATACAAATAACCATAAGTATCTCATAAATAGACTTCGTATTCCAGCTACCTAAAGACTGAAGTTAAAGACACATTGGGTATATAGTATGCCGAACACAGGTGATGTAACAGATAAAAATATAAACAAACAGCTCTTCGCTTCGTGTCCCGTGGAGTACAGTCAACTCCCGACATTCTGAAGCTATACGCATACAACAGGGACATCATTTTATTTTTACTACCATTTTTAATATTAACCTGTCTATACCTTTAGAGAACCGGAAACACCGCTTGCTCCCCCCTCCAAGACTGGAGTTCGATGATACTGGCGTAAAACACAAATCACTCTACTAGGTATAGGAAGGAAGAAAAGCAGTTCATCCATTTACGTAAACTAGGAAATATCGCGATTTTGAGTTTGATAATTTTCATTAGGTTTTTCTTTAATCAAAGTACAGTACTGTATTAAGAATAAGTGTTTTTACTCACGAAATGAGTTATCCATGCGAACGTATTCATTATGCAGTGTATATTATACTGTCTACAACACATTAGCGTACAATATAGAGAAAGAAGTTAAATTGAAAAATAATCATAATATGAATATTTAAACACAATTTTGAAAATGGTGGCCGTTCATTTCGATACAGGCTTCAGTTCTTTTGTGCATATTATCGCACTATAGACTATTGCATCTAATTCCAATTGCCAGTTTCGTCCTTCGTCCTAGTAACTCATGTTGAAATAATTCTGTACCTACTCTACGTACTGTGAATTCAATCTTCACTTCTGCCCGACCCGAAAATATAAAATTACTCAGACATGCTATCTACTGTCCGTCCAAGTGGTTATGCCGCAGGATTGTAGAAAGGGAGGAAATCACGTGACAGTTAATGACTTAACGATGCCCTTTTATTTAAGTTAAATTAAACAGCTGTATAATATTACGTAAACGTCCAATTCCTAAGAGAAATTAATGTTTTCAGAAAAGAGCTAAGATAGCCCAGCTTTTACAGAGGGGCGAGCAGAAGCAGGTGGGGGAAATCGGGATGCGACGTAGGCAAACGGACAGTACCTGTGCGAAAATATGATTCAATATTGAAAGCTCTTTCGTCACTGGAATACGCGGCAATATTTCTGGAACGTACTATACTCAGTAACTCAGTACTGCTTACTATCTGCGGTCTTGTTTCTGTGTGGAGTTGGAACTTCCTTAGTAGAAGGGGTGGGAGGGAAGTACATTCAAAAACTCAGGTACAATAAAAATTGAAGTAAAAATAAAATGATGTCCCTGTAGTACACACATGCTTGAGCCGTGATGTTCATTTTCGTCGTGATCTTTGCATTGAATAGTAACGTGCATTCGTAAGTTACGGAACTTGAACATATGCGGATGTCACTTGCAATGATTTTATATCACAAGAAATTCTTTCAATAACACATGACGTTATTGGTACATGATTTAGTACAAGAATCCATATTGACTGATATTTTTTTCATGTTTCATTAGGACATTGCATATGTCGCTCATCACTGAAAACCCACTAATTTACAATGTATTTTTCTAGAAATGTAGATTATATAATTTATTAATTGGGATGTTGGCACTGAACATCATGGCAGGCTACACAAATCCACGCTAAACGTCGAGTTAATATCTTAATAATTTTCAGATTTTGATGGTACTGGTTCTTTCGGATTATGTTAAACACATTTTCTTGCCTTTTGATAAAATAGCAGTGTCTTTGAGTGTACTGTTTTTTTCACTTTTAGATTTATTTTACACAATTTATATGTAATGTTGTTTATATTTACAGTGAAAATATTAGTTCAAATATACTTAACTATGCCCTGCAATATTACACGCTTGAGTGTCTTACGTAAGGCATTTTACCTCTGTAATGAACCTACAATCAGCCACAAAGATGTAGTTATTTAAACAATACGACTAGTAAGAGCAGTGATCGATGAGACTACTCACTAAGACTGCGTCCCGGCTTCGTCTTATTATAGCGAAAGGCAGAGCGTGCGTAACTATTTTGTATACTAACATACCTATACCTGTGCTGTGACGTCACATATACTTCGAATCAAGCAACTTCATTCCAGCTTACAGGTAGCTGAATTACGAAGCCTACTCTTAAGCAACCACCGGATGAAACTATGAAGCAATTAAATAATTAAAATAAGATCATTTTTGATCGAGGAACCATAATTTTTTGGTGCAAGGATAATTCGTTTAACATATTTCATAATTGTAATTCTATTTTAATAACTAAAATACTGTACATATATTTGTTGCAAGGATAATAGCTTTAACATATTTCTCAATCGCTACTGTGTCGGAATAATTAAAAAAACTATCATCTGGTTCGGGAAGCATCCGCTTTTGGTGTAAGGATAATTCGTTTAACATGTTTATAAATTAGTCTGGAATACATTCTTTAATAGATCGCTTCAAATCAATGTGAATATAGCGCGAAATAACTACGAAGATAATTTTTTTGTGTTAGCCTCATTGTGCATCATTGTTTACGTAAATAATAACAAATTCAAACTACCATGCAGCCATTCCAGTTGTCACGGATGTTACATTTTTACTATTTTCTAACTCTATATATTGAAACTGAAATTACTTTTGTCAACTATTATTATTAAAATCAATTTCGATTAGTATTATTTTACAGAAGAAAGTTGTTGAATAAAATTTATTATTATTACAGAAAATAAAGAAAATATTCCATCATGGATGTTACAAGATTTCTGAACTTATTCCACACCTTATTAACAAAAAGTGTAAAACTCAGGTCAAGGAAAAAGATATTCATTCTCATAGTGTCCATGTGAAAGCAATGCAAATCTCATGGCATCCAATTAGTTCATGAACACATAATCGGTAAATATTTTACAGCTGTTTCTTTCATGTCAGGGATGTCACACACTTTTCTCACGGTTGTTACAGATGAGTCAATGTCTTTCATTTCAAAATAACTGTGATATTTCCAAGTTAAAATAATCATTTGAACTATAAGACTAATTGTTATTAACATAAACTATTTAAAATAAATGTCAGAAATAATACAGTACAGAGAAAAATGTTCCTTGATCCTGGAGCTCTGGAATTAAGATTGCAGACTCTCAAAATATTTTAACAATAGCTCCTTGAAAAACATACATTAACAGCTGATCCATAAATAAATACTGCAAACTTTAGGGAAACAAAACTGTACCTATTACCTAGCCAAGACCACTTAGATTCAATGCCCATAAAACTTGTAAAATATTTTTCTTTCTAAAATAAAACATTAATCTGAAAGTTAGAATTTATAAAAAATTTATATTACCGGTTGTTCTGTATAGTTATGAAATTTTGACTCTCATTTTGAGAGAGGAACAGAGATTAAGGGTGTTTGAGAAAAAGGTTCTCAGGAAAATATTTAGGGCTAAGAGAGATGAAGTTACAGGAGAATGGAGAAAGTTACACAACGCAGAACTGCACGCATTGTATTCATCACCTGACAAAATTAACAACATTAAATCCATACGTTTGAGATGGGCAGGGCATGTAGCACGTATGGGCGAACCCAGAAATGCATATAGTGTGTTAAGACCGGAGGAAAAAATACCTTTGGAGAGGCCGAGATGTAGATGGGAGGATAATATTAAAATTGATTTGAGGAAGGTGGGATATGATGATAGGGACTGGATTAATCTTGCACAGGATAGGGACCAATGGCGGGCTTATGTGAGGGCGGCAATGAACCTGCGGGTTCCTTAAAAGCCATTTGTAAGTAAGTAAGGAAAATAAAACATTAGGGGCCGTATTCATAGACATTCTTAGCGCGGGCTTCCTGTGGATGATCAGCGAACTAAAGTTTTTCGTATTCATAAACCAGTGTTAGCGATATGATATAATATGATATGATATGATATGATACGATATGATATGATATGATATGATATGATATGATATGATATGATATGATATATGATATGGTATGGTATGGTATGGTATGGTATGATATAATATGATATATGATATGATATGGTATGGTATGGTATGGTATGGTATGATATGATATGGTATGATATGATATGATATGATATGGTATGGTATGATATATGATATGGTATGATATGATATGGTATGATATGAATGGTATGATATGATATATATGATATGATATGATATGATATGATATGATATGATGTGATATGATATATGATATGATATGGTAGGATATGATATGTTATGATATGATATATGATATGGTATGATATGGTATATGATATTAAGATATGATATGATATGATATGATATGATATGATATGATATGATATGATATGATATGATATGATATATGATATGATATGATATGATATGATATGATATGATATGATATGATATGATATGATATGATATATGATATGATATGAATCCTGTACAAGTAACCAGTCGATAGCCGGAGCTAGTTTAGCACGCTCGTAGCGCGGACTAGCAAAATGTCTATGAATAGCACCTTAGAATATTTAAATTTAGAGAGTTATCTACATCTTACATTAATAATAAACAAATATTTCTGAAAAATACTTTTTCATTGGAATTTCTCGTTTGCCCGGAATAAGAAATGCAGAAACAAATAAGTAAGTAATAAAAAATGTGTACTTTACGGAATAAAATTAATTCTTAATATGTGTAGGTCTATATTTCTGGTGGTATTCCATCTTTCACTTTCATTTCATCAGAAAATAACAGAATACAAATAAAACATCATTCCCTTGTCTGGTGTGGGAGGATATTGAAGTTTCTATAGCTATATTTCTTATACAAACGGCTACAACAATCGGAAGTGAAATCTGCAGGAACGTTGTGTAGGTGAATTCTTGGAATAGGGATAAAAGCTCAGAAGTATTGACCGTGTCCTTCCCCTTAGAACGCCGCCTGGACAACAGAAATGAAGCTAAAAGTCTTGAATTATACGGTGACACGCTGCAGACTGTGCCGGGAAAGCGAAAGGACGGGGAATAATGTGAGCTCTAGCCGTGTACTGAAGACTTCATTAAGAGAGGAGAAATGACCACGGCCAGGAGCTGCGCGACGGAGGACACGTTTCCTGTCCCTTCAGACAGGGTGTGCGTCAGGCCCGTCCCTAGGGACACGTCCGCTCCGGCAAAGCCAGTCTCCTTCCATGTATATACCGGATAATATTGTGTACTTGCGCTTATGTTGGTTCTCCGTACTTCGAAATGAAATTAGATGTAATGAACAAAGGATTTATGTAGCTTCAGCTCCTGTCGTGATGTCTTTATGAAGTCATATTGCCCTTCCTTTTATCTGCAGAAACAATTAATTATAATAACTCTAAGAACTGGAGGGAGATGTTAAGAATATCCTCAGAAAAACATTTTTCCTTTATCATAAGTTAAATTTCCCTCGTCTGTTTTTTTTGTAATTATTTACATTTTCTTTCTCTTTTTAAGCATCTCTTCATTTTGAAATTATATTCTTCAATTTCAATTCATTAACTTTTTACTCCTTCCCCTACTGCATAATCCTTTATTCTTTTATTTTCCGCAGGCTCTATTACATATTACTGTATGTTTCAATTTCATTTGTATTTTCTTTCTTTATCATCTTTTCCACTATCTCGTTAAGTATCAGAGAAACTTTTTCAATGTAGCAAAATGTAGTAGTTTTTATATATATTTTTTAATAAATATACGTTTTCAGTATTTTTTTTAAGATTTATTTTAGGTCGCATAACTGCTGGGTCTTTTTGCGACCACAATATTCATATACAGAACAATACAAGACAAGCAGTGATGATTACAAACAAGGTACACAATATATTACAATGTATCTAGAGGTAAAAAAATAATTAAATAACAAAAAATTAATAAACAGAGTGTATGAATACTGGGTGTTCATTTCAAAATGTGTCATGACGTCACTGTTGTGAGTCAGCGATTTGAAGCGAGTTTCAGCTTTTATGTCAGAGAAGTTGCCTATATTTAAGGCGTTCAATCTGAACTTGAGAACGTGTACGGTATAACTTAAACGTCGTAGCAACAGATGGCGGTCTGTACGGTATGTGTGCTACCATAACCTCTTTCGAACTGTGTTTTGCTCGGG
Source organism: Periplaneta americana (assembly GCF_040183065.1). NCBI lineage: Eukaryota > Metazoa > Arthropoda > Insecta > Blattodea > Blattidae > Periplaneta > Periplaneta americana. Next base: position 185,373,780 of record NC_091119.1, on the reverse strand, counting down.
CAAGTCGTACGCAGGGTATTTGTTATTATCGGTTGCGCACGGCAACATTCCACAACACAAATCAAATGCTCCGTGTCCATGTTGACCGTCGAAGTTAATGTCAACAAATACGTAAGTAATCGTTTTGACTCTCTCCCCATATCCCGACAGTAAGAAAAAAAAAAACTCACCTCTGTAGACTACGTATTTCCAAACAGTTCACATTCCTGCCACTACCAGCGTTACCGTACGTATCGGTACGTACTCTTCAGAATGAACGCCGTACTTGTTAGGCAACTTGTCTACCACATAGGTAATTCGCCTTTGCGGAAGTATAGGAAGATCGAATTCTCTAGGCTCATCGACTAGCCACATGACGGCATACAGCGAGCCATGACACACTTTGAACTGAACACCCAGTAGTATAAATTTTCCAGTCAAATCATATTATACAAGGAAATTTCTTTAAAGAATTGAATTACTTGTAGAAGAACATCTGTATTGTTGAGTGCTGTAGACATATCATTTGGTATGTTGTACTTTTTCGGCATTCTATGGTGACGTGTTTAACGGTAAGCAGTGACAGGTTTCACAGGTTGATGGTTCATTTCCTGATATGAGGTAGGAATGGGTTAATTTTGTATGTCCAATTCTTAATCTTGATAATAAAACCTGGTCTTTTCTATTAAGTTTGTGGATCGGTATATTAGTAGAGCATGTTGACTTGACTTCGAAACGTTTTCTGGAGGGATTGAGAGTCCAAAGTGTAATCCATGATTCTTTACATTTATTGTCCATGAGGGAAATGAAATCTCGATGTGGTAAGAAGGTATAGTCGGGGTTGGTGGAATCTTTGGTGCTTTGTTTGGCTTCTCTATCAGCTGCATCGTTGCTTGCAATGCCACGATGAGAGGGTATCCAGACGAAAATAACTTCTTTTCCTTTTGCTATAAGTTTATGGTATAAGATCTGAATGTCTTGTGTTAATTTATCAATTGCCCATACATTACTCAGCGCCTTTAATGAGCTTAAAGAATCTGAAAATATGATGGAATTTTTACGGTCTTCATTTAGAATATACTGTAGTGATTCTCTAATTGCATATAATTCGCAATGAAAAAATTGAAAAGGATTCTGGTAACTTAACAGATATTATTTCATTTTCAGATATCACTGCACATCCACTTCCATCACTTGATTTAGAAACATCAGTATAAATTGCGATGTGATTAGTGTATGAATTTCTAATCTCATTATACAAACATCTGTATTCAATTTGACTGGTCTCACTTTTAATATGTTGGATTAAATCTAAATTTATATGGGGTTTCAGCATTATAGATACCGAGACAATGGTTTAGAACTCTCCGTTCGTCTGTCTATCTGTCTGTCTGTCTCACAGAGACGAGAAAATGTAAATAATACAATTGTTCTATGCTACTGAACAGATTTTGTTCACATTCAATTTCGTCCGAGAATTATGCACATACTGTAATATAGGATTACTATCTCATTTTGTAAAATACTATAGTGTAAAGTATAATTTAAGACCGTGCTTAGGTACAGGAGAGGAGGCAAGACCTGTCCTGTCACTTTATCATGCCGTGGCTGTATCACCAATGGGTATGAAGGGGGAAGGTACGTTTTAGTCTGAGATGAAATTCCATGTCGGTAGATTCGTATATAATAATATTAACATCATAAAAGAAACTCTCTTACTAATAGCTCATTCTTTCCTCCCTCACACAGCTTATATGCCAGGTCTGTAAGTAGAGGTGAGTGTAAATGTTAACATGAAAATGAAAAAATTGTTTGCTAGTACACCAGATCTTTAATGAGGAAGTGTCTCACATCTTTTTGATAGTCATATTCACTATTACTTCCCCTCTTCTTTCTTTAACATTTACTGATTTTATTTTTTATTTCTTTCCCTGTGCTTTTTCTGCCTTATTTATTTTATCGATTTATTTCGTGCTCTATTGTTTACCATCTTTTTTATTTCCTTCCTTGATTCATTCGTTTCTTCAGTGTTTACTTCATTTTTTGTTTACTTTCTTTCTGTCTTGTTTAAGTTCCTAATTTCTCTCTCTTGTTTACTTTCTCGTTTTCTTTCTTACTCGATTGTTTATACTTTCTCGTTTTCTGTCTTTCTCTACTGTTTACTTTCTTAACTCCTTTCTCTATTATTTACTTTGTTGTTTTCTTTCTTTAGTTTTTGTTTACTGTCTTTCTTTTTTGTTAACTTTCTTGTTTCCTTTATTCTCCATAGTCAACTCTCTCGTTTTCTTTTTTATCTGTTGTGATTTTCTTCTTTTCTATTTCTCCTAACGTTAACTTTCATCATCATTTTCTTCATCTTGTTCTACTTGGTAGGCCCGAAGTCCTGTTCAGGTTCACAGAGAATCTCTCCATCTGGTTGCAGGACAAGCAACATCTCTATGACCTTCTGGTTTGTAATGTAGAATCTTTTTACTTACCGTTATTCTATTGTTAACTTTCTTGCTTTCTTTCTTCCTTTCTCTATTCTTCACTTTCTTGTTCTCTTCTTTACTATATTGTTAATTTTCTGGTTTTATATATTCTCTGTTTCCTTCCTTTCTCTATTGTCTACATTCTTGCTTTCTTTCTTTATTGTTAACTTTAGTGTTTTAATTATTTATTTCTTCCTCTCAATCTTTAACTTTATCGATTTATTTCTTTCTCTAGTGTTTTCTTTTTTGTTTCTTATTTACGCCCTTGCTTCCTTCATTTCTCTTCATTTTCTTGTTTTATATATTTCTCTTTCACATTATTATTTCCTTTATTTATTTCTTTTCTGTTGATTTTTTGTTTTCTCTTTTCCTTTGTTTTATTCTTCCTTTTTTCCATTACTTTGTGCTGAGTTTTTATTTGTTATATTTATTTCTTTCCTTTTGCACAAATTTCTTCAAATTTTATTCATTGCCTCCTTCCTTTCTCTTTGTCTTCTTTCGTCTCTTTAATTTCTCCCATTTCTCTTGCTTTCTTTGACTCCGTTTCCTTTTTTATTTCTAGGCTACACTCAACCTCTCTCGAATAAAATTTGTTCCTTTCTCTACATCTTTAAATGTATACGTCTTATCTTCAATCTTTTTTTGACGTAAATACGTCTTTGTCCGAGGTAAAATTTATGAGGAAATGTAACATTTGTAGCGGAACATGAAATTCAAGTAGTCTCCCCTAGATGCTCCACATACCACAGCGTACGTGTGCTGCCACCTGTTGAGTATTCTTTTATTTAATATTTATTTGTCTTGCATTCCTAATTTTACGCGACTCTTTCTAATTTATTCTCACTTATTTGGTGTCCGTATCACTATTGTTTGTCTATTTTGGAACTGTAATTATTTATACGTTAGGAGAATATTCACAAACGATTAGGAAAAATACGGGAATTTTTGCTTGAAGCAAGTAAAGAGATAGGTATGGAAGTAAATCCTGAAAGACAAAGTATATGATTATGTCTCGTGACCAGAATATTGTACGAAATGGAAATATGAAAATTGGAAATTTATCCTTTGAAGAAGTGGAAAAATTCAAATACCTGGGAGCAACAGTGACAAATATAAATGATACTCGGGAGAAATTTAAACACAGAATAAATATGGTAAATGCCTGTTATTATTCGGTTGAGAAGCTTTTATCATCCAGTCTGCTGTCATAAAATCTCAAAGTTAGAATTTATAAAACAGTTATACTACCGGTTCTTCTGTATGGTTGTGAAACTTGGACTCTCACTCTGAGAGAGGAACATAGGTTAAGGGGTTTGAGAATAAGGTGCTTAGGAAAATATTTGGGGCTAAGAGGGATGAAGTTACAGGAGAATGGAGAAAGTTACACAACACAGAACTGCACGCATTGTATTCTTCACCTGACATAATTAGGAACATTAAATCCAGACGTTTGAGATGGTCAGGGCATGTAGCACGTATGGGCGAATCGGAAATGCATATAGAGTGCTAGTTGGGAGGCCGGAGGGAAAAAGACCTTTGGGGAGGCCGAGACGTAGATGAGAAGATAATATTAAAATGGATTTGAGGAAGGTGGGTTATGATGGTAGAGACTGGATTAATCTTGCACAGGATAGGGACCAATGGCGGGCTTATGTGAGGGCGGCAATGAACCTCCGGGTTCCTTAAAAGCCAGTAAATAAGTAAGTATGTATCACTAATGTTTAATTGTCTATTTTGAAATTGTAAGTATTTATATCAGGTAATTTTCCAATCTACATAGCAAGACTTCATTTCGAGACTTGACATAAATTAAATTGCTTTTCGTACCGATATTTTCAACATATTTGTTCTGAGTTAGAGACATTCTAAATCAATACTCCAGTAAATTCTCCTGTTAAACATCTCTAACACTTCCATTACCAGCACACAATTATTATCGAATGCGTGTACAATGCGCTGTACGTTTCCTGACAGTCCATTGTAATTACTTCAGCCGGCAATCAGAATGGAGCGGAACAAGCTTCTTCGGATCTGGGTCACCACCTCCGTCGTCTGCATTCACCTTTCACATTATGACCGAAATTAAACCGCCGCTGATGATCTGAATACAGGCTCCAATATGCAGTCTCAGGAGATTGTGCAATGAACTCTCAGCAACTCATTTCCGCCACCAGATCCCCATTGTGCTCCCCGTCCTGACCAAGTTGTGTTTCTATGGTTATTGTTGCGATAACGCCCTGCAGTAATACTCCGCGGCCTGGCTTCGTGGATAATATAACGACAGCAACTTCCTCCGGCAGCGCGTCTATCAACACTACATACAGCGATACTGAAGTGTTAATGGTTCTAAGGATTAAGGGACGCTACAAAGCCTCCTTCAAAACAACACGCAAACGTCCGTGGTAACGATTTTTTCCCCTTTTGGCAGGATACGAATTCGACAAGCTGGATTATCCTACGTTTTCCGACATACAACCCTAGCTATCGCGATTGTCATAGAGTGAATCGGAAAGACTATCGAGGGAAGATGCTTATTTTTTTTTGTAGTTTCACATTCTTCCAAGAGAGATCGCCACGCGCCTGGTAGAGTTTGTGGACTAAGAAAACTTTCTATATAACAATAATCAGAGCTAGCCTCCTATATGCATATCCAGCTTGGTCATCTTTCAATGGGTCTCTACTGAGAAGACTGCGTGGTGTACAAAGAACAGTTCTGCGCACAATTGCTGGAGCTGATTACACAACATCCAATAAATTTTTACATGAAGTTTTAGACATAGCATCAATTGAAGAGTTTTCGGAAAATTTAAAATTCAAATTTATACAAACATTGAAAAATCATCCAAATCCTCTGCTACAGAAGTTTAATCATCAAACATAAATAATAAAACCCAAGTTATACCAGCCATATCTTTTACAAATTCATCATGGATTAACATCAAGGACTGAAGAACTAGACTGAACAATTTCAAAGTGTTATAAATTAAAAGAGGAGTCAAAAGCAAGTCAGCTTGATCTCCGGTCATGTAAACTTTCAGTGCAACAAGATGTTGGTTGGTTGGCCGTCAGGCCTTCTCTGCCCCTCTACCAGGGGATACAACTATAATATTATGAAGAATAAAATTACAATTAATATTAAATTTACAATTACAATTACAATAAAAATTAAAGTACGATAAGATTACCTGATTAATGAAAGCTAGACATTTTATCATAGAAGTTAAGAACAAAGAATATTTTTGTATTTACTGAATTACAAATTAAACCTAGAATAACAAAAGTCTATAGTGATGAAATTACCGGATATTGTAATATTTTGTGATAGATTAAGAGAACTATTTACAAGAAACCATGTCTGAACGAGTCTCAATTACTGACCAAGTGCCTAGTAAGTTTGCGTTTGAATTCAATTTTATTTCGACAGTCCCTACCTTTGGATTAACGGTTAAGAACCGGAAACACCGTTTACTACCCCTTTCCACGACTGGAGTTCGATGATACTGGCGTACAATACAAACAAATCACTTTACCAGGTACAGGAGGGAAGAAATGTAGTTCATCCATTTACGTAAACTAGGAAATGTCGTGATTTTGAGTTTGATAATTTTCATTAAGTTTTTGTTTAATCAAAATACAGTACTGTATTAACAGTATGTGTTTTTACTCACGAACTGAACTATCCATTCGGACGTATTCATTATACAGTGTATATTATACTGTCTACAGCACATTAGCGTACAATATAGAGAATGAAGTTAAATTGAGAAATAATCATAATATGAATATTTAAACACATTTTTGAAAATGGTAGCCGTTCATTTCGATACAGGCTTCAGTTATTTTGTGCATATTATCGCACTATAGACTTATAAATTGATGTTTTTTTAAAACACTGATAAGTCGTTTAGACTGATTAACAAAATAAACATTTATGTTATATTATAATTTATGCTCGACCATGCCGAAATGTAGTAATTATATACCTGGTAGCAGCCCTTTAATGGACCTCATTAAAGAATACCTATTCATTAAAGTTCAGGTGTTCCACCAATCAGAAAACACCATTGTAGCAATATGAAAGCGCAAATATCGATTATTCTCGGATATGCAATCGAAAGACAATTAGCGAAACGTCACGGAGGCTGGAAATCCAATACTTTCGCAGAAGGTTATGTTCTGTTACTATAATAATTAGAGTTAATTGTAAATCATATTCAAATAAATTCAATTTGTCATCTCGTTTTTCAATGTCTAAATCAATTTCAAGGTTATATCAAGATTAATGTTTATTTTACTATCTAGATTATATCAAGTCAATGACATTTGTTTCTCGGAAAAAATAAATACTTTCGCGTCTGCGCACATCTCACAATTTACGAGATATTGCACAAGGTCAGTTCCGCTCCCCAGTCAGATAAGAATAGCATGAATAGGCCTACTTATGAATAATTTCAAGTAAGAAATATGGTGGAGCATAAAAAGTCGTATGAAACTTGCCTATAATGGTAATTAAGACACTTGTATGAAAATTATGAAACTCGACTGCGCTCGTTTCATAAACATACTCGCATCTTAATTACTACCATAATGTACTATTCTAAAATTGTTTGAAAAACATATTTCAGAGTGACCAGTAAAAATTTATAACACTGGACACTTTTAAATATTATTTAAATAATAGTTTTAATGTACAGGGTGCGTCAGAAAGAACGGATGGATTTCACATGGCAAGAAAATGGTAAAGATTCATCAAATCAAAAATGTATTGTTATCAACATATTTACCAATACATGCAGTTTATTTATGGAAAACAATATTATCCATATGATGTCCTTGGCTTTCAATACACGCATCGAGGCATTTTCTGATGTTCGCCATCACTTTCACAGTCATAGCTGGTGCAATTGCCACGATTTCTTCGCGAATCGCTGTCTTCAGTTCGTCCAGTGTATGTGATCGATGTTTACAAACTTACGCCTTCAAATGGCCCCAAAGAAAGAAGTCGCAGGGCGCGAGATCTTACAGTAGCCTCGGACAATCTCAGTGCAATAGAATTTAGTCCAGGTGATTTCTTCTTTAATGTTGAACCTGTGATACGAAATAAAGCCACCCACCGCAAAATTGTATTCCGAGTTGGAATCCTAGCGTGACATCCGATGTCGAAATGAGTCCTGAGTGGCGATCACAGACTCTTCATTTTTCAAAAATGTCTCTACGATGAAAGCACGTTGTACACCAGACCAACACCATGTTCTCAACTGAAACTGCATTCTCTGGCTGACCCAACAGTCGTGGTCCCCCTCACTATATCTCTCTCCTCGTTGCGTATCGATAGTTTGAAATCCATCCGTTCTTTCTGACGCACCCTTTACAACGAATCCAAAACTATACATCCAAATCGTTTTAAATTTGGCATGTGCCTTTCTTTTAACCATCTTAATTAACTCTAAAAGTATAGTGAAAGTAGGTTGAAAATAAAAAAAAGAATCTTTTTCAACTCGATACGGACCCCTCCCTTAAATTCTGACAGCAGATATGGTGCGATTAATCAGGGTTGACATTAAGACGTACATTTGTTGTCGACGTCACAACAACGATTCATCTTTCTGTACGTAACCAACAAAACCCACGACGACGGTTAATTTCAATTAACTTTAACCGCAGCATCGCGTTTAAAAAACATTAAAAGGAATGCTAAAGCACTGCATTAACAACCACTTGCTCCAATCACAACAAGAATGTAGAGCGCAGCTAATACATCGGCGATATAAAATTCTGTTTGATGGCGCCAGGCTCAGGGGTGAGGGATGGCGGGGAATTCCCCTGGGATCTCTAGTGGTCTCCACTCTGCGGCACGGAGCGTCTCCTTTTTACCTCTCTGAAAATGTTTAAACTATTAATCTACGCTAATAGTTTGCTGTGAAGAGGAGGAACGACGTGGTGTGAAGCAGCAACGTCATAGCGCTGAGTGAAGAGCGGAAAATCATACAGCGAATGTGAAATAGTATACTGTATGTAGGTCATCCCATATTATTTGCAGATGACACAAGTATAGTAATTACAGCCAATAACTCCAACACATTCCAATCTTCAACAGAGGAAATTCTCTTCAAAATACGTGACTGGTTCTCAGTCAAAAAATTTGTATTAAATTGTAACAAAACTAACATAATTCAATTTAAATCCTGTCCAAATTCAACGTTGCAAATTTCTAATTAATAATAGATCCCTATTAGAAACAACAACAACCAAATTTCTTGGCTTAAAAATCGGAAATGGAAAAATCATATTAAAGAAATTACCCCCAAACTAAATTCAGCTTGTTTTGCTATTAGATCTATGCAAAAGATAGTAAATATCAATACCTTAAAAACAGTATACTTTGTGCGAGATAGTGCGTATTTGCTTGGTTTCTGCACAAAACCAATCCGCGGTAAGCCTAAAATTCCACATTCAGTATTCCCAACCTAACACACATAACAATTTCCCTCTTCTTACCGCTTAAGTGACATCTTGATTTTACTGCTTTAGGCTTCTAACATATTATTTTTAGGGACGTTCAATATAGTAATAATTATAAATTGGAAACTTACCACTGCAATTCCACCTAAATTGCACTGTTAATTATTGTTTTTAAATATTTGCAAAAATTAAGTAAAGTCTACTACTCCTCGAAACTTATTGCATTTCTGATACAAGTAACATTAAGGAAGCCGTGAAAAAATCAACAAGATTCCAGATGCCGATGTTATTACTGCAATATGTTATATAAATAATATTGTTAAAATATTAAAATGGAAAATAAATCATTACATAACCTTACCGTTTGTTTTAAGTTCGCATTTATAGACTGGGGAAAAAAAAGACAGACGTATATCACGGCCTGCTGGAGTGTAGTAAACACAGAAAACATTTTAAAGCAACAATGTTGAAGATAGATATTTTTGTTTTGCAAATTTGCCGTCATTGAACAGAAATAAAGATGGAGATTTCATTGCAACTAATTAGAAATTCCTCTTTCAGGTATGTAATAAACGATTTTCGCACAAAATAATGTACGATACACGAGCGGTATGTTTTCTTTCAATTCCCGGAAATTAAAAAAGCTCAACTATGTTTCGCTTTTTCAAACTTTTCCTCGAACATGAAAACTTCAACATACCGCTCTTGTAACGCATATTGCTATTGCATAGTTCCACTCGGTAATGAGTTTTGTAATAATATTCTGGGGAAATTCCACAGATAATACAATATATTTCTATTACAAAAAAGAGTAATTATTAGAATAATAGTAGGTGCCAAATCTAGGGAATCGTGTAGGACTATTTTCAAAAAAACTACTAATAATGCCCATGGCTTGTCAGTATATCTTTTCATTAATAATCTTCCTCGTATGTAATCTTGAAAACTTTGTAACTAATTCAACAGTTCATAGCATAAATACACGTCAAAAATGACTTTCATACTCCATCGGCAAGTCTATCGTGCTATCAAAAAGGAGTGCGTTATATGGCAGTAAATTTTTTAATAGCCTCCCTATCGATATAAGAATGAAACTCAAAATATTAAATTAATTAGGGCCAAATTAAAGAAGTACCTAATTTCTCACGCCTTCTATGTATTCTGTAGGCGAATTCATGACATTCAATAACACTCCATGATATTGATACTAAAACTTTGTGTTGTACTAGTAGACTATATTGTAAATCTCGTCTGTATATATTTCATCTACTGTGACTATAAATTAAGATTTTATAGTAGTATTAAGTTTTTTGACTTGTTCCATATTCTAGCTGTAAGCAATGTATGAATACCATGGAATGTTAATAAATACAATATAATACAATACAATACAATACAATACAACACAATACAATACAATACAATACAGTACAATACAATACTGTACTGTACTATACCACATTGCTGCATCTATGTATTACAACGTAGCAGATTACGTTCTTATGTGCTGAATACAAACATAGACGCATAGTGACAAATTTCACGAATAGACTAATAGAAAAGACTAAAAAAATAACAGCTTTTTATTCAGCGATGTAACTATGGTATAGAAATTTTTACAAATTGAACGAATATATAAATATATACAGGATGAATCAAAAGTCTGAAATCATATAAATATCTTACATCTTCTTGATTTTCGATTACTATAGGTGTTACCAGTATTTGTAAGATCAAATGCTCTACTAGTGACACATTCGATTCTAGCCCTCATCTATCTTAAAATCCGCCATTTTGGATACAACTTTTAAATGGAAAGGAGGCCATGTAGGTACTCAAAATCATGTGAAGTTTTCTTAAAAAATAAACAATGGTGTAATCTGTTTTCAGATATCTCTAATCGTCTTTATGTTATTTAAAGATAACTGTCATAATGACACAAACATTAGTTACTGCATCTACAGAAAGTTTGTAACTTGGTATAGTACTAAGGAGGCTTTGAAAAAATTATTTTTACGCAATTCTGGCAATTAACATTTCGTGCTTTACTGTTTGGTTAACCTGTGACAGTTTCAATCCATTGTTGTGATTATTTGAAGCTTTCCTATAACAAATTTCTTGATTTTCGTGATGGCATTATCGAAAGAAGAAAGAATTGATGTCATTCTTCATTCTGGTGGATTAAGCCACAGAAATGTTGCAGCAGACTGGACGAACAGTTCCCTGGACATTGGATTGTTCGGCGTGGACCAATAGAATGGCCGGTCAGGTCTCCAGATTTAACAGATTTGATTTTTTCTTTTGGGTTTACATAAAGAGCTTCGTGTATAAAGAGAAAATTGAGAATGTGGAGAGAACATGTTACATTTACGGGGTTACTTTAGCATAGGCTTCAATGATAGAGTTATTTAAACTTGCTAATTCTAAATGAGAGAGTAGAACATGTACAGTAAGTATGTATGTATTTTTTAAATTACGGTTTATTTAATGACTCTCGCAACTGCAGAGGTTATATCAGTGTCGCCTGTGTGCCGGAATTTTTGTCCCTCAGAAATTCTTTTACATGCCATGAGCCTGTCGCATTTAAACACACTTAAATGCCATCGACCTCGGCCGGGATCGAACCCGCAACCTCGAGCATAGAAGGCCAGCGCTATACCAACTGCGCTATCGAGGGCGTATGTATGTATGTATGTATGTATGTATGTATGTATGTATGTAAGTATGTATGTATGCATGTATGTATTTTATTTATTTTATTGGGTTATTTTACGACGCTGTATCAACATCTAGGTTATTTAGCGTCTGAATGATATGAAGGTGATAATGCCGGTGAAATGAGTCCGGGGTCCAACACGGAAAGTTACCCAGCAATTGGTCGTATTGGGTTGAGGGAAAACCCCAGAAAAAACCTCAATCAGGTAACTTGCCCCGACCGGGATTCGAACCCGGGCCACCTGGTTTCGCGGCCAAACGCACTGACGTTACTCCACAGGTGTGGGCTGTATGCATGTATGTATGTATGTATGTATGTATGTATGTATGTATGTATGTATGTGTGTATGTATGTATGTATGTATGTATGTATGTATGTATGTATGTATGTATAAAATAATTGAACAAGCACGCAATTAATTACCTTGGATGGACGATTTCACACCAAAAATTTGGACATATATAGAAAAATTTCAAAATTTCTTCAAATAACAGGTATCATTAATATGCACAGAGAGATCTAAGGGACATTAGCTGTTTCCTATGAAAGAAATTGTTTTTTCTTCTTCGGTAATCGAACCTGGGACCTCAAAATTACAACTCAGAATGCTACATCTTGACGGAAGCGTAGGACAGACAATCTTTCCTTGTCGAAATACAGTGGATATAACATCATTTTTTTTTCAGAACCCTTGCCTATATTTACTCTATCCGGTATTACGCAATTTCTGTTTGTGAAATAATTATTCATTGAACAGGTATTCACACAGGAGATATGATATCGTGTGGCTCTGTTCATTGACTTTGGCAGAGCTGCAAAACTATAAACCACAATAAACATTCATCAATCATCCATGACGAGGAGCAAACGTTGTTATTGTTCCGCTTTATTTGCGTGTTGATTCGGCTAAACCGCATAAACACTTATGCATATGTATGCACTTACGACAACTGACAGATCAATCCCGAAGGAGAGTTAATATAACATTCATGCTGTTATTTAGAACGGGCTTTGCCATGGCAGTAGAAACAATCGCGCAACGGAAACCTCTGCTACAATATTAACAGCTGACGCGTCAAGTCTTTGCACCGCGCCAGTCTGAAGGAAGCACCTCACCATTGCATCACTTCAAATCACGCCATCACCAGGGAGGCGAGCAACAAATCACCATTTGCTACAGGGTCATGCTGAATAGTTTAGCAACATTGATTTCTCAGTGACTAGGGACTAGGCAAATCTGTGTATTGTATCTTTAGGGACAAGAGCAGATGTATTCATGGTATGGGTCAATACATGTATAACACAAAGTAAGATTGGAAATTCTGCAACTAAGTGGTTTGCAACTAGTGGCACTGGATGCGTCAATAAAAATATACCTGTTTTAGTGTTTTATATTTCGCAAAGTTGGTACTTTTTTTTGGGTTCAGGTATTTGCTGTGCAAGCTTGGAGGATATTTCGCAATGGTATTAACTATGTCACAGAGAATTAATAGGCCTAGTTATTTATCTTATAATTGTGTAAAATACGTCATTATTTATGAGTGTAATGCAAGACATACGTTCGTGCTCATAATTTCTCACGAATACATAACAGAATTTTAGCCACGTGTATATACAACATTTCATCTGATAATTAATATTTGAGGAGAAAAATTCTCTCCGGCACCGGGGATCGAATCCGGGTCCCTGGTTCTACGTACCAAGCGCTCTGACCACTGAGCTACGCCGAATTCAATCACCAACACCGGACCGAACCTTCCTCCTTCAATGTTTCCCTTTGTGGCCTGACTCCAAGTTAGGCATATATGTTGACGTATATGTCCAATGTCAACTGCCATTATACTAGGAGCGCACTCGGTTGAGTGACTTGTTTGGCCGGGATTCCGCAGTTAAGTGCACATTAATCTGTACAGAGATAAGCACTGCAGCTATGAGAATTATAGATTTATTAATTTGTCCTACAGAATAATATCTGTAATATTGACAATTAATATTTGAGGCGCCGGAGCGAATTTTTCTCCTCAAATATTAATTGTCAATATTAAAGATATTATTCTGTAGGACAAATTAATAAATCTATAATTTCATCTGATCCTGATAATTATTACAGTTATTTTCCTTCCTATATACCACTTCCACTTCAAAACTTCAGTTCAAATAACTGCTTATTTCAATTAAATTTTATTAGACAAAAACCGTCAATTTAGATTCTGAGGAAGAAGTTTAAAACCAATTTTAATTGCATTCTAGGTTTCATTCCTCATCCCCACATCCTCATTAAAATTTCAAAGAGCATTCCTATAATATGAGACTTAAATTTGAAAGAGTATTCAATTGTTTATAAATCTCCTTAATTTGTTTTCACATATTTTGTTTTCCATCGTTCTGGCAACCTGGACTGTTGGATGAAATCACGGTTTATGTATGTATATGTATGTATTTATTCACACTGCAAATGGGTAAATGCCCGGTGGCAGTGGTAACTAATTACACTCAATATGACAATTAATAATAAATTAATAATAATAATAATAATAATAATAGTATAATAAAATCCTAAATTAAATGAAGCACGATCACTTAACCTAACATTCTAGGGATTCACTAATCCATTCGATGGAAATGCGTTTCATCTCTACACCACACATTTTTGCCCCATTCATAATTTTGTTTTTAAATATAATAAAATAATTTTAGGCCTAATTCTCTGTGGCGTAGTTAAATCATTGTGAAATATATGTGTATTGTATATTTTTGCATATATCAAGTGATGAATTGTACAGCGTGATCCATTTGGGTATGGATAAAATAAAAACCCCGTAAAACATTTACTACTGAACTTTATTTGTTGAAACTTTGTGCATACAACACTGAAAGATTGGAGATTCCTCAGAACTCAACATGACCCCCATTGCGCTCCCTACATAACTCAACGATGATGCAATTCAGCCCATGTCCGTTGTAACATAAGAGGGGTGATTTGTTGAAAACCTTGAGTAATTTTTACTCTCAGATCATCAATGTTCCTGGGTTTCTGTGAATAGACAATATCTTTAACAAAACCTCACACAAAGAAGTCAAGAGGGGTTAGATCTGGGGAGTTTGGGGACCAAGCCAAGAGATAGCTGCTTCTTATACTGGATTTTTCCTACGACTTCCTGCATGTTTTTTCTAACGCAAAATCTGTTTTTACAAATGTTCAATACCATAACATTATGGCATCGTATTTAGGTACATTATGCACACTATACTCACGTCGAAATTCCCTTTGAACTCTTTTAACACTCTCAAATTTAGCATATCAAAGGACACATTGAGCCCGCTGTTGACTTGTAGTAGCCATTTTAATCATCTACGATTTTCATTTGTCCTTTCAAATTATGGATTGTTGATTGTCATATATGAAAACTCATCTTTTAATCATAATATAACCAGTAAGAAATTTTTCCTACTGTCTAATAGCTTTATAATAATAAATTAATATTGTCCATACACAAACGGATCAGACTGTACATGCTTGTAAATTTAATTACTCAATTTGCTATGTGTTGTATATTTTTGTATAGTTCAATTGATGAATTGTTTATGCTTGTAAATTGAATTGATCTGCTTGATATATATTGCACAATTTTGTACGGCTCGGCTGAAGAATTGTTGATTGAATTAATCTGCTGTGTATTGAATGTTTTGGACTTGCTATGTATTATATATTATTTTGTACAGTTCAAGTACTTATTATGTATTGTACATTTTTGTAGGGCCCTCAACGTAACTCAATCGGCAGACTCGCTTGCCTGTTGATCAGAAGCTGCGCTCGGGCTTGTATTAGATTCCCGTTTGGTTGATTACCTGGTTGGGTTTCTACCGACGTTTCCCTCAACCGTAAGGCAAATGTCAGGTAATCTATGGCGAATCCTCAGGCTCACCTTATCTCGCCAAGAAATTGCGTAAATCTTGAATTGTTTCACATTTTATAGCTTCAGTGCTGATGTAAGGTCTATGTACGTATTTATTTACACTGCAAATGGGTAAATACCTGGTGGCAGTGGTAACTAATTACACTCAATATTTACAATTCAAATAAATAAATAAATAAATAAATAAATAAATATATTAAATAACTGTTAAGGTAAAAGGTAAAGGTTTCCCCGTAACATGCCATGAAGGCACTTGGGGGCATGGACGTAGAGCCCCATGCTTTCCATGACCTCGGCACTAGAATGAGGTGGTGTGGTCGGCACCACGCTCTGACCGCCTTTTACCCCCGGGAAAGACCCGGTACTCAATTTTATAGGAGGCTGAGTGAACCTCGGGGCCGTTCTGAAAGTTCGGCAACGAGAAAAAATCCTGTTACCACCTGGGATCGAAACCCGGACCTTCCAGCCCGTAGCCAGCTGCTCTACCAACTGAGCTACCCGGCCGCCATTAAATAACTGTAAGGATACATTTTTAACGATCTGGCAGTTTTTGCAACCCCTTTCACAGGTTGGACATATCACCTAAAAAAACCTATTTCATCTATTCCAAAAACCTAAAATGGTCTTTTTTGAAAACCTAAAAATCCGGTCCCTACTCATCACCGTTTCGATACTAGTCTGAAAATGAACTGAAAAGATACTTATATCTTGCAAATTGAACTCTTGCACTCCGAATATACTATATTTTTCTTCCTAGTACGAACTGATACACCCAAGTAAGTTAAGTTTATTATTAGCTCAATTATTTTATTATCTATTACAGTTTTCTTCCAATTCAGTATTTTCCTTTGAAAGCCAACGATTTTAATTTGGAAGTAGAAATTTTTAAACGTATAATTTGTGTAACTATACCTACTTACAAATCTTATAAGGTTATAGACAACGGTCGGGAATGTTTCCTAAAGACGACAAGAAAAGGAAATTAGTGATTAAACGTAAAAAAATAAGAATACACATAAAGGATAAAAAAGGATGTCAAAGTAAAAAGTGACGAAGAGATAGTGAGAGATTAAACGATAGAAATATGTATCGTCTCATAGGATAAAAAAATAAAACCAGAAAGAAATGTTTCAAGAGTGTGTGAAGAGAGAAAATAAGAAAAGAATGGAAAGAGATGAAAAGGGACATATTTAGTCAAATAGGAACCGAGCATTCGTTTCACGCATTCCCCAAAATCGAATGCGTGTTCCTTTTAGAATTACAGTTGCGGAAAAAACGTCGATATCAAAGAGCTTCTTCCTCTGAGGAGTACCCAGAGCTTCTAGTGATGAAACATGAAACGCTGTCCACACATAAAAGCAGTTTCTTGTACGTTTGCAGATTGTTTGCGTAGTATTACAACTGCGGCCGTGCTGATCTCCCTCTGCATTCTTGCGTAGCAACGGCTGCCCGAAAGTATGCGAAGATATCAAAGAGTAGTTCCATGTTCCTGTGTTCATGCATCACGCTTATTTAGCAGCGCTGCGAAGAGACCAGACCGCTATGTTATGGAGGTTGCATAGCAGGATATGGTCAATAGCCATCCATTCAAATCCGGCGACTCAACAGCTTCTTCATAGGAAAATACTAATACACACATCTGTACTCTTGGAATCAATGCATTTTTGACGTCATAATTTCGCATTAAAATTTGGTGGTATGAAACGAATTATGACAGACACAAATTAAGGAGAAAAAATGCTTTAAAAAGGTGAAAAACAAGAGTAAATTTTTAAATTTTATTTTCCTTTCAGATATTCTTTACTTACTGGATTTTAAGGAACCCGGAGGTTCATTGCCGCCCTCTCATAAGTCCGCCATTGGTCCCTATCCTAAACAAGATTAATCCAGCCTCCATCACCATATCCCACCTCCCTCAAATCCATTTTAATATTATCTTCCTATCTACGTCTCGGCCTCCCCAAAGATCTTTTTCCCTCCGGCCTCCCAACTAATACTCTATATGCAACCCAACCAATACCTTTTTCTCTTTCTGATCAGTTTCACCATCATTCTTTCTTCTTGTACTCTTTCCAACACAGCTTCATTTATTCTGTGTGTCCACTTCACATGCTCCATCCTTCTTCATATCCACATTTCAAATGCTTCTATTCGCTTCTCTTCACTTCATCGTAATGTCCACGTTTCTGCCCCCATACAATGCCACACTCCATACAAAGCACTTCATTAGTCTCTTCCTTAGTTTTTTTTTTTCCAGAGGTTCGCAGAAAATGCCCTTCTTTCTATTTAAAGCTTCCTTTGCCATTGCTATCCTCCTTTTGACTTCCTGGCAGCAGCTCATGTTACTGCTTATAGTACACCCCAAGTATTTGAAGCTATCCACTTGCTCCATTGCCTCACTTAGAATTCGAAAGTTTATCTTCTGTATTCTTCTTCCTATGATCGTGCTCTTCGTCTGTATTGGCTTATTTAAAGGTTTGGTAACAAGCTGTTTTTTACGGCGATGGGTTGTTAGCCCTTCGCCCAACTCCCAAGCTGGAGGACCACCCCTCATCGGCTGTCCGCGACTGCTTATTCAATATATTCAAAGCTACCCTCCATATCTGGAGACCGTCTCCTCGAACCGCAACCTGAGGACGCGCCATGCCGTGGTGATAGGGACCCACAATACATGGCAGGTATTCTTTAATACGTGAAAATAACGAAAGAAAAGAGTGGTGAAAGAGAAAGTGAAGTAAGTGCGGAGAGTAGAAGGGGAAGTATTGAGAGTGTAAATCGTGTTGGGAGTGCGAAACAAGGGGGGAGTAGGGAAGAAAAAATAGCCTATAATCTGAGGAAATGGTGTATCACTGGTTTGAAGTAATAGAAGGTTAGTTATATAATGGAAAAAGGGAATGAACTGATGCACTTTTTCAAATGTTATAGAATCGTTTTGTTTAAACAGTGGATTCTAAGACCAAGTTAGAAATAAAGTGAAACCAATGTTGTAGGTTACGAGCGCTAAGAAGTGTTTATACAGCGAATTTAATAATAGGTTATGTTTTACTGAAATTATCAACAAGGGTTAAATCTCCTATATTAATAAGTTTAAATGTGTTATGTTATTTACAAGAAGGAAGTACTTAGATAGTTATGAGAAAAGGGGAATAAAGACGAATGAGAAAAATAGTAGGAATAGTTTTCAAGTGTGGCTCAGAATAAGGAAAGTAAAGTAGAATAAAAAGGAGATAAATTGGAAGGAAAGTTACTATTCTCCAACCAGGAGATTAAACGTGAAAGGAATGTGCTTACTACTGCGTCATCTATTGGAGCGAAGTAGATAGATAATATTATCGTTATAACGTCAGTTTAAAAACCATGCGCTCTCCTGCATATGTTATTTCCTGTATGGAGGAATTAAAAGACCAAGGCCGTATTCATAGACAATCTTAGCGCGGGCTTCCGGTGGATGATCAGCGAACTAACGTTTTTCGTATTCCTAAACCAGTGTTAGCGATATGATATTATATGAATCCTGCACAAGTAACCAGTCTATAGCCAGGGCTAGTTTAGTACGCTCGTAGCGCGGGCTAGCGAACTGTCTATGAATAACACCCCAGGAGATTAACTGTGATCTAATTTTGTAACTAGGGTAGTATAAATATGTATGTATCAATGTTATCGTTTGTGCTGTGAGAGCTAGCCAATAGAGATACGAGTACTCACGTGTGTGACCTTATGACATCTTATGACATCAACATTCATTCACAGCATTACCCCGCTGCGTCTCATTCCCCAGAGACTTCTCGTGGTTGGAGTACAGTAAGTGAAAATGAAGGAATATGAAAGACGTACTAAGAGCAGATTTTAAAAGGTCGTGATATGCGTACGACTGTGTTTTAAGTTGTAAATAGGTAAGTAAAGGAATGCTGACCCAACTACAGAAATGTGAGGATGTTGAGAAATATATCATATCATATCATATCATATCATATCATATCATATCATATCATATCATATCATATCATATCATATATCATATATCATATCATATATCATATCATATACCATACCATACCATACCATACCATACCATATATCATATCATATCATATCATATCATATCATATCATATCATATCATATCATACCATACCATACCATACCATATATCATATCATATCATATCATATCATAGCATATATCATATCATATCATATATCATACCATATCATATCATATCATATCATATCATATCATATCATATCATATCATATCATATCATATCATATCATATCATATCATATCATATCATATCATATCATACCATACCATACCATACCATATATCATATCATATCATATCATATCATATCATATCATACCATACCATATCATACCATATCATATCATATATCATATCATATCATGTCATGTCACATATATCATATCATATCATATATCATATATCATATCATATATCATATCATGTCATGTCATGTCACATATCATATCATATCATATCATATCATATCATATCGTATCGTACCGTACCGTACCATACCATATCATATCATATCATATCATATCATATCATATCATATCATATCATATCATATCATATCATATCATATCATATCATGTCATGTCACATATATCATATCATATCATATATCATATATCATATCATGTCATGTCATGTCACATATCATATCATATCATATCATATATCACATCATATCATAACATATCATATCATATCATGTCATGTCACATATATCATATCATATCATATCATATATCATATCAGATCATATCATATCATATATCATCTCATATCATATCATATCATATATCATATCATATCATATATCATATCATGTCATGTCACATATCATATCATATCATATATCATATATCATATCATGTCATGTCATGTCACATATCATATCATATCATATCATATATCATAACATATATCATATCATATCATATATCATATCATATATCATATCATATCATATCATATCATATCATATCATATCATATCATATCATATCATATCATATCATATCATATCATGTCATGTCATGTAACATATCATATCATATCATATATCATATCATATATCATATCATATCATATATCATATCATATCATATGTCATGCCATGCCATGTCATGTCATGTGATGTCATATCATATCATATCATATCATATATCATATCATATCATATCATATCATATCATATCATATCATATCATATCATATCATATCATCATATGTCATGCCATGCCATGCCATGTCATGTCTTGTCATGTCATGTGATGTCATATCGTATCATTATATCATATCAAATAAATTACATAAAATTTAACGTGCATTTATGACATTGTTGGCTATTGTGATGCCATTTTTAAAGCTCTGATAGAGTTTGATGTAAGAAGAAGATTATTTTAGGTTAGGTTAGGTTATGTTATGTTAGGTTAGATTAGATAATTATGTTCAAAGATAGAAAATCCTGTGATAATTCCCTAACTCTGAAACGTTGGAGATCTTTTGTATTATTTCATGTCTTCTTTGGTTCTACCCCATACTACTCGTAGCTTCAAGAGTCTGTTCTCGAGATTTTTTTTCAGGAAGATCCTCCTCAGAGTTAATAGTTCCCAGGATTTCATCCCTTCTCCTTAGTAATACTTCACATTCGAATGTTATATGACAAGCTGTTTTATCCTCTTTTTCACAAATCCTCCAGAATGGGATTTTTTAAGATTCCCAGCGTGTGCAGATATTTCCTCACACCACAATGACCCGACAGCAGTCCTACTGCAGTTCTCATTTGGGATCTGTTTAATCTTAAGTGATCCACAGTAAGTGATAAAGTGGATTTCTTCATTATTATTTTATTGTGGCGATTTCCTTCTATATAATAGACGGGCCAGTTTAAACAGAAGCATCACAAAATTTAAATTTGTGATAAAACTGCATTTTAAAGCTCATTGCTTGTGTAAAAAAATCCAATTAACACACTCTAATTGAAACTTATAATATACATAAAACATCATTAAGCGAATCTGGAATAATTTTAATGATGCTTTAATTTTTCACAGCAACGTGAACATTTAAAAAAATGCAGGTTTATCGAAACTTTGTATTTTGAGTTGCTTTTCTTTTGAACTGGGCCGTCGAATATATATTATTAAGTGCTGATTGTGGTTAAGAGGTCTGCATCGGACGTTTTCGCTCGAGCGCCAAGAAGTTCATAGCATAATCCGATACGTAGCGCACATGCATGATGGGTAAAACTGTCGTGAGCGATAAATCCTCGAACGGTATAAGCCGAGCGTTAGACATTCGTTCTTGTTACAGTGATGAACTGTGTAGTAATATCACAGATGTTTATCATTTTAAAACTTTGTAGTGTTTAACTAACCTCTCCATAGTACAACTACAAAACTT
This sequence comes from Periplaneta americana, assembly GCF_040183065.1. Lineage (NCBI taxonomy): Eukaryota > Metazoa > Arthropoda > Insecta > Blattodea > Blattidae > Periplaneta > Periplaneta americana. The sequence continues at coordinate 185,351,799 of NC_091119.1, read as the reverse complement.
GCTTTAAAATGTAATATAAATGTTGTAGGTATTTTTTTTTTTTTCCAAACAGGAGAGATTTTGTTTTTGCCACATCTGATAGATGTTATTGGATGTAAATGTAATTATTATAAACGGAGAACACAATCACGATAATGCAAGAACCGTATCAAGTTTTCTAGTAATAATATTAATCTCTAATAATAATTAGTGTTTCAATCTTTGCGTCTGTAATAGTTGTGCAGCATGATTATTCGTTTTATTATATTTTCTGTGACGTTATCTCTGTACTGATATTGTTATTAATCTACTGCTATATCAATAATATTTTGTAAAACGTTTCTATATTGTCGCAGTATATAGGCGGAACACTATGTATGGACCTATCATATTATATATGTGGTAAATCAAATATTGAATAATTATTAATTAGCAATAACAACTGTATATCGAAGTTTTTCATACTATTTTATTTTTATAATTTCATGTTCCTGTTTTGGTACGTTCCATTGACTGTTCCATTAAACGTTTGTCATAACGCAGAAAATAAAGCCTAATTTTTGCCGTGTGAGCAAAACATGTGTATCTTATCTGTCGCCTTCCATACAAGGTAAGACATGTCGGTGAGATGACGTTGTACTGTACTTCTATTTATTACGAGCGTATCACGACCGATCTTATCTCACTCGAGGGTGCGACACTCGACCGAGTTCAAGCGAGCGATTTAACTTCGTTACAGCACGTGGTTATGTTTAATACACTCGCCAATGGATTTACGAATTGTGGGAATAGGAATGCCAAATACTAAGTTCAGCAAATATTTCAGTAGATCATTTCTTTGCAAGGTATCTACTATCCCACTGTTTATTATTTCCTTTTGCCCAATTGTTACATTGTCGTGATTTCCCAGTTTTGTAAGGTTTTGACGAAATAATGAATAATTAACTTTACCAAACAAGATTCGCTAAATTTATTTTAAATTTTATCGAAAAATTCTTTAAAAATTTCGACTAGTGAATGGATATCTAGCCTGAAAATGACAGCAAATTTAGCAGCTGTTCGTTCCGTTCCCGGCAGATCTCTCGACGGTACCCGGTGCAGACATGGCTGCCCGGAGATTGAAACTTTGTCACACGTCTTGGGATTCTGTGAACAGGGATTGCTCTTGAGGAACTCTAGACATCATCTCGTAAGATCCAAAATTGCTACCGCATTAAGAAATAAGGGCTGGATAGTAGAAGAAGAAATCTCCTGTCTAGCTGAAAATGGGTCAACGATACGAGTAGATATTTTAGCGTACAATGCTAACACTAAACAGGGCATCATCGTGGACCCCACGATACGTTTTGAAGTAGAATGTCATCAGTCAGCCGAGGTCCACCTTGAGAAGAAGTCGATCTATGATCCTATAGTCAACTATTTCAAGCTGAAATATGCCTTAATTCACGTTGAGGTATTCGGCTTGCTCATAGGTGCTCGAGGGACTATACCAGATTTTTTCGAAGAATTTCGACGACAGTTTGCTCTGCCAACATCTCTGAGGGATGACATTGTGATAATTGTGTTAAAAGATCCTGCCAAATCCTAATTAATCACATGGTGCCACATTAATAGCAATTGTAATTTTTCACACCCTTTTCTTTGTTTCCCTCCTTTAAAATTTAATATCTATGTTTACATATTATAATAATTTTTTTTGAGGATATACTGAGTCCGTAAGGGCTACCCTCAATGGGGGGGGCAGTTTAATATTATTATTATTATTTGCCGGAACCCGATTCGAACCTGCATACCTTACAATGAGAAGCAAGCACTACAACACTCGACCATCCAGGACGGCAGCCGTATAAATATGAATTTTGATACAGTACGTCAGAAAATCAATGAAATGTTTTTCCAACCTATAAACTGATGAATATGCAATATATTTTACTGTAGTAGACATATATGGGACACTTTAAATGTATGGACTACAAGTGTCAAAATTAAAAAAAAAAAAAAAAAACTGAATTCAGTTGCAGCTGGGAAATGTTACATTTTTTGACATTTTGCTTTACACTGTCATAGAAACTCCATCATCTCCATTAAAGTTATAATTTATGAATGATGATGCTGTCAGTGGATGGTTGCATTTTTTAGCTTCATAGTCATACACCGGGAGAGAGAAATCTATGTTACACTAATGACAACAAACTGAAAACTGCATACACCGTGTTGTAACTACAGTTTTACGCTTTGCAGTATTAGAATCTGTAAATACGTCGTATTTCAAACAAGCATTTCATCTACTGAAATAGAACCAAACTAAAAGATGAAGTGGAATATATTTTTCATTTGACGGAAGGATCCTACATTACAAAATGAGGTAAATCTATACCTATATAGCTATAACCATAGTTCTAACACAGAATATTCTCGTGAGATACAGAGGGATTCAACCACGAATAGGCAGCTTTTGTCGATGGTAATCAGTCTCTCTGTCAGAGGATTATCAGCTTTTTAACAACACGTAATGAGAAAACATGATATCTGTTCAGAATCAATGGAGCCCAGATTTCCGACCGTCATTTTTTCATACAACCAATAGACATAATGAAAGTCTATTCTGTGTTCCGTGATAATCCGCATTACAATCGCAACGATTTTAATCTTTCAGCAAAATATCTCTTTGTTTTTTTACAACAAAATACGAAACAAGCCGCATTTCAGTTTTTTATTTTACCGAAAGAGTAACAAATTACGAAATAGAAGATTCCTGGTTAAAGATCATGTAAAATCAGTTTTTTTTGTCTCGTCTCAACCTCCTGAAAGATTCAGTCTTCAATAAATTAAAGTGTGTGATCTTTCTCTCAGATAAAAATATCATAAACTGGGGTTACTTTGGTCCACCTTTTTATACATCTTGATTACACAACTTTTGACACTGTATCACTTCGGAATATGTATGATAAGATTTATCTTGTGTTAAATTCTAACGTACCTTGTTAACAAGTTTCGACCTACTTTGGGTCATCTTCAGAACTGGTCGTTGTTGGTCTTGGCGCCTCTTGATTCCTGTGAGGGTGCGTTCGTAGTGTAGAGTCAAAGAGTGTATGTGTTTTGAAATTGAGTTGTGTGTTGAGAAAATCGTTGGGGTGTGTTTTCGTGTGTCTGTATATACAGACCCCAACGATATTCTCAACACACAACTCAATTTCAAAACACACACACTCTTTGACTCTACACTACGAACGCACCCTCACAGGAAACAAGAGGCACAAAGACCAACAACGACCAGTTCTGAAGATGACCCAAAATAGGTCGAAGCATGTTAACAAAGTACATTAAAATTTAACACAAGAAAGTTCTTATCATACATATTCCGCACATTTTTATTCTTCACTTAAAAAGTAAAGAAAAAATTATTTTTTTTCCAAAAAAAAAATCAAAACATTTATATTAATATTGCTTAATAGTTGGAGAGCAAAGTTTGTAAATTATTTAATCAAATAAGTAATTTTGTAGCGCAGCATGAGTTTAAAAAAAAGTGGGCCAAAGTTCCGCGGACTTGGGGGATACTGTGACCCACTCTTGGTTTTCTTAATTAAACAGTATGACTAAGCTAGTGGGATGAAGTTACGTCAAAGAATATAGTTGAAAATTGATAAGGAACATGTACGACTGAAACAAGTATTAATTTTTCATAGTTATACCAAGAAATTATGTAGCACGTATGGGCGAATCCAGAAATGCATATAGAGTGTTAGTTGGGATGCTGGAGGGAAAAATACCTTTAGGGAGGCCGAGACGTAGATGGGAAGATAATGTTAAAATGGATTTGAGGGAGGTGGGATATGATGATAGAGAATGGATTAATCTTGCTCAGGATAGGGACCAATGGCGGGCTTATGTGAACCTCCGGGTTCCTTAAAAGTAAGTAAGTAAGTATATCAAGAAATTAATGCCATTAGGAAAGTAGAGGATAACAGAGAGGGTTTGGAATTGAATGGATTCCATCAGTTTCTTGTTTATGCGGATGACGTGACTATGTTAGGAGAAAGTCCACAAACTATTAGGGAAAACACGGGAATTTTACTGGAAGCAAGTAAACAGTTAGGGAAATGGTTTCAGAAGCTGTAACGAAGGGAAAATTATATAAAGACTATTACACTTTAACTACGTCACACTACTTTTGACCAATAAAACGGTACGAAAGGACGTCTTTCGACCAATCATGGCTGCTTATCTCACAATTTTATCGCGTCCCTAGCATTTGTTTAATTTTATCGCGTCCCTAGCATTTGTTTATTTTTATCACTACCCTAGCATTTGTTTCTTTGTTTGTCAACATTTCAAACTGCACTGATCTGGACGTCAAAAAACAGAAATTGCAAACCACTCCAGTCGATTTACAGCACTTTCAAATATGACTCGCATTGGCATTCAAGAACAAGAATTAATAAAGATCACCGGTCATAGCTATGCATCTTCCCTGAAACCTTATTTACAAATAAATGAAGAGCACCATTCGGAAATCCTGAATAAGTTGAGGGATACAACATGTACATCAACGAGTTTACTTCTTTTACGCATACGTCCAATATAACATCAACTGAACCACCAACCACTAAAACATTCAAATTTGAAAATTGTACTTGTTTATTTTTATCACTACCCTAGCATTTGTTTGCTTTTATCACTACCCTAGCATTTGTTTCTTTGTTTGCCAACATTTCAAACTGCACTGATCTGGACGTCAAAAAACAGAAATTACAAACCACTCCAGTCGATTTACAGCACTTTCAAATATGACTCGCATTGGCATTCAAGAACAAGAATTAATAAAGATCACCGGTCATAGCTATGCATCTTCCCTGAAACCCTATTTACAAATAAATGAAGAGCACTATTCGGAAATCCTGAATAAGTTGAGGGGTACACCATGTACATCAACGAGTTTACTTCTTTTACGCATACGTCCAATATAACATCAACTGAACCACCAACCACTAAAACATTCAAATTTGAAAATTGTACTTGTTTATTTTTATCACTACCCTAGCATTTGTTTGCTTTTATCACTACCCTAGCATTTGTTTCTTTGTTTGCCAACATTTCAAACTGCACTGATCTGGACGTCAAAAAACAGAAAATTACAAACCACTCCAGTCGATGCACAGCACTTTCAAATATGACTCGCATTGGCATTCAAGAACAAGAATTAATAAAGATCATTGGTCATAGCTATGCATCTTCCTTGAAACCCCATTTACAAATAAATGAAGAGCTCCATTCGGAAATCCTGAATAAGTTGAGGGATACACCATGTACATCAACGAGTTCACTTCTTTTTCGCACATGTCCAATATAACATCAACTGAACCACCAACCACTAAAACATTCAAATTTTAAAATTGTACTTTCAATAATTGTTTCTTTTAAAATTATTCATGTTTATTTTTTATTTCATCATCGTTAATTAAAAAGTTTCTTGTTTATTTCATCATCCCTAATTAAAACTTTTCTAACACTTGTTTATATTATTTAGGTCATGTTTGTTATAGCTTCTGCTATATGAGTTTATGCATAGTCACGTATCAGAGGTTGTTTAATACTAAGATTTATTGAAAATCATCTCTCAAGTAACATTGATTACTGGGATGCGGATGATTGAAGTGGAATGCAAATATGTTTTAATAAAAATGAAACTGAATCAACAAAGCCTTCTTGACTAGTAACCGTCCACAAAGTTCAATGATGATTCCATTATTGGCACAACTGATGACAAGAAAACAGCTACTGCCATCTAGCGTAATGTTGAGATGGTATAATAATACATTTGAAGACAGTTGTATTTTCATAAGTCAGTTAATATTTTATTGTATTGGAGCTCTTTGTTACTTCTAATTGTGTAAAAGTCAATTAAATCCCACTCGAGTTTTGATTTTCTATAGATAAATCAAAACCTCTAGTGAGGTTACTGTTGATAAAACTACGCCCTTCAATTCCACAGTTAGCTGCGTAAACTTTTGAGCTAACATGGCTCCTTTCGTTGTCGATACGCGAAGCCATGTTTGACATAATTTCAAATTTAATTTCTGTTTCAGATAACTAACCGCTGCTGTAATACCTACACCCACATTTTACTTCTAAAAGAACTGCTTACTTTACATGATTTTCAGGTGCTTCAACAGTTTATCTCGTAGATTGTTTCTGCTAAATCATGCAGACAGAAGAGCCATCCATTGGAGAGGTTGTAAAGCTGTGTCCAACATTTGTCGCCCAAAGAGCCCTCTTGTCCGATGCTAATGTATTCCGAGCATGCGCACGGGGAATTTGGTATCTATTACACAGACGTGGCCTGCACTAAGCTATCGGCTACAAGCCAGACTGCAGATCAAAGAGTCTAAATGCGGACGCCAGAGATGAGATTCCACCAGATGAAGAGAAGAGAAGAGCGTAAACAGAATAACAGAATATAAAGCGAACGTAATTAAGGAATTATGTGTTCCTGAAATACGACACGGAAACAAAGTAACGAAACATTGCGCACATAACCTGAATCTTTACAAAAATGTAAAGGAGCACAAAAGTGGACGGGAGGAAAAGATCTTTGCTGATTCAGGAATGGCTTTAGGAAATATGCTGGAATTATCTCGGAACAAAAGCAAGAATAATTGAAGTTCTCGATATTAGACACTTTCACAAATTTCGTGTGCTTAATGGTAAATCCAGAGCTTTTACTCTCAACCGGGCCATAGTCTTTGGTTCGTATGAGGCATCAGTTTCGCCTATCTATAGTCGCGACGCTGTTATTCCCGGCGTGACTCCTCTTCTTTGCTTACGTCTTAGGAAGTGAAGGCTCTATAAAGTCTAGGTAGATAGTATCGTTCGCCATTTTTGTTCTTTCGTTGCCGAGCTTCCAGATGAGGAATCTATTTGCTACACCGTTAAACATTATCATGTCGTAGCTCCTATGATAATAAATCAAACGCACTGTAATTGAGCAAATAATTGAGCGGCAAATAACGTCCTCGTGTGCTTTCTGCGAACGCCAACGAAAGAGTCAAAATGGTGGGCAATTATATTAAGTATTTATCGAGCTTTAGGAAATGCATAATGTCATCACCAGCGAATCACAAGACGCACACGTTTAAATGTAGCCGACCTGCAACGTGATTGGCTGCCGGAAATAGAGCGACGGGACTATAGGTTTTTATGACGAAGTTGAGGTGTAAATACTGGTAGCCCGATAAAAATCTGCTTATCTTAAATCCTTTTATACAGCAGTTATTTCCCGGCTTTTCTATCATTTTTTGTGACATATACCCCACAAGAATATGATAACCACTCATTTTCACCCCCAAAAAGAATACAGGTATAATAATGTAATTGATTTGTCTTAGAGCACCCTGTTAGCCAAGAATATTTCTTATACCATGACAACTGAAAATCTATATTTTGTCTTCCTCAATTCACTATTGTAATATGAGGCCACCGGAGTGGCTCAGTCGGTTAAGGCGCTTGCCTGCCGATCTGAAATTGCCTTCGGGCGCGGGTTCAATCCCCGCTTGGGCTGATTACCTAGTTGGGTTTTTTCCGAGGTTTTCCCCAACTGTAAGGTGAATGTCAGGTAATCTATGGCGAATCCTCAGCCTCATCTCGCCAAATACATCTCGCTATCACCAATCTCATCGACGCTAAATAACCTACTTGTTGATACAGCGTCGTTAAATAACAAACTTAAAAAACTATTGTAATATGTAAATGTAGTGTTGATCTCCTATCTTTGCAAGCACATTTTGTATCATAGGTCCAACTTGAAAACGGTATCTCTTTTAATTATACAAATAATGACCTCAATGTTCTCTCAATATGAGCCATTTTATACAAAATTATTATGTGCCACACGCATGCATTTTTGATTTAACTAACACTCAACAATGGAACGCATTCAAGAGCGCCAATATAGCACAACGTATTATTGTGAAGGTGAGGTTAGCCGCGATTCGATACCACTTCCCCGGTCCCTTCTCAAGCTTGCCAGTCAAGGTCGTAGCCATACCTTTAGAGGCTTCTGCCATAAGCCTCGCATTAAACTCTCCATCCTGGAATAACTGCCAAAAGTGAAGTTAATCTATGGAAGGGTCGGAGTGAAACAAAGTGTTACGATACATCGTTATTATGAACTTATAGGCCCACTGTTACTAGGTATAACTCATTTTTTTGGGTAGACTAAATCTAAAAAAAAAAAACCCTCTTAAAAGCTACGCCCTAAGAACACAGCAATACAGCCTGTTCAAGTAAGGTAGGTGTCCCTGATATGGCCATGCTAAGGTTTGAGAATTTTTTTAGCCGCCATTTTGAAAAAAATGTAGACCACTTTTTCCTTACTCGTTCTCAGTCTAATGGACTTTCTTAAAACAATTTCCTTTCCCTATAAAAGTAGCTCTAATTGTCCAAAAAGTCCCAAATTCCAAAAGTCTACCTAGTGGCCATATCAGGAACATGTGCACATGATATGGCCACCCTTGTTCCATGTTCTACAAATCGTGATTCTTTTCAGTTTGTTAGCGCAGTTGTGCTAAAATTAAATAATTTTGGTTTAAAATTAATAAATATGACACTTAATAATCTTTTTTATAATTCAAAAGTGTAGTCAAAACAGGTATTTCAATCAAAAATTAAGTTGTTTTTCTTAAAATACAAAATTTTTGCGTAATCCCAGCTACTAGGCATGTAAATTTGTCAGGTGAAAAAATAGAAGTGAAATGAACTTGATATGGCCATGGTGCATTTGATATGGCCATATCAGGAGCAGGTAAGCTTTCACAAAAATCGTTTGATTATGAACAACTCGTAAACGATACGCCATCAACGACAACACCAATCAACAGAACATTAAATACTGAATGAAACAAGTATTTGAAAAACACGCATAAAACAAAGGAGACTTACCAGTGTGAAAAATAAGAAGAGGTCACATGAAAACCGCAAAACAGGCAACTGACGGCATATTGCTCAACCTGACTGGATGGAAAACGATCAAGTGACATACCAGTATGCCCTTTCACTGGATGCTGCTGCAATTTAGCGGATTTTTTGGTTAACTAACTCACAATAGTGGGGTGGCCATATCAGGAACATGGCCATAACAGGAGCACAAGTCGCTCTCCACCAATATTCTTTCTTAGGTTTCATACTTGTACACATAAACCATATTCGTGCGTCAATTGTTTTTAAGATTACATGTCTTGAAAACAGCCCTCATTTTGCCGATATGCAGTTGATATGGCAACAGGATGGAGCACCATCTCATTTTAGTGTAGGAGTCAGGGACATCTTGAACCAGCAATTCCATGAATGGATTGGCCGTCGTGGCACAACAGTATGGCCACCCAGATCATGCGACCTGACGTCATGTGATTTTTCGCTGTGGGGTACCTCGAAAAACGATGTTTTTGCTCAGAAACCGCAGGATCTGCATCAGTTGCGACAGATGATCGAACAGTTATATGTGAAAATGGATGAAAATCGAGAGTTATGTTCTGCCATCTGTAAATCAGTGTCTAAACGTTATGAATTGTGTATCGAGAAACTGGGCCTCCATTTTGAACAAAGCTGTAAAAGAAGGTGTAGTCAAATGTAAATTGAATGTAATTAATAGGCTTCGTATTCCAGCTACCTAAAGACTGAAGTTAAAGACACATTGGGTATACAGTACGCCGAACACAGGTAATGCAACGGATAAGGATGTAAACAAACACATCGTCGCTGCGTGTTCGTGAAGTACAGTCAACTCCCGAGATTCTGAATCTATACTAGTAAACACACGCTTGAGCCATGATGTTCATTTTCGTCAAGATCTTTGCAGTGAATAGTAACGTGCATTAGGATAATGCATGTCGCTCATCACTGAAACCTCACTAATTTTCTATATACTCTTCAAGAAATTCTCTAAAATGTAGTTTATTAAATTTATTAGTTGGGATGTTGGCACTGAACAACATGGTAGGCAGCCACCGGCGTGGCTCTGTCGGTTAAGGCGCTTGCCTACCTGTCTGAAGTTGCGTTCGGGCGCGGGTTCGATCCCCGCTTGGGCTGCTTACCTGGTTGGGTTTTTTCCGAGGTTTTCCCTAACCGTAAGGTGAATTCCAGGTAATCTATGGCGAAACCTCGGCCTCATCTCGCCAAATACCATCTCGCTATCACCAATCTCACCGACGCTAAATAACCTCGTAGTTGATACAACGTCGTTAAATACCCAACTAAAAAAAAAAAACATGGTAGGCTACACAAATCCATGCTAAACGTCGAGTTAATATCTTCATAATTTTCAGATTTTTATGGTACTTTTTTTTTGTATTATGTTCAACACACTTTTTGTGCCTTTAGGTATTACACTGCTTTTCAGTGCACAGTTTTTTTTACGATGAAAGAGTAATGGAACGGAGAAAAATGCTCTCCGGTGCCGGGATTTGAACCCGGGTTTTCAGCTCTACGTGCTGATGCTTTATCCACTAATCCACACCGGATAACACCTCGGCGTCGGACAGAATCGTCTCAGATTAAGCTCCATCTCTTGGGTTCCCTCTAGTGGCCGCCCTCTGCACTACGTCATAGATGTCTATGAACGTAGGACCGAAGTCCACACGTGTGCTGAGGTGAACTCGTTATGAGTGACTAGTTTGCCGGGATCCGACGGAATAAGCGGTCTGAAAACCCGGGTTCAAATCCCGGCACCGGAGAGAATTTTTCTCCTTTCCATTACTCTTTCATCGTATGATGACACAGAATATCTGCATGGAAATATCATATGTACTTCGGTACATTAAAATAATATATAAGCTTATAACTGTTTTTTTGTCACTTTTACGTTTATGTTACATAATTTTTATGAAATGTTGTCTATATTGGCAGTGAAAATATTAGTTCAAATATCCTAAACTGCAATATTACACTCTTAAGCGTCTTACCCAAGGCATTTTACCTCTGCAATGAACCTTCAATCAGCCACAAAGATGTAGTTATTTAAATAATACGACTAGTAAGAGCAGTGATCGATAAGACTACTCACTATGACTGTGTCCCGGTTTTGACTTTCTAGAGGAAGAGGGCAGAGGATGCCTATTTTGTATATGTACGTACCTGTACCTGGGTTGTGACGTCACATATACTTCGAATCAGGCAACTTCATTCAAGTTTATAGGTAGCTGGAATACAGAGCCTAGCAATTAAATGTGAAGGAAGTGTTTGGGGAAAGCGACTTTTAACCCACCCTGTATTAATTTACTTTCATGAAAATAAATTATTGTACCGCGTATAAAATAGTGTAAATTAATTTTCCTATGCGAAATACAGTAACTTAGTGTAATTTATGTAACATATGTCCTGTCTTTGAGTACATCGTTTCGTCCATGAGGTTACTCTTCAACATTTTCTGTACAAACATTCTCTAGAATTGGAAAGTTGCTTAAAACAAAGAATTGGATATCACGTCGTGTAAGTATGACGTCAACGTCTTCAACCCCCTCTCGGAGTGTAATTCATATCACACAGCAGAAGCGGATTGACCAATTTTTATGACACTTGAACACTCTCGACTCCTTATTGCGTATTTTCTCATTTACTTCTTTATAAAGTTAATTTGGCCCTTACGCTCCGCTAATTGCGGTTCTCAGCGGATGTAATTTAAAAGTATTGCTTCTATCTAGCAAGCGGCCTTTCTCTCTCTATGCCCAGGGAAAGCTCGCATCAATTTCTCTATATTAAATAAAGATGAAGCACTTTACCGCTGATGATTTCAGTTAATAATAAACACTACGAAAACTTGAATAGAGGTCTTTGGAAAAATTCGCGGGATCTTGCATTTTTTATCAGACGCTACACGTTGAAACTTCTACAGACTGAATTGAAAAGGTTTCGGTTAAATTAAACTTCATCTTTTAAAACCCTGCAACAAATTATACACACACGCAGGACTTTAAAACGAACTAATTAAGAGAGCATAACGTGGCTAAAACAATCTTCCAAAGATAATGTATTCTTTTAATTAAAAAATGCTTTTATATTCATATTACAGGAGAGTGGAGTTAAAGAGCGGACAAAGAGGCCATCTGTAATCTATATCTTGAAGTAGTTTACAATTTAGTTACATAAAGTATCAACATTAATCCATTATTTTAGGCTGAGTATTTTATTGATTGTTTCAATCCGAGAATATTGTACGAAATGGAAATATAAAAATTGGAAATTTATCTTTTGAAGAGGTGGAGAAGTTCAAATATCTGGGAGCAACAGTAACAAATATAAATGATACTCGGGAGGAAATTAAACACAGAATAAATATGAAAAATACCTGTTATTATTCGGTTGAGAAGCTTTTATCATCCAGTCTGCTGTCAAAAAATCTGAAAGTTAGAATTTATAAAACAGTTATATTACCGGTTGTTCTTTATGGTTGTGAAACTTGGACTCTCACTTTGAGAGAGGAACACAGGTTAAGGGTGTTTGAGAATAAGACACTTAGGAAAATATTTGGGGCTGAAAGGGATGAAGTTACAGGAGAATGGAGAAAGTTACACAACACAGAACTGCACGCATTGTATTCTTCACCTGACATAATTAGGAACATTAAATCCAGACGTTTGAGATGGGCAGGGCATGTAGCACGTATGGTCGAATCCAGAAATGCATATAGAGTGTTAGTTAGGAGGTCGGAGGGAAAAATACCTTTAGGGAGGCCGAGACGTAGATGGGAGGATAATATTAAAATGGATTTGAGGGAGGTGGGATATGATGATAGAGACTGGATTAATCTTGCTCAGGATAGGGATCAATGGCGGGCTTATGTGAGGGCGGCAATGAACCTCCGGGTTCCTTACAAGCCAGTAAGTAAGTAAGTAAGTAAGTAAGTAAGTAAGTAAGTAAAGTAAGTAAGTAAGTTCCAATCACATCGTAAGAGTACACAATCTGTAAGATCAGGATTATTATAGACAGTGACTTCAAGATAATCATAATGTAGCTTCCAAGGAGTTCGGCCACAGTTAGACCGTTCCTGTTCCATATTAAGATCGAGAAGTCTCTTCATTGGTCTTCCAGGGTTTCTGTACACGCCAGGCTGTAATTTTTTAGTAATCCAGGATATCTGTTACGGGGAATCTTGCTGACGTATTTTATCCACTTTGACTTGTAATTTAAAATTTGTTCAAAGGCTGATGCTATTCCTAATTCCTTCAAAATTCCTGGTGTTGTGGAAGAGGAGGCCTGATGGCCTTAACTACACCAGAATAAATAAATAAATAAATAAATAAATAAATAAATAAATAAATAAATAAATAAGTAAGTAAAATAAATAAATTAATTAAATTAAATTAATTAAATTAAATTAAATTAAATAAATAAAATACATAAATAAATAAAATAAATAAATTAAATAAATAAATTATATAAATAAATTAAATAATACGGTCAAAGAGTAATGGAACGGAGAAAAATTCTCTCTGGCGCCGGGATTTGAACCCGGGTTTTCAGCTCTACGTGCTGATGCTTTATCCACTAAGTCACACCGGATACCATCCCGGCGTCGGACAGAATTGTCTCTGATTAAGTTCCAACTCTTGGGGTCCCTCTAGTGGCCGCCCTCTGCACTACGTCATAGATGTCTGTGAACATAGGACCGAAGTCCACAGATGTGCTGAGGTGCACTCGTTATGAGTGACTAGTCGGCCGGGATCCGACGGAATAGAGCTGAAAACCCGGATTCAAATCCCGGCGCCGGAGAGAATTTTTCTCCTTTCCATTACTCTTTCATCGCATGATGACACAGAATATCTGCATGGAAATATCATATGTACTTCGGTACATTAAAATAACATATATGATATGCGTAAATCACTTCGTGACTTAAGACGGCGTTCATAGACATCTATGACGTAGTGCAGAGGGCGGCCACTAGAGGGAACCCAAGATTTGGAACTTAATCAGAGACAATTCTGTCCGACGCCGGGGTGGTATCCGGTGTGGCTTACTGGATAAAGCATCAGCACGTAGAGCTGAAAACCCGGGTTCAAATCCCGGCGCCGGAGAGAATTTTTCTCCGTTCCATTACTCTTTCATCGTATGATGACGCAGAATATCTGCATGGAAATATCATATGTACTTCAGTACATTAAAATAATATATATATATATATATATAAATTTAATAAGTTAAATAAAATAAAATAAATAAATAAAATAAATAAATAAAATAAATAAACAAATAAAATATATAAAATAAAATTAAATAAATAAAATAAAATAAATAAAATAAAATAAAATTAAATTAAATTAAATAAATAAATAATTAAATAAATAAAATAAAATAAGTAAATAAATAAATAAAAAATAATTAAATACATAAAATCATAAATAAATAAATAAATAAGTAAATAAATAATTTTTTTTTGTAGTCGTTCTATTTCTATCCTGTTGTTCTTAAATATTTCATTTCCGCCGCAGTTATTCTTGATTTATCTTTTGTCTTGATTGTCCAATTTTCACAACCATATAGTAAAGTCAGAAGAGCCAATATGTTACACAGTTTTATTTGGTTTTACTTACAGTTTTTTTTCTGATTTAAACACATTGTTAATGACTTTTATGAAAATGTTGATTTATGATTAATATCAAATTCAGTTTCACATAAAACAATTTTAGTTAAAAATTTAAACTGATTTACCTGTTCCATAATTTGGTTATTTATGACAGTTCTTCTTTTTATTGGCGACTGACCTTTAAATACCATTGACTATGTTTTCTGTATGGATATTGTTGCACTGTATTCTTGTATTATTTTTGTAAGTGTACAGGGTGTTGAAGAAAAAAAATTCCATATTTCGATATGAGGTAAAATTAGAATTTATAAAACAATTATATTACCGGTCTGTGTGATTGTGAAACCTGGACTCTCACTTTGACAGAGGAACAGAGATTGAGAGTGTTTGAGAATAAGGTTCTTAGGAAAATATTTGAGGCTAAGAGTGGTGAAGTTACAGGAAAATGGAGAAAGTTACATAAAGCAGAATTACACGTATTGTATCCTTCACTCAACATAATTAGGAACATTAAATCCAGACGTTTGAGATGGGCAGGGCATGTAGCACGTGTGGGCGATTCCAGAAATGCATACAGAGCGTTAGTTGGGAGGCCGGAGGGAAAAAGACCTTTGGGGAGGCCGTGGCGTAGATGGGAGGATAATATTAAAATCGATTTGAGAGAGATGGGATATAATAATTAATCTTGCACAGGACAGAGATCGATGGCGGGCTTATGTGAGGGCGGCAATGAAGCTGCAGGTTCCTTAAAAGCCATTTATAGGTAATTAAGTAAGTAAATAAGGTAGTATGCACCTAAACAAGAAAAACAAGTCTAACAAACATGGGTCCTAAAACTCATACCTTAAGATCTATGATCACTTGTTCACCATCGCTATAGGAGGTGTTCAATGTGATGTCCACTTAATGCATCCTTCTGCCCTATATCTTAGGGAATCTCGCATTCTTTCAAATTACTCCTGGTTGCTCGGATGTGCTGGCAGGCATTAATGAAGCACTCCTGTAGTGCTATATACCAAAGCCTTCAAATGTCCATAGGTCCTTATATATTACCAAAAAGATTGAATGGTGCAACGTATCATTATTTCATAGCAAATGAATTGCCTGTCTTGCTGGAGGAAATACCAAATCTTCGAAGGCTAGAAATGTGTTTCATGCATGATGGAGCACTGGTTAAAATATATGGAGAAATTCTGCTTTTACTTTTATTTTTTCTTTATAGTAATTTGGTCTATAATTTTTTGGTTGGATCCATTTTTGAATATGTTAGGAGAAAATCCACAAACCATTAGGAAAAATTTTACTTGAAGCAAGTAAAGCGATAGGTTTGGAAGTAAATCCCGAAAAGACAAAGTATATGATTATGTCTCGTGACCAGAATATTGTACGAAATGGAACTATAAAAATTGGAGATTTATGCTTCCAAAAGGTTGAAAAATTCATATATCTTGGAGCAACAGTAACAAGTATAAATGACACTTGGAAGAAAATTAAACGGAGAATAAATATGGGAAATGCCTGTTATTATTCGGTTGAGAAGCTTTTGTTATCTAGTCTGTTGTCAAAAACTCTGAAAGTTAGAATTTATAAAACAGTTATATTACCGGTTCTTCTGCATGGTTGTGAAACTTGGACTCTCACTTTGAGAGAGGAACAGAGATTAAGGTTGTTTGAGAATAAGGTTCTTAGGAAAATATTTGGGGATAAGAGGGATGAAGTTACAGGAGAATGGAGAAAGCTACACAACACAAAACTGCACGTATTGTATTTTTCACCTGGCATAATTAGGAACATTAAATCCAGACGTTTGAGATGGACAGGGCAAGTAGCACGTATGGACGAATCCAGAAATGCATATAGAGTGTTAGTTGGGAGACAGGAGTGAAAAAGACCTTTGGGGAGGCCGAGACGTAGTTGGGAAGATAATATTAAAATGAATTTGAGGGAGGTGGGATATGATGATAGAGACTGGATTAATCTTGCACAGAATAGGGACCGATGGCGGGCTTATGTGAGGGCGGCAATGAACCTACGGGTTCCTTAAAAGCCATTTGTAAGTAAGTAAGTAAGTAAGTAAATCATTTAATGGATTTTTTTCTTACTTAGTTTTTGCCAATTTTTAGCGGAATGTCCGAGAACACCTAACACAGATATTTAATAGGCGATGTATTGGTCGGGGAGGTCCAACGTTGGCCTGCTTGTTCCCCTGACCTTAATCCCTTTTTTCTATGTTAGTGTGGGAATGAGATATGATTTCGTCTTTTGGATATTAGAAAAATTACATTAATTGTTCTACATACGTGTCGTGCAACGTATATTGCATGCTTCAGGTAACATAATATGTAATAGGCCTAATATCGATATTTGCATAAAATCCTGAATTTGCTCAGAATTTCAAATTGTTGCAATGCACTGAGAACAAATCGATTAATTCCCGACTGGCACCGATATAATCTCTATGAAATCAGTTCCAGCGCAAATCTTGCTTCTCTGTTCCAACTCCCTGAAGGTCTTTTTCCCTTGAGAACTGCCATGAACTGTGCACATTTCCTTTATCTCCCATGTGACCCACATTCCTCTATCATCAAAATCAATTTGGTGCAACGTTTCTCAGCTTAGAGAAGCACAGAAGCTGCATTTAATTTATCATCTGTTTCTCCATACATACAGAAAATAAGCAACTAGCAATGAATACCGTGTAAAATAAATAGTGCTCCGGTTTTCTATTTAGATGACGAGGGTTCCAATTCCAGATGATTTAAATAGAGCCTGTGGTGAATTAAAGCGATTTTGTAAAACACTTCTTCTTTCTCTATTATTATTATTATTATTATTATTATTATTATTATTATTATTATTATTATTATTATTATTATTATTATTATTATTATTATTATACAGAGTGAACGGTAAGTAGAGTTATTAATTTCAGGGAATTATTCCTGAGATATTTCAAACAGAAATTCAATAAAATTTTGCCCGTTTTTGATCCTTTTCGAGTGCACCTCTGCACATGTGTGGACATTGTGCCACTGTCATACATCTATGACGCAGTGCATGAGGGTAGGCCACTAGAGGGAACCCAAGAGGTGGAACTTAAACTGAGAGGATTCGATCCGACATCGGGATGGGAATTCGGTGTGGCTTAGTGGATAGAGCGTCAGTACGTAGAGCTGAAAACCCGGGTTCAAATCCCGGGTGCCGGAGAGAGTTTTTCTCTCTTCCACTCTTCCATCATACTGAAATAAACTTTTGGCGGAGAGTATCAAGAAAATTAAGACGGGAAAACAGAAATTACAGAAATTATGGAGATAAAAATAAAGTTATTGAGGTAATTGAATCAAGCGTATTCAAATGGTTTTAACACGTAAAGAGGATAAAACATGGAAGAATACCTACTCTTATCACAAAATAGGAACACGTAATCATCTAACACTGGCATTGTGACCCTAGCATTTCCTGATAATAAGTTCATAATAATTTTAGACAATGAAATAATTTATGTCTACTCAAAACTTCTCAACGATTAATTATTCATGTGCTGCGAATTCGCTAGTGGGGAAGCCTTTATGTGGCAGCGATAACTTTAGTCAGAAATGCTCATGTATTGCAGCTAGATTACCATCACATGAAGAGATGGAAGTGACGCAATTGTGGGGTGCACGATGTTACGTACTTCTATGCCACTTAATGCACGTTATCCATGAATGAACTGGCGAATACATTTTAATTAGCACCGAGATTCAAATAAAGAGCTTTGAATAGAGTAATTAGTACTCGAAATTGTCCAGAGATAGCGCTGGGCATGGATGGAAACTCGAAATAAAGCTCGTATGTTGCGCAGGCGCACGAGACTAGTGACAAGGTTCGAACAAATAACTCAGGTCCCCCCTGTTCGAATTTCAAAAAAGGAGGTCTATTTACTGTGCCACTAAACTTTCCGCCGTGTCGGCTAAATATAGTTGTGAACTAAACGTGTTACGTCATTCCTGATAATCGAAGAGAGCATGTAACATCAGACCTGCCAACCTAAGATAGATGAAATACTGGACATAGGAATTTAGGAGGTGACATAATTTTAATAGTAGTAGCAGTAGTATTAATAGTAGTAGTAGTAGTAGTAGTAATAGTAGTAGTAGTAGTAATAGTAGTAGTAGCAGTAGTAGTAATAATAGTAGTAGTAGTAATAGTAGTAGTAGTAGTAGTAATAGTAGTAGTATTAATAGTAGTAGTAGTAGTAATAGTAGTAGTAGTAGCAGTAGTAGTAATAGTAGTAGTAGTAGTAGTAGTAATAGTAGTAGTAGTAGTAATAGTAGTAGTAGTAGTAGTAGTAGTAGTAGTAGTAGTAGTAGTAGGAGGAATAATAATAACAATAATAATAACTGGAGAAAAACGAAAACATAACATGAAACACGAAATGTATACGATGACCTAAATCTCGGAGATTAACGAAAAAGCGAAGTCGTGAGCCAATTTTATTCTTGGTGGGTCTGGTGACCTGCTTCCAGTACGGTTCCTTTTTTTTTAGTAGGTTATTTTATGACGCTTTATCAACATCTTGGTTATTTAGCGTCTGAATGAGATGAAGGTGATAATGCCGGTGAAATGAGTCCGGAGTCCAGCACCGAAAGTTATCCACCAAGTTATCCAGCAATTGCTCATATTGAGTTGAGGAAAAACCCCGGAAGAAACCTCAACCAGGTAACTTGCCCCGATCGGGAATCGAATCCGGGCTATCTGGTTTAGCGGCCAGACGTGCTAACCGTTACGGACGATACGATTCTTCCCTTGGTAATGCTATTGCAGTACAGATGAAAGCATCAACTTCAAAACAAGTCAATAGCATCATATTTTATTTTTAGACTTTGACTTTTATGACGTCAGTACGTTTTCGAGGTACAATTCAAGAGAAAATCTAACATTTTAACGTAATAGGAAGTTCTAGAAGTCATGGCGTTTTCTCATTCCACGAGGCCATTTCGTTCTCTAAATTTTTTCTGTGGTATAACAACATCCTCTGGTGGGAGAAATATCAAATGCATGAAACGTAAAATATTTGTGTGTATAAGCTATTCATAGAATTTCTTAGGCCTATATATTCTGCATGTTGCAGATAGCAGATAAACAAATATGAAAAGAAATACGATAATAAAATAATAATAATAATAATAATAATAATAATAATAGTAATCAGATAGTGTATTCACTCACAAATTCTAAGCTAGCCTATAGATCTCACAAATCTTGAAATAGTTTCCAAAAAATCCGCTCACGTCACTGCAAGAATGCAGTGAACAAAATCTATGTTATAATACATCTGCCATTTATTCATTACCGTCAGAATTACCTTTGTCACCCGGTATAATTTCGTGATTAGTTTAAATAAAAATATCGCGAAATTAGCCGAGTTTTCCCTATATATTTATTCAATTACTTACTTACTTACTGGCTTTTAAGGAACCGGAAGGTTCATTGCCGCCCTCACATAAGCCCGCCATTGGTCCCTATCCTGAGCAAGATTAATCCAGTCTCTACCATCATATCCCACCTCCCTCAAATCCATTTTAATATTATCCTCCCATCTACGTCTCGGCCTCCCCAAAGGTCTTTTCCCCTCTGGCCTCCCAACTAACACTCTATATGTATTTCTGGATTCGCCCATACGCGCTACATGTCCTGCCCATCTCAAACGTCTGGATTTAA